>NC_091068.1:148023325-148383325 GCF_000393655.2 Nicotiana sylvestris
TTTAGTATTATAGTTTTACATACTATTATGAATAGCTAATTTGTTATCTAGGGTTTTGATGGAACCTTTTGTAGGATAAATTCTTGTTATATTTTTATATAATTGAGCCGTAGTATTTTCTCTTTGTTCAACTATATTATTCTTGTGGTTGATTGAAGGGCCCTCAATTAGCTGTGCCTATTTAGTATGTATTACTCAGGAGAGAGTGCATATTTAGGTAGTTGTTGAACAACATCACTCCCGACGTATGTGAGGAATCAATAACCAAGGGTTTAAAGGTGGGATTAGGGATAATGAAACCTTGGGTACGATCTAAGTGACTTGTAATTAAAGACATCTAGCGTAACTCGGAGAGTATTCTAGTAAATTGTCGTAATTACTTAGGAGAGAATTACAACACGCAGAGCGCTTATGATCGGTAGAGAATACTTAGGCAAAATTATAGAAGACATAGCGGGAAGGATTCCGAAGACCTCCTTAATATTTTCTCCAACCTGTAGTATCTTTAGTGTTAATATTTTTATTTTAATTTGTTAGTTAGTTAGTTAAGTACAAGAATATTAATATCTATAAGTTAGGAATTGTTCAAGCTTGTATTCTTGGTGATAGTGAACAACTGTAGCTAAGCTTAGTTCTCTGTGGGATTCGACTCTGGCCTTGTAAACTGGATTATATTTGCAACAACCGCTTTGTCCTTTTTATTAGGCATAGTTGGGTGTGATCAAATTTTGGCTCCGTTGCCGGGGAACTAACGGTGTAGCTGTAGGTGTACATATTTCTAGGTTGCAAGTTTGAATTGTTATTTTTGTTTTCATGTATTTGATTATTTATTTATTTTTAATTAGTTTTATTTTTTATTTGAGAGACATGGCATCTTGGAATTATGAGAGTTTTGATGTTGGTAATTCTACTTTTGATCCTCGTTATGCATATTGTGGAGGAAACCACGCAGGGCAAAATTATCAAAATATTTCTGAGAGCGAGTTATGTGCACCAACTCAATCTTATGTGTGGAATGTGTATGATATGTGTGGTGGTCAAGATGGTCACTTTCATGGTTGTGCTTATATTTCTTATCTTTCCCCAACCCCTTACTTTGATGGTTCTTATTTTTCTTGTGAAGTTAATAGGAACAAAGAACCCAGGTGTAAGGACCTGAAAGAGATCGAGGATTTGCTAAAGTGCCTTATGGAACAATATGATGAGATACAATCGCGGGTACGAATGCAGGGGGCAACTATTCACAACTTGGAGGCTCAAGCGAATAAATTAATTGAACCTTGTAAAGCGCAACAAGTTAACATTGTAGATAATAGCCAATATGAGTATGAGTTGGTTGCAGAAATTGCCATTATACTGGAGGATTTAAAAAAGCACGAGGATGAGCTAGAGGAGGAGGCCAGGGTAGAACACCAACAATCAATCGAACTAGATTTTGAGGATGCCGATGTCGTAGAAGAGATACTAGAGTCAACCAAGGATATTAAAGATACATATTTAGTTGACTCTAGTGTCATTAGTATTAAGGATGTTGACAATCCCAATGCTTGTGTAGTTGAGCGCATTGGTCCTCACTCCAAGCATTTTTCCACATTGTGTATGAATGATGATATGAAAATAGAATCGTCCGAGCCATTTGAGGAGTAAGGAACAAGATGCCTATATTCTGAAATTTTTCGTGCCAGAAAGTCGGGAATATATATCTCATCCAAAGGCCAAGAAGTGTAGAATACTACATTATTTTATTGGGCCAGTCAGATTCGTTCTACCACCCCAGGAGCATGATCACAGAGCAGAATCAAAACTTGGGGTCCAATTCATAAGTTCGAAGTGGAGGCAGAAAGAGATTCACGTCGTGTCGTGACGTTAAATCAAGCGCTTGTCGGGAGGCAACCCAACTTTACTGCTTTCTTTTGTTTTTTTTAAATTATTATTTTTATTATATTATTTTTGTAGTGTCGATTTTTGATTTTCTAGGAGCATGGAAAGCAAAGCTATTGGAAGGATGTAACAACAAACTAGATGGTTGGAACAAAGTGTGAGGTACCCGCATGAAGGACCAGGCCTGGGAGAAGTCTGAGTACCCAATGGGATGCTAGTGCTTCGGCCTTCGGCCTACCAGGGAGATTCTTTTACCATCTTGTATGTATGGGTGTGCATTGGGGACAATGCACAATTTTAAGTGTGGGGTGAGGAGATTGTCTGGGTGACTTTCTATGCTATTTTAGTTATGTTAGTTTAATTGAATATTTGTTTTTAAATAGAAAAGATTGAATTTTTCCCGACGATGGATCTATTAGACAATTTTCTTGAGGGATTTAAGTATAAAGAAAAAAAAGATTTTTTTTTAGGTAGTGTAGCAATTCCCCTTTGGTTTTTCTTTGTGTCGCGGTTCTTTTCCAAGGGTTTTATTTGAACCAGGTGTTGTTAGTCTTTTTTTAGGAATAGGAGTCATTGTGTTGTATTTTGAAATGAAGCAATATCTCTTGACTTTGTTATGCCTTGAGAATAGTGAGTACTTTAGTTGTGACGCTTAAGCTCAGTTTTTGAGTCTTGTATAAGTACCTTAAATTGTATGATTTTAACTTTGCTTAACTGCTTTGACTATAGTGTCTTGATGGATCCAATCTTGAGTGAGTTATGTGACATGTGTGTGTGAGGTTTGGGTTTTATTCTGTGCATTGCAATTGATGCCTAAAACTTGCCCCATGTGTTTGCAAAACGAAATAGTAGTTCTGTTTAGTCTTAGAAGTGATATAGGCATTTCTTTGTTGAGCTAGATATGTATATTTTACCAGTCTAATTGTTATATATCATAGTTAACCCCTTTGAGCCTGTAATCATGTTTCTTTGATAACCACATTACAAGTCTTAACCATTTGTTTGAATTAACCATCTATTTGAACCTTCTAACCTCTCATGATCACTTGAATTGTTATGAGTTGTGTAAAAGTTAAAGTGTGAGGTGGTTGGTTTGGCTTTTGAGTGGAACTAATGAAATAATGAGAAAGGTGCACTATTTTGAAAAAGTAAGTGCCACATGAATAAAAAAAGAAAGAAAAGGAAAAAAAAGTTGTATTGTTGCGAAAAATATTCCTTGATATGTGGTGGTTCTTGATGTAATTGTGCTTAAAGAAGTCTGAGGTAATATACATTGATGTGAAGGTGGAGTTTTGGTTTGACATAAGTGTGGGGTTTTAAATGTTAAAGTATATATATTAAAGTGCTTAGGGAGGTGTAGTCACTCTTATATCTAAATATATCATACTTGTCAAGTAGCCTACATTACAACCAAATAAAGTCCTACTTGATCCTAGACTGAATGAGCTCAATTTGTAGAGTAGTACACTATGGACAAGCCTATGGTGCATATTTTGTGGCATATGAATGTTATTTCTGAGAGTGAGAAAATTCTTTCTATCTTGAGTTCCTAAGTGTTCTTAAATTTTATTGTGTGGAACTACTCTCTTTCGTTGTGTAAGGGTACTGGATTCATGAAGGAGAAGTAATGTCAGTGACCTCTCTGTTAGAGTAAGTGGGTGAATTTTGAATAATGCATGGTACTTGTAATTCAAATCTTGAGGTGAAGATGTTACGCTTTTGTGCTTAGTCTATTTTAAATACTCTTGGTGTGATGACTTAGGAGAATTATGTAAAAAGGTCGTGTCTATATAATGTGTAGTTTGATTACTCGAGAACGAGCAATGGTTTAAGTATGGGGTGTTGATGATAGGATATAATTGCGTATTTTAGTCGCTTATTACACTCTAATTTACTGCACTTTAACTGAGTTTGAGCTTTAATCTCTAGTATTTTGCACTAATAGTGTGTTTTATGTCTTGTAGGAGTGATTCCGAGCTATATAGATATTATGGAATGAATTTTAGTGATTTGTAGCTTTGAAGTCTGAGTAAAAGCCCAAGGAATTAAACCGGGATCGTGTTCGGGGGTCAAATTTGGTAGTTAAGAACAAACAAAGACTCGAGTAGGCATATTGTGCACTGTCTAGTAAAGTAGATATAACTCGTTTCTTCAAACACCATTTGGGATATATAATATACGGTTAGAAAGATAACTGAAAGGTCTACAACTTTTATGTTTTACGTCTTTCCAAATTCCAAACGGAACAGGGTGAACAATGTGTGTCAAGTGCGCGGCCGCGCTCGTCACGCAGAATCAAAGTGGATATGCGCGGGCTGAGCACGGTCGAAGCACGGTCGCGCACGTCCTGTCCGAAAAATATGTCTTTTTTCATGTAGGAGAAAGTGTAATTGCTTGGGCCCAACCCTACTTGGTATATATACATGGAAAAACAGTATTTTGAGAGAGGTTGGACAGATGTGAGACACATATTCGACCTAAGGAGGCAGAGACATAATAGGAGCAAAGCGGGGAATTCTTCTACGAGTTTTTCCTTCCTCTTTCTATTTCTTATTGTTGGTTATGACTTTTAATGTTGTAGTTTTACATACTATTATGAATAGCTAATTTGTTATCTAGGGTTTTGATGGAACCTTTAGTAGGATAAATTCTTGTTATGTTTTTATATAATTGAGCCGTAGTATTTTCTCTATTCGTTCAACTATATTATTCATGTGGTTGATTGAAGGGCCCTCAATTAGCTATGCCTATTTAGTATATATTACTCGGGAGAGAGTTTATATTTAGGTAGTTGTTGAACAACATCACTCCCGACGTATGTGAGGAATCAATAACCAAGGGTTTAAAGGTGGGATTAGGGATAACAAAACCTTGGCTGCGATCTAAGTGAGTTATAATTAAAGCCAGCTAGCGTAACTAGGGAGTATGCCTAGTAAATTGTCACAATTACTCGGGAGAGAATTACAACATGCAGAGTGCTCATGATCGGTAGAGAATACTTAGGCGAAATTATAGAAGACATAGCGGGAAGGATTCAGACAATTGGGAAAATCATAACTCTAGACCTCCTTAATCTTTTCTCCAATCTGTAATATCTTTAATGTTAATTTAATATTTTAATTTGTTAGTGAAGGATTGCATATAGGTGTTCGTAAACGCATCAGAAGACAATAACAATCCTAGGTAGATCTTTTCGTATTTAAAATTTATTTATATGTCAAAGATCAGATCTAAGACGTACCTGGTGAAGAGAGCCTTGTTTCAAAATTTCTTCGATAGTGCGAAGACTCTATGTGTATCCACACTAAGACCGATCTTTGCTATCAACTCTTTGATCAATGAAACCCGCGAAAACTTGTGCTGAAATATTTCTCAAAAATCTCAACTCAAATGAGAAGAACAAGAAACAGTTTTCTTGTAATTGTATTTTCTCTCTTGGCTTGTGTTGCACTCTCACTTTCACAAAGTATTTTTCTTCTCAAGAATTAATAATGGCAAGTTTTGTTCAATCACCCTTTATATAACATCACCTATAAACCCTTTTCCTATTTGGTTGAGGTAATGATTTATTTGGGGTAAAGTTTATTCCAACAATAAGCTTCATAGAATTTTATGGAAAAATTAGAAAATCACTTAACTAATGAAAACGTGATTGCCGAGTCCTTCACGTAATTCCTCCAACTCAAAGTTGGATTCTCTTATTTATGAACTTTTCATATATAAGGAAAATATTAATCCCATTCCAAATGGGTTTGAATTTGCCGAACGTCCTTTTTAGGACTTTACACGTAAAGTTATCCAATTCACAATTGGATTCTAACTCACAAACCTTTTATATTAATATATATATATATATACTCTTATATAAATAAATATATCAAATATATATATTTCAACCAAGAGATATAATTTAAATTTCTATTCCAAATAGAAAATTTCAATTTGTTCACAATATTAATTATATTCTATGTGCTAGCAAAGAATATAATAATATTTCATTTGGAATAATAACTAAATGTATTTGACAAATTAAATTCCTTAATTTAATTACCAAATAATAAAATAATTAATCCTCTAGCAAAGATCAGAACACTCGTTAATGTGCGACCCTATAGGTTAAATACTAAGCCGGTAGTATATTGACCACATCAATATACTAATCAAGGGTGGCGTCTAGAAATACTCCTTAACGACCAGATAACATGAAGTATACAGTTTACTCTCAAGAACCAGTAGAAGAATAATGTAGTAATTCCTTCTGTCCTTATAGCTCTGGGTCACCCTAGGATATGATTCAACTGTCAAATCCTAATAGGTGACCAACTATGTGTTCATGTCAAATATAATCGACGATTGAATGACCTAAGAAACTCTTTTCTTCTTTCATTCAATTGCCCTGGCCAAGGTCTTAATTTGGTCGTTTATAATTCATGACAACATGGAGCTTAAACTCATTACCAAGAGTTGACAGATTCCATCTTGATCAATCACTAATTCTACAAGTATTTAATCGTACCCAATATCCTTTCAACTATCACCCTAGGGCCATAGGTTTCTAGTATCAAAGCACAATAAATAACTTGTCAATTACTATGACGTTCTCAGGTCAAAGAAAACTCTTACATCACATTCTTTAAGAGAATATCCTATTGACAGTTTATGGTAATTCTAACCATTAGGAATTATCCAATGAGTCGGTTTAATGATCATATCTCTATATGCATCATCTATCTATGTGATTTGGTTAATGAAATCAACTAATCTTTATCCGATAAGGACGATCATATAAATATTGATCTAACCGGATTACTAATGTCCAAATTAATAATCCTATGATCAAGAAGAAATTTAGATTAAATTATAAGAAACTTTACTCTCATTATCATGATCTCCATCACGATGACAAGTCTCAAAATTTAATCAAGGACCTTATTAAATTAATCAAGCAATTAATAATAATTATGATAAAAGAATATCAAATGCCATATACTTTTGTATCAAATAATGTTCACAAAAATATGTTCAAATCATCAAATATGAGATTAGATCTAAGGCATATCTACTATATCCCTAACAATCTCCCACTTGCACTGGAGCCAATCGCTCTTGTACTTCATTCCCAATTTTCACTTGTGCTTGGCAAACTCCTTTGCTCCAAGTACTTTAGTGAATGGGTTTGCAACATTTTCCTTTCCATCTACCTTTTGATTCTCGATGTTTCCACATTCAATGATCTCTCTTATCAAGTGATACCTTTGCAGAACGTGTTTGGATTTTTTATGTGATCTTAGTTCTTTTGCTTGAGCAATGAATCTAGTATTGTCACACAATAGTGGAACCGCACCTTCTATTGAAGGAACCACACCAAGTTTAGTTAAGAACTTTTTCATCCATATAGCTTCCTTAGCAGCTTCACTAGCTACTATATATTCTGCTTCAGTCACTGAATTAGCTACTGTAGCTTGTTTGGAACTTTTCCAACTCACCGTACCACCATTTAAGGTGAATAAATAAACCAGAAATAGATTTGATATCATTTCTATCTGAAGAGAAACTTGAATCAGTATAACCTTCAAGTTTCAACTCAGAATTTTCATAAATGAGGAATTGGTCTTTAGTCCTTCTTAAGTACTTAAGAATGGTCTTCACCACTTTTCAATGTTCCTCACCAGGATTTGCCTGATATCGGCTAGTCACTCCAAGTGCATAAGCCACATCAGGACGTGTACATGTCATGGTATACATCATAGCTCCCATTGCACTAATGTATGGGATTCTACTCATGCGTTCTCTCTCTTCAGGTGTTTTAGGACAATCCTCCCTACCGAGAGTAATTCCAGTGCCTATCGGTAGATAGCCTCTTTTGGAATTATCCATATTATACCTCTTTAAGATAGTATCAGCGTACAAAGACTGGGAAAGTCCAAGCAGCTTCCTAGATCTATCTCTATAGATCTTTATTCCTAATATATAAGCTGCTTCTCCCTAGTCTTTCATCAAGAACTGTTCAGATAGCCAATCTTGGTACTTTGCAATGCCGATATGTCATTCCCTATGAGCAATATATCATCAACATACAACAATAAGAATATAATTGTGTTCCCACTAATCATTTTGTACTCACAAGGTTCTTCTTCGCATCTAACAAAATTGAACTTTTCAATTGTCTTGTTAAAGCGAATATTCCAACTTCGAGAAGCTTGCTTTAGTCCATAAATGGATCTTTGTAGCTTGCAAATTTTATTATGATCAGACGAAGATGTGAAACCTTCAGGTTGTGTCACGTACACATCCTCTTCTAGATCACCGTTAAGGAAAGTTATTTTCACATTCATTTTCCATATTTCATAATCATAGTATGCTGCTATAGCAAACAAAATCTGAATAGATTTGAGCATTGCCACGGGAGAGAACGTCTCGTCGTAGTCGACTCCTTCTTTTTGACGATATCCCTTGGCAACAAGACGGGCTTTGTAGGTCTTCACCTTTCCGTCTGCTCCAATCTTTTTCTTAAAACCCCATTTACAACCTATAGGTTTTATTTCCTTTAAAGGTTCAACTAAAGTCCATACTTCATTTTCCTTCATGGATTCCATTTCGGATTCCATGGCCTTTTGCCACTTCTCATAATCAGAACGTTGTGTAGCCTCTTCATAGGTCTTAGGGTCATCATCATTATGATCAACCTCATTTGATGCATCATCTTGTACCATTAAATTTAATCTAGTTGGTACATGACATTCTCGTGTAGACCTTCTAAGAGGTACTTGTACAACCTGTTCACCTTGTGTTGGATTTGGTTGTTGTTTAATTTGGTTTGGAACTGGTTCATTAACCTGTTCTTGAACTTCATTTAGTTCTTGAACTTCAACCGTTGAAGATGGCAACTTCCTTGGCAACTTCAAAACATCCAATAAAGGTTCTTCAACTTAGGTCTCATGATCTTTATATTGTGTTGATTCATTAGTTTCTTAAACTTCATCAAGTTCTATTTCTCCATTATAATTTCCTTCTAAAAGAAATTCCCTTTCCAAAAAGGTTGCTCCTCTGGCTATAAATACTTTATGGTCAGAAGGGTGATAGAAATAATATCCCATTGTTTCCTTGGGATAACCAATGAACCTATACATATCAGATCTTGAGTCAAGTTTATCAGACTGCAGTCTTTTAACATAAGTTGGACAACCCCAAACTTTAATATGTTTAATGTTAGGCTTACATCCTTTCCATATCTCATATGGTGTTGTAGAGACTGACTTAGAGGGAACTTTATTAAGTAAGTATGTTACTACTTTCAAAGAATATCCCCATAAATTTATTGGAAGATTAGTGAACCCCATTATAGATCTCACCATATCTAATAAGGTTCGATTTCTCTTTTCAGACACACCATTGTGTTGTGGTGTTCTTGGAGGTGTCCACTGTGAGAGAATCCCATTCTCTTTGAGATACCTAGTAAAATCTTCACTAAGATATTTTCCACCTCTATCAGACCTTAGTACTTTGATACTTTTACCAGTATGTTTCTCAACTTCACTATGAAACCTTTTGAACATTTTAAAAGATTCAGATTTATGTTTCATAAGATACACAAATCCATATCTTGACATATCATCGGTGAAGGTGATGAAGCAAGAATATTTACCTCTATCTTGAATTTTCATGGGCCCACAAACATCTGTATGAATTAGTCCCAATACTTCAGATGCTCTTTCTCCACTTCCAGTAAATGGAGATTTGGTCATTTTTCCTTTGAGACAAGATTCACAAGTTTAATATGATTCAAAATCATACTTATCAAGGTACCGTTACTTGTATAACTTATTAATTCTTTTCTTTCCAATATGACCAAGCCTACAATGCCAAAGGTATGTATGATTTACATGATCATCTCTTTTTCTTCTTTAAGACTTGAAACATGCACAATTGAATTTGCATTCACATTAGGTAATACATAAACATCATGTTGGAGATATCCATTCACATATAAATTATCACCTTAATTAATAGAGCAAATAACATTGCCTATAATAATGCGAAACCCACATTTGACTAACATAGAAGCTGAAATTATGTTCGAAACAAATTTAGGAACGTAATAACAATCATTCAACATAAGTACTTTGTCCGTAGGCATTATTAAATAAATTGATCCTACAGCTACGACTGCAACTTTTGCACCATTTTCAACTTGTAGATTAACTTCTCCTTTCTTTAGTTTCCTACTTATCTTGAATCCTTGCAACGTATTGTAGATGTTATAACCACTTCCAAAATCTAATACCTACAGTGAAGAACTAGTAGTAGCTAAAGAAACCTTGAAAATATTTTTCATTAATGTCCCACCTTGTTTCTTGTCCTTTAGAGTTGCAAGATACTCCTTGCAGTTTCTCTTCCAATGACTTTCTTCTTACAGTGAAAACATTCAGCATCATATACTGACTGCAAGATCAAATCTTCAGAAAGCTCTTTATCAAGCTTGTACCCCAACTTCTCATGTTCTTCAGTAAGAACAATCACATGATTGACAAGTAGTCCAACTAGAGAGTTTTCAATGTCCAACTGTGTATCAACCATCTTCTTAAGATATTCAATTATTGCAGTTGGATCCATATTATGATGTTTCCTCTGGAGTTCAGAACTCATAGAAGCGAGAATGATGCGTTTAATAGTAAGGCATTCTTTCAAGTATTTTTGATAAACCTTGGTGCCTTGAACATCATTCTCTGGTGGGATTATCTTTGCTGGCTTATCGATCACATCAATGGGCTTTTCATGCATGAGAACAATTCTTAAATTTCTATACCAGTCATCAAAGTTTAGTCCTACCAGCTTGTTGGTCTCAAGTATTTCACGCAGTGATATAATAGACATATTGAGAAATCTAAAATATAGAAAAGAAAAGGCAATAATATAAGAACATATTTTCATATATCATAAAGACATGGACTTTTATCTAAATGATATTTTCACTAATTATTTTAAATTATTTACCCTCATTATAGTTTACGAAATCTTTATTTCTGTTAGTGGAGTAAAGGAATCCTTTAACAATATGTATGAGCCCCTTGGAAGTCAAGTCGTTTCTCACATATATTTTAAAGGTAGGTACTCTTACCAATTGTATCCCCATAAAAAAAGTCCAACCGTTCAAAAAAGAAATGATGAATTTCGAACACAGTTTGAATAGGGTTGATGAACAAGACAAAGAGGTACAACTTGAAGAATTTACAGGATTGGACAAGAAGGGACAAGATTTTAATTACTACTACATTATATTTTATTATTTTATTAGTATAATCATTTGCAATATCATCATAGAGTATGTTATAAACTCTGTGATGATCATAGAATATTTGGTACTTTCAACTTCTTATTTTTTACTTGCATGCTAGTAGGTGAAGCTTTTTATGCCTCAATAGGATTAGTAAGGTAAGGTTTAGCCAGGTTTGTGTTGCCTTGGTCCTATGCCTTTGGAAAAATATCCACACGGCTATGAGATTATATGCCCTCGCGAGACTATGTCGGCAGCTACACCATGAATCCTTTACATGAGGCTGCCATCATAAGGCAATGTGAGGCGCAGAGGAGTGATTATATAGCCAAGGCATATGGATAACAATACCAGTGCTATTGTCCCCCTTATTTATACTTTTCCTAATTGTTGTATTTTTACTTTCTTTTATTAATAAAAAACTATCCCTAGGCCCTTGCATAGCGGATTACCAAAAAAAAAATTGTATCCCCATATAATTTCCTTAAATAGCTCTATGTTAAATAGTCTCCTGGTAGTGAGGTCGATCATAATAGTTTAGTTGAGTTAAACCATCATGATAGCAAAACACTTATTAAATTTTATACTCCCCGGGTAGTCCAGGCGTCTAGTATAAAATTGAATAATTCTTTCAATCCATGCATATAATGCAATAAATAATTATTTTAACATATTCTCGAACTATAAGTCTTCTGATAGTCAGGCCATTCCTTATAAATAAGAAATAAATATAATTATTTACTTTGATGGATAACTCTATAATAAATATCTCATATTTTATTATTTATGAACTCAAATTTTAGTAAGAGGGAATTGTTACTAAAATAGTTTTTAATAACATGAAGATCAAATCTTTTATAGCACATGAATTTAGGTCAAGTTTTCTACATGCTTACTCCTAAATTAATCTACATCACATGCAATAAATAATTCAAAATTATGTAATGAACAAGCACGTAACATAAAAACGAAATTCAACATCTTCTAACATGTTTATCTTATGTATCACATAAAATAATTCATGCTAGAAAATTATTATTAATTAAAATCTCATGAACTAATAACAATTAAAATAACAGTAGAATCCAATAACCTATTATAGATTACAGTCGTATCTAATGTAAAAACTTCAAATTCAAGTTACGAACTATCTCAATAGTTTAACTTATATGTATATATATTTTATTCATAATAAAGTTATATCAATCCATATAGATTCAAACAATTTGACTATTGCACAAGACACATGTATTATGATTTGAACTCTTCAAATATAATCTTAAAATATTTCGTAAACAAATTTTAGACACAATAAACCACTGCTCTGATACCACTGAAGGATTGCGTATAGGTGTTCGTAACATGCAGCGGAAGACAATAACAATCCTAGGTAGATCTTTTCGTGTTTAAAATTTATTTACATGTCAAAGATCGGATCTAAGACATACCTGGTGAAGAGAGTCTTGTTTCAAAATTTCTTCGATAGTGCGAAGACTCTATGCTTATCCACACCGAGACCGATCCTTGCTATCAACTCTTTGATCAATGAAACCCGCGAACAAATTGAACGAAAAACTTGTGCTGAAATTTTTCTCAAAAATCTCAACTCAAATTAGAAGAACAAGAAACACTTTTCTTGTAATTATATTTTCTCTTTTGGCTTGTGTTTCACTCTCACTTTCACAAAGTATTTTTTCTTCTCAAGAATTAATAATGGCAAATTTTGTTTCATCACCCTTTATATAGCATCACCTATAAACTTTTTTCCTATTTGGTTGAGGTAATGATTTATTTGGGGTAAAGTTTATTCCAAAAATAAACTTCATGGAATTTTATGGAAAAATTAGAAAATCACTTAACTAATGAAAATGTGACTGCCGAGTCCTTCACGTAATTCCTCCAACTCAAAGTTGGATTCTCTTAATTATGAACTCTTCATATATAAGGAAAATATTAATCCCATTCCAAATGGGTTTGAATTTGCCGAATGTCACGACCCCAACCCTGGTCGTGATGACGCCCAACATACTGCTAGGCAAGCCTGACCAACTAACAACCCTTTCCGTTTTCTTATAAAAATTATTATCAGCTAACACAGTTAAATTGCTAAATTACTCCAATAAGAGTTTAAGACAACGAGTTAAATATGCGGAAATTCAGATGATAATACCACTACATAGCCCATACAGATCTGGTGTCACAAGTCTCGAGCCTCTAGTACAAGTTTAACAACCTAATACATGTCCATCTAGGGAATACTAATTAATAACAAGGATAGAAGGGAGAGATCAGGGCTGCTGACGCCATACAACTACCTCGATGATCCCGGATATGCGCTGCTCAACTGAAATAATCCTCACTCAGCCTCAGATGCACCTAGATCTGCACGCAAGGTGCAGGGAGTAATGTGAGTACTCCGACCCAGTGAGTAATAAGCATAAATAATGACTGAGAATAAGAAATTACGGAAAACACAGAGTAATCTATAATGCGGCAGTTTAAAAACAAGTAATATGAGAGTAATAAACCAATGGAAGCGAAATGTAGAAATACTACAAGAAATAAGCAGTTAAGTGACAAACATATAAAGAGAAATCAACACATAGAACGGTACCCTATAGTACCCGCTGCGGCGTGCAACCCGCTCTATTTATTTATCGTCGACGGCGCTCACTGGGGGTGTGCAGACTCCGGGAGTGGCCCCTTGCGGCCCAAGCGCAATATCAAGCCATCTCGTGGCATCAAATCTAGGCCCTCAGCCTCATATCAATATCAGTATAACACTGCTGCGGCGCGCAGCCCGATCCCATAGTATCCTCACATCTGGCCCTTGGTCGTACTCAGTCCAAAAATCATATAAGCCCCTCGGGCAATAGTAAAATAGTAGTTCTCAGCCCCAAACATCATTTAATAAATCTTTTAGTTTCAAAAATCGAGTAAAAGTGGCTGAGTTGTGAGACAGTAGAAAACGGTACGACTGAGTTCAAGTAGTAAGTCAAACAATGAGGAAATAGTAAATAAACTTTTCGGAGGGTTCCAAGAATTGGCAAGAAGCCCAAATATGACAATCAATCCAAATAATGATGATAACAAATAATATTTAATCAAATATGCAGTAGAAGCATCACTCGGGATGGACCAAGTCACAATCCCCAATAGTAAACGACCCGCGCTCATCATCAAGCGCGTGTCTCACCTCAATATAGCACTATGACCTCTACCATGCTGGAACTGGCCTCTCGAAGGAACACCACTGTAACTGCCCGATCCTCGAGGCCTCTTGGCCTCCCTATCCTCTTGCTCCCGACGGCGAACCGTCTCAATCTCACGAGCGATATCAACCACCTCCTCGAACGTAGCACCCAATACTCTCTCTCTAGTCATCAGAATACGGAGATGGTAGTTAAGGCCATCCACAAATCTCCTGATCCTCTCACAATCTGTCGGAATCATCCAAATGGCATGACGATCCAACTCAGAAAATCTCATCTCATACTGGGTCACGGTCATACCCCCCTGCGTCAACCAGTCAAACTGCCTACGCAGCTCCTCTCTGCGGGACTACGGTACATACTTCTC
Organism: Nicotiana sylvestris; assembly: GCF_000393655.2. Taxonomy (NCBI): domain Eukaryota; kingdom Viridiplantae; phylum Streptophyta; class Magnoliopsida; order Solanales; family Solanaceae; genus Nicotiana; species Nicotiana sylvestris. Next base: position 148,038,060 of record NC_091068.1, read on the forward strand.
TAAGAAGAGAGCGGAGAACTGCTGCCAAGAAAGGGTGCTGCACCAACCGGCCTACGCCTCTCAAAATCTTCCCACCAAGTAAAGGCAGCCCCCGAGAACTGAAAGGTGGTAAATGTCACACCACTAGACTCAAGAATCCCTGTTGTACGGAGCATCTGCTGGCATTTGTCAAGAAAACCTTGGGCATCCTCGCCCTCAACATCACTAAATGACGGAGGCTGGAGCCTACCAAACCTCTCAAGATGACACTGCTCATCGTCCGGCATAGCTGGTACTACGAACTCCTGAACTGGTACAACCGACTGAGCTGGAGGTGCCCCCGCCGTCTGTAGTCCCTGCACTACCTGCTCAGGTATGCGAGCAGCGGGGGTCTGATTGCCTCCCCCGGCCTGTTAGGTAGCTGTTGCGGTAGTGGCTGAAACTACCTGAGGCAGGCCCGTGCAAACTGATAAGATCTGGGCCAAGGCCTCCTGAAGACCCGGAATCAAGATTGGCACAGCTGGTGCCTGAACTGGTGCTGCTGGAGCATCCATAACTGGAGCCTGATCTGGAGCTAGGGCAGCTGGTGGTTCTACAGGTGCTGCCCTCGCTGCTCTGCCCCTGCCATGACCACGCCCACGGCCTCTGGTGGTCTCAGTTGGTGGCACTGGTGGTCGTCCACCTCGTCCGATAGCTCGTGTCCTCACCATCTGTGAGAGAATGGAATACAGAACTTTAGTTATCGGATCAACAAAGTCGCACGACAAGAATTTCAAGAATGTGAAGTTTTTCCTAAATGTTCTGCAACCTCTCGAGGATAAATACAGACGTCTCCGTACCGATCCGCGAGACTCTACTAAACCGGCTCATGAATTGCGAGACCTATGTAACCTAGGCTCTAATACCAACTTGTCATGACCCCAACCCCGGTCGTAATGGCGCCTAACACACTGCTAGGCAAGCTTGACCAACTAACAACCCTTTCTGTTTTCTTATAAAAATTATTATCAGCTAACACAGTTAAATTGCTAAATTACTCCAATAAGAGTTTAAGACAACTAGTTAAATATGAGGAAATTCAGATGATAATACCACTACATAGCCCATACAGATCTGGTGTCACAAGTCTCGAGCCTCTAGTACAAGTTTAACAATCTAATACATGTCCATCTAGGGAATACTAATTAATAACAAGGATAGAAGGGAGAGATCAGGGCTGCTGATGCCATACAACTACCTCGATGCTCCCGGATATGCGCTGCTCAACTGAAATAATCCTCACTCAGCCTCAGATGTACCTGGATTTGCACGCAAGGTGCAGGGAGTAATGTGAGTACTCTGACCCAGTGAGTAATAAGCATAAATAATGACTGATAATAAGAAATCACGGAAAACACAGAGTAATCTATACTGCGGCAGTTTAAAAACAAGTAATATGAGAGTAATAAACCAATGGAAGCGAAATGTAGAAATACTACAAGAAATAAGCAGTTAAGTGACAGACATATAAAGAGAAATCAACACATAGAACGGTACCCTATAGTACCCGTTGTGGCGTGCAGCTCGCTCTATTTATTTATCATCGACGACGCTCACTAGGGGTGTACAGGCTCCGGGAGGGGCCCCTTGCGGCCCAAGCGCAATATCAAGCCATCTCGTGGCATCAAATCTAGGCCCTCGACCTCATATCAATATCAGTATAACACTGATGCGGCGTGCAACCCGATCCCATAGTATCCTCACATCTGGCCCTTGGCCGTACTCAGTCCAAAAATTATATAAGCCCCTCGGGCAATAGTAAAATAGTAGTTCTCAGCCCCAAACATCATTTAATATATCTTTTAGTTTCAAAAATCGAGTAAAAGTGGCTGAGTTGTGAGACAGTAGAAAACGGTACGACTGAGTTCAAGTAGTAAGTCAAACAGTGAGGAAATAGTAAATAAACTCCCCGGAGGGTTCCAAGAATTGGCAAGAAGCCCAAATATGACAATCAGTCCAAATAATGATGATAACAAATAAGCTTTAATCAAATACGCAGTAGAAGCATCACTTGGGATGGACCAAGTCACAATCCCCAATAGTAAACTACCCGCGCTCATCATCAAGCGCGTGTCTCACCTCAATATAGCAATACGATGTGCAAATCCGGGTTTCAAACCCTCAGGACATCATTTACCTTCATTACTCACCTCGAACCGGCGAAATCTCTAGCTCGCGACGCCTTTGCCCCTCAAATCGGCCTCCACGTGCGTCGAATCTATCCAAAATCAGAACGAATACGTCACAATATGCTAAGGGAACAAATCCCAAGAGAAAACAATCAACAAAGGGCATTATTCCCGAAATTACCAAAACCCGAGCCCCGGTCCCACGTCTTGAAATTTGACCAAATTCACAAAACTAGAATCCTTATACTCTCACAAGTCTAACCATACCAAAATTATCCAATTCCGATACCATTTGGTCCCTTAAATCATCATTTTACATTTTTGAAAGGTTTCACAATTTTCTTCCCAAATTCCATCCCAAATCGCGAATTAAATGATGAATTCAGTGATAGATTCATGTACTCTAGCCAAATCTGAGTTAAAATCACTTACCCCGATGAATTTCTGGAAAAACCTTCGAAAAATCGTCAAAATCCGAGCTCTCTAGGTTAAAATATTAAATAAAATCCAAAACCTCGTATTTATAAGTACCCCTCAGATTTCAGCTACAGCGGGCCGCACCAAAACGACCGCGGTCCGCGCGAGCCAGTGCGGTCCGCGCAAACACAACCGCGGACGCACAGGCCTTCCTCTGCAGTGACAGGCTTTAGTATTTTGGCCATAACCTTTGCTACAGATGTCCAAATTGTGATATCTTTACCTTTCTAGAAACTCGACACGAAGGGATACAACTTTCGTTTTTGAATCACTTCAAAATTCCTTGTAGATCAAAAGATATGAGCTTCCGAAATAGGACCAGCGGAATGTTTCTTCACCGCGACCGTGCCCACTTTTGTGCGGTCCGCGTGACGCCTACCACAGTCGCGGCCACTTTTGTGCGGTCCGCACTACACTCACCGTGGGCGCACTTATTTTTGTGCGGACCGCATGGGTGAGTTCTGGGGCCTGCAACCCTTCTGGACCTGCTACAACTATGATTTTCGGCCTAAAATATCCCGGAACCTATCCAGGACCCCCGAAACTTCAAACTAATTGTACCAACACATCCCATGACATCGTTCAAACTTTTTAAATATTTCGGAACGCTTCCAATAACATCAAATCACCAATTTAATATAGGATTCAAGCCTAAGAACTCCAAATACTCTTAAATTATGCTTTCGATCAAAAGGTCTATCAAATCTTGTCTGAATGATCTGAAATTTTGCACACACATCCCAAATGACACAACGAAGCTACTGCAACTCTCGGAATTCCATTCTGACTCCTATATCAAAATCTCGCCTATCAACTGGAATTTGCCAAAATATTAATTTCACCAATTCAAACCTAAATCTTTTCTACAACTCCAAAACCCATTCCGATCGCTCTCCTAAGTCACAAATCACCTCCCGAAGCTAACCAAACCATCGGAACTCACATACGAGCCCTCTAACACATAAGTCAATATCCGGTTGACTTTTCCAACTTAAGCCTTCTTAAAAGAGACTAGGTGTCTCATTTCTTACCAAAATCCTCTCCGAACTCAAACTAATCAACCCGATCACATAAAACACGGATACGAAGCATAAAAAAGCTGAAATTGGGGAAAACGGAGCAGTAACTCATGAGACGACTGGCCGGGTCGTCACACCGAACGTCCTTTTTAGGACTTTACACGTAAAGTTATCCAATTCACAATTGGATTCTAACTCATAAAACTTTTATACTAATATTATATATACTCTTATATAAATAAATATATCAAATATATATATTTCAACCAAGAGATATAATTTAATTTTCTATTCCAAATTGAAAAATTTAATTTGTTCACAATATTAATTATATTCTCTGTGCTAGCAAAGAATATAATAATATTTCATTTGGACTAATAACTAAATATATTTGACTAATTAAATTCCTTAATTTAATTACAAAATAATAATATAATTAATCCTCTAGCAAAGATCAGAACACTCGTTAGTGTGCGACCCCATAGGTTCAATACTAAGCCGGTAGTATATTGACCACATCAATATATTAATCAAGGGTGGCGTCTAGCAACACTCCTTAATGACCAGATAGCATGAAGTATATAATTTACTCTTAAGAACCAATAGAAGAATAATGTAGTAATTATGTCTGTCTTTATAGCTCTGGGTCACCCTAGGATATGGTTCAATTGTCAAATCCTAATAGGCGACCAACTATGTGTTCATGTCAAATATAATCGACCGTTGAATGACCTAAGAAACTCTTTTCTTCTTTCATTCAATTGCTCTGGCCAAGGTCTTAATTTGATCGTTTATAATTCATGACAACATGGAGCTTAAACTCATTACCAAGAGTTGACAGATTCCATCTTGATCAATCACTAATTCTACAAGTATTTAATAATCCTATGATCAAGAACAAATTTAGATTAAATTATAAGAAACTTTACTCTCATTATCATGATCTCCACCACGATGACAAGTCTCAAAATTTAATCAAGGACCTTATCAAATTAATCAAGCAATTAATAATAACTATGATAAAAGAATATCAAATGCCATATATTTTTATATCAAATAATGTTCACAAAAATATGTTCAAATCATCAAATATGTAATTAGATCTAGGGCATATCTATTATATCTCTAACAGTTAGTTAGTTAGTTAAATACAAGAATCTTAATATCTATAAGTTAGGAATTGTTCAAGCTTGTATTCTTATTGATAGTGAACAATTGTAGCTAAGCCTGCTAAGCCTTAGTTCTCTGTGGAATTCAATTCCGGATTTGTAAACCAGATTATATTTGCAACGACCGCTTTGTCTTTTTTATAAGACATAGTTGGGCGTGATCAGTCTCCTAGGGAGGGTTAAAAAATAGAATTTGTTAGGAAGTATGTTACTTCCAAATATGAGATTTTTTTCGACGTGAATTCAAATTTAGTCCGTTCTCAATATGCATATCGAGCATCAAATGAGAAAAAAAAATATTTTAAACAAGAAAGGACATTACGAAAGGAAAATTGATTCTCTCGCTATTAGTTAGTGGAACAGCGTATCTGGCACTGAAACTAGCTCGACGGCTGAAGACTAAAGATCGCAAGTTTTCATACTTTGAGATCAATATAAAATGTTTTCCACAATTAAAATTTTAGACTTAACAAAGTGAAGTAGAAGAGAGAAACGTCAGAGGTGCCGCAAAATGAAAATGGAGTTCCCACTGTGGTGATGCATGGGGGCTAATGATTCAATGAATAATGGCAGAAACCTGTGTTTTAGAGTCAGAATTATCAGATCGAAAAGTTGGAAAGGAAAACAATGGGCAGAAGCATTTACTCATTGTGCTTTATCGTGTGAAATTAACTTAGAGTTCAATTTTATGCATGACTAGTGTAAAAATATTTATACAATCAATTCATTTATTAGGTAATTACATGTAGGGGTATACAAAGGAAATCCACAAATCGCACCAAATCGATAATTCGAGTCAAACCGATAAAAAAACCCGACTATGGTTCGGTTTGATTTGGTTTGGTGTTGGAAAAAAAACGCGACCTTAATTGGTTTGGTATGATAACTAAAAAAAGTCAAACCGAAACCAAACCAACCTGACATTACATGTATAAAAGTTTTAAATATATTTAATACATAAAATATTTACTTTAGTGTAATTTATAAATAGTTCTTAAACTTTTTCATAATTTATCTTTTAACATATTATTTTAATTTTGAACTTATAATTTTTGAACTATAAATATTAGCAACTCAAATAAAATGCAAACCAAAATGGAATTAATATTACGGCTAACAAAAGACATTCAATTCAATTGTACTAGAAATGACCATAGTGTTGGATATAGATAAAATGCATAACTTTTTTTTAGTGTTTAGTCATGCAAATAATAGTATTTATTAGTTGTACTTATTTTAGAGGGCATTTGCATCTATACCCGTTTTTGTATTACGTTTTAACTTGTGCCCGCTTTGCAAAAAAAATTGCAAACGTATCCGCTTTTTCGCATAACTTCAACATACGGGCTGAAGTAGCAAAGACAATCACGCAAAACTTCGGCATTCTAGTAGACGGGCCTGAAGTAGCAAGTATGCTGAACCAAGTGTGCTGGCGAACTTCAGCTCTAGAGCTGAAGTTTTTGTTTTGTAACTGGCGAACTTCAACTCTAGAGCTGAAGTTTTTATTTTGTAACTGACGAACTTCAGCTCTAGAGCTGAAGTTTTTGTTTGTAACCGACGAACTTCAACTCTAGAGCCTTCTTCCTTTCATAGGGCCAGTAGGAAAACGGAAGAGACTAGGTGGGAATAACCTGTCAAATGAGAGTTGACATAATCGATCGAACACAACTCTAGACTACAACTCCATAAGATTACAAGATTAGATAATTCAAAACATAGTCAAATTTGGGGGGTTGAGGGAGAGATGTAGGCCCCTAATTAATATATAAGATGTACTAAAATTAGAACGCAATAATTCATATTCATAAACACTTGAATACAAAACTTGCAGGCATTGCTACATGCAACTCATTGCTCAAATTAGTCAAATATATTTGACAAACAGATCTGCGCTATATCACATGCAGAATAATAGTAATTGACGGATATCTGTTAGAATTTGGCTCGTCCGTAGCATTTTCAACAGATTCTGACCGATTCCGTAAAAAACGTCCATTGATATAAATTTGAGGAAGAGAAGGAGGAGGAGAAAGGGACTGGAGTTGTTTAAAAAGTGGGTTAAATTAAAAAAAAATTAAAAAATGGGTATAAATTAAATCGTGGCGACCAAATAGGGCGCCCCGTGCAATTTTTACTTATTTTAGCAACTTAGTAATTTTAGATTTTATTCATTTTTATTATGGCTTATTAATATAATATTTTTAAGCGATTTTATTATCTTTATTACGTATTGAATAATTTAATACAATGTCATGGCTCATCTAATATTTTATGTTATTTTCTTGTAAAACACCTGATATATTCCATCTTACTTGGATTAAAGAAATATTTGAAGCACAAATTCTATATTTTGTGTTATGAAGACTTTGTGGGGAAAAAATCCAAAAAATCCGAAAAACGCGAGATTAAAAATTTTGAATTTTATTGGTTTGATTTGGTTTTTAGATTTAATAACCGGTCACAGTTGGTTTGGTTTGATAATTGAAAAATTCGAATCAACCCAACATATATGTATACCTCTAATTACAGGTTAATCTTTAATTAGTAGTAATGTAAATATAGCAAAACAGATAGTATCACCTCAGAATTTTCAAAAGCTATTACATAAACCATAAAACATTCAAGTGCTCGATGTATAAAAGACTAAAACCTGAGACTTTACTGTGTACAACCTTTATCATATCTATGCTGTTATTTTCAACCATATTGGCAGGACTCAAATGCGGAGAATTGTGAACAACACTCCATAAAACAAAAATTCGGCGAAGATGATCACTGAAGGTCCATTATGTTCGGAAGTAGGTTCCAAATGGTCCATTAAATATATTTTTGAGCATTTTAGTCCTCTAAGTTTACCAAAAATAAGCATTTTGGGTCTCCGTCAAATATTTAACGAAAGAAAATAGTTAACCACAAACAATAGAAAAGTCTCCTTAAATCTAAGAAATTGCAAACCAAAAATTGTACCAGAAACCAAAAATACATTTTAAAAAATAATAGAAACTGCACCATGTGCTAGAAATAGACAAAAGTAGCATAAAGTGCAAAAGCTACATTTCCAATTGTGGGATCATGTTAAACCCTTTCTTTTTCAAAGTCCTCTTAAATCTAACAATCAGAATTTATTAAATATTTAATAAAGATAAAAGTGCTCACTTTTGACAAATTTAAAGAACTAACACTATTTTTGTCATTTTCTAGATTCATGCGTCAATCAATAATTGACCTAATTTCACACTTCCATTACACCCTTAACCCATAGTCAGTGCGTTACCCGTTACATTTCATCAAGTCATTGTATTACCCATTCGATTTCATCATATTAATTGCATCACTCCTTTATTTTTCATACCTCATATAGGAATTCAGGTTGTAATAATCACAAATCTATATTATATTAAAAGAAGTGTAGTGAAGCATGAGGCTAAGCCAAGTGGCGTATTGGAAAAATGTCACTTAGCACATTTAAGACATAATCTAGAAAATAAATCTAATCTATATATCTATATTTACATCTATATCTATATCTATATCTATATTTATATCTATATCATATATAGATCCAATCATCAATTTTCCTTCTATATTAGCTTAAATCATGGAAGTGAAAAAATAATTAAAAATTCATAATAATAAAAATATTAGAAAGATGTAGATTGGGATAACTATGACTATTTGTACTCTGGACAAGTTAAAATATAAATAAAGAAAATAAATTTATTTAAGATATTAAGGATTGATGACTTCGAAAATTGAAAAAAAAATCAAGTAGCACATTTTTTTACATAAAATACAAAAAATATTTAAAAAAGTTACTTGGCTTAACATTATGTAAAGTTAATATGTATTAGTTTTAAAAAGATATTAATTAACATTATTTAAAGTTAATACGTACTCACTATTTTGGTGGTGGATTTGATTGGAGAAATAAAGAAAAATCCCACATTCAAAGTGGATGATTATCGATATTCATGATAAATAATATTGATAATTTTTATCAAATTCTTTAATTGGTATATTGATTTCTTAACAAAAAATGAACCTTACCAATACCATAATTACAGGGCAATTGAAAAGCTAATTGTATTTATTCATATTTAGCTCCTAACAGGCTTTTAAATCTTAACACTACCTTAATTATAAGGCAATTCAAACTTAGTAATATCTTTTTTTGACCGTTTCTTAACCAAATATCTCATTTAATTTAAATTTGAACGGGAACATAATTATCATGCAAAATTTATACATAAACTAAAAGTGTGTGTGTAATTACGTCACCATAAAGGACTAATATTATATGACAAAGAATATTCATATAATATTATTCCTTACATAGAAATTAGGATATTTACAGTTCAAATATTACCATATAAGGGATAATATCATATGCCAAACAATATTCATGACTTTTATCATATTAATATATTAAATTATTAACTAAAAAATAAAATTTATATTTTTAATTTAAATCTAATCATACTTATTTGTAATTAGCATTTAGTAGGCCTTTAAACATTAGCAGTACCGTAATTATAGGGTAATTCAAACACAATGACATATTTTTTAAAAGAATTATTTCTTAGCCGTTTGTTTAAATTAGAATGGAAAGGTAAATATCATTTAAAATTTATACATAACTATATACAGATATATGGGTCTAAAATTATCATAAAGAAATAACATTATATGACAAAGAATATACATATAATATTATTCCTTATATGAAAATTAGAATATTGCAATTTAAATATATTACCATATAAAAAATAATATTTTATGCCAAACAATATTCATGGTTTATCTCATATTTCATTAATTGATATATTCATTTCTTAACAGGAAAATAAAGTTTAAATTTTAATTTAAAAGCTAATTATATTTATCCATATTTGGCACCCATTATGCTTTAAAACCTTGCCAATAGCGTAACTAAAGGACCATTCAAACTCAATAATATCTTTTTTAAAATTAATTGTTTTTTAACCAATTATTATTATTTAAATTAAAATGGAAAGAAAGAAAAGTTAAATTCGATTGGGAAGATAAATTTCATTCAAAACTTAATATGTGAAAATAGATAAATATATGAGTCTAAATTTTAATTGAGATAATCTGGTGGTACATGTATAATACTTTAGTAAATTATTTGAATTCAAAGGTAACATTTTAGTGTATTCGTATTGAAATTTGAAAAATATAATAAGTATTGCTACATAAGAAAATTAAGATTATATGTGCCTTAGATCTAAGGTAATTAAATCTGCATATTTACTTCATTTATTACTTTTAATTTGTTTACATTTGAAGACAAATATTAATATGGAAAAATTAATTCATATTTTAAGTTTCACGTTTAATACATGGAAGTGAATAATTGATTGACAATCAAACGACATATATGGTAAAATAATATTGTGATTAAGATTCACTCAACATAAGCCTAAGTAGAATACTATATATTCGGACTCTAACCCTGCAATACTATACGAACCTATAGGTTAGTCTCTCAATTTTTCTTTTTTTTTTCTACTCTGAATGATTTATGTTAATAAAATTATGATCTCTTCAAACTAATTTAGTATTTGAAAAGCTTTTTTGGTTAGACTAATACATTCTATGCTTTTATAGTTTTGTACTAGCAAATAGCACAAGTAATATTTATTTGTCAAGCCATGTAGTTTGCGATGAGCTTATATGGCCTGCTACTGCGAAAGTATGGTTTGAGACAACCGTTATTTTGTTTTGGTGTATCGTTTGCTCAATCTATTAGAATAAGTTATTTGTCTCCTACAAATTTCACTACCAAAAAGAAATAAAGTTTTATATCTTTCTTCTTTTGAATTTCACTTTTCAATTCTTCGAAAAAAAACCTCTTCCTCATGAGTTGTGATAAGTATAACTTACCAAAGTATTCTCCAAGCAATGAATACTATGCTAAGGTTTGAGATGGTGAAGCAAGAAGGTATACTTAACACACACACAGACAATATTTCCTTAATCTAGAATATGCTACTTACTCATAAGTTACATTAATAAATAAAAATTTAGAAGGGCTCCTTTAATCTTATTTTACTTATAGTAATTTTAATTTAAAGTCGTAACTTATTTTTTTCCCAATTTTTTGGTTTTACTATTATTATTTTGTGGTGCTTCACAATTAACATTATGTCTTTGTTTTTATATATTAGATAGATATATAGATCAGCATTTTCAAAATATTTGTATTTATTGATTTAGTATATGCAACCAAAACTAATAAATAATAAATATCATAACAATTAAAAGAAGAAAAATAGAAGGTAAGATTGAATACAATTGAAGCATATGTGATATAAAATTTTAACTATGCGTATTGGCACGTTTAATACAATTGAAACATGAAAATTACTTTTGAAAGTTTGGATATTTTATTGGCACGTTGACAAAAAAATAGAGGGTCAAGATGTTATTATTCGTTATATTTTATATCGTGATTCTAATAGAATATGTGTTTTAATTATTTGAGCTAACAGTTATAATATAAACTAATGATGAAATAGCCACACGAACAAAATAATAAAATAGTATATCGAAACTACAAAAACATGTGAAAAGTTTTGATTACGTGAAAAAGTTCTCATTATGAATGATAATGTAAATTAAAATGATGGTATAAAAATAATAACAAATTGGTGCTATATATGTGTGTGTGTATGTATTATATAAATCTCTGTCATTAAAAGGGAGAAAATATTAGCAAATATAAATTCATAAATTTTTATTTTTGGCCCACTACTTTAGAGTAATATTTGTTGCAAGTAAAATTTAGTGTGAAAATAATAAATACTCTCCGCGCGATATATACTAGTCTTTAGCTTAAAAGATATTTTTCCACTTTACAAACTCATAAATCGAATCTTTTTTCACTGTTTTAACTTGTTCCGTCCTTCCAAAATTGAGTTGTCCACAAATAGCAAAAGAAAATGAGAAAAACAAATTTCATTTCCACTCTTTAAAACGTGGCGAATTGGGATGCATTGTTCAGGACCATTTTGGTAGATAAAAAAGCACAATCAGGCACCTAATAGGATATGAATTAGTTTCACCGGTAGAACCAAAATTTGAAGGTTATGGGTTCTGAATATCGTTATTAAATTTATAGGTCGTTTTAGTTATTTGATTCAAAATTAAATATTTATACATATTTTATAAATTTTCTAATACAATACCGGGTTAATGCAAAAACTATTGAAAATTCGACAAAGACCGAGACTAATATTGCAGCTCCTCCCTTAATTAACCCTATGGTTTTCGTTTGGGACTATGTATGATAGTTGGCAGGGGCGGAGGCAGAGTGCGGGATGTGGGTTCGACCGTACTCAATATTTTTTGTTTTAACTATGTAATTGTCTTGAGAAATTTATTGAATATGTATAACTTATTAATTTAGAACTCGGTAACTTAAACTGATCACAATCTCGAACCCTTAAAGTTCAAATCTTGGCTTCGCCGCTGGTTTGTTGGGGCCTATTTCTGAAAGTTTTTCCCCACGTTATAGCTTCAAGAAGGAATCTATATATATCTATAATTGAGGGACCTTAAGAGATGATGTGGCATATCTCATAGACAAGAAAATGAATTTATCTATTTTGTCAATTTTTAGATTTTTTTTTTCTCACTCAATTCAGTATAGTAATCCATTATTAAATTCCAGAAATACGGAAACGAAACCCATTACTTTCAAATTTTAACTGTTATACCCTTTTCTTTTTACCCGAACCATTGCAACCTTCCACTCTTCAAAAATTTCTCTGTAACATTCTGCATAATAAATAAGGAATGAAAAAGAAATTCGTTTTAACCTTTCGACCTTTTCTTCTGACGAAGGTTATTATCTTGTGATGAATGCACAATTCTTGAGACAAAGACTCTCTTAAGGGTATCTACTTTCCTCATCAAATTGATTTTTTTTGGTGAGCCGATCATTTACTTTACAGAAGATAAAAAACTAGCGGAGTAGAGGAAGTCAACTATCAGTGAGGAAGTTTTGGCAGAGAAGAAACTAATGGTACAGTTGAAGCTTCATATATATATATATATATATATATATATATATATATATATATATATATATATTAAGGTTATTCTCTCTTCTTCTTTTCTTTCTGTGATTCTATAATTCCTGGAGTTTCCGGTCATGCAAATATGATGCTTATGAGTTATGGATTTCCTAATCTTTGACTCATTAATTTGCAAGTTAATGTAATTTTTGCCCAAGATAGTGTAGAAACCTAGACAAACTATCGAGAAATACTTTGTCAAAGCGAAATTAGATGAATTAAAGGGGATCAAAAGAGGGTGATATTATTCAGAAGTTATATAGGTTGAAATCATAGAGGTGTCAGGTGGACTTTCTTGAATAAGATGATGAGATGTGGTTTTAATTTCAAAGTTCTGGACAGATAAGGTATAGACTTTGTGCAAAGTTAGAAGAATTTGCTTTGGCAGAATAGAAGGAAATAAGTCGTAACTTCTTTCTGATAGTAAAATGAAGGAAAAGTTAAATTTAGATTAAATTAATACTACTATATTTTAAGTTTTTGCTTTCACTTTTAAGATGATAATTTAATTTATATATGCTATGTAAAAGATTTCTCGTTGTTAATTTATACATGAGGAGAGATCTAAAACGAACAAAAAATTATTGCGATTTGAAGTGATTGCGATAACGGCAGACGGTAGACATACAGTGGTATTTCCTCCACAAAAATTTATATATATTCGTGAATTTTACATGTATGTCATAATAACATGTCTATATTCTATGGATAGAAAAGAAATACCTATTCACTTTAATTTACTATATTCCATCAAAATATAAAGATGAAAAAATATGTACCCGTATCAAACAACTAAAAGAGTAAATTATGAATAGCTCATTTATCTTTCTCCTTTCTTTTGTGAAATCCAACATGATATAAAAAAACAAAAAGGTAAACAATAAGGTATATATAACCTACTTCTATTATTTTTAATATTCAAATATTAATATTAAAATATTATTCTAAGGTTTTTCCGCGCGCGACAAGTTCACTAGTAATAAGATAATTAAAAGTGGTGAACATTTTCCAAATCTGTGTACCAACGTGCTACTATACTAGTCCAATTACAAAAACTGATACTTTTCATATTGCCACCCTAAAACATCATCACGATTTAAGTCTCGTGGATCATGAATTGTATTATAAAATTTAACCCGTGACTCAGTCTCGTACGCCTAACTTTTTGTGTCACATGCATATTTCAACAGGTGGTTATTATTCACTAGCTTTAATAGTAATTATTCTCTGCGGTAAGTGATTATTTGCTTGGAACACATCATTAAAGAAATACTAAATTCTAGACAAAAATAATTAGTGTGACTAAATTATCCTTAATTAAATGTTGCAGCATAGTTATAATAACACTTACTTCTCTTTTCAAATGTAAGGAGTAAATGACCTTTTAGTGATACGTACATAAGGATAGTTTTCAAAAAATAAATTGAATTTTTTCTTGATTATATAAATAAACACTTATTTTAGATCAAAATAAAATAAATAAATTGGTCACTTATTGTGGACCAGAGGGAGTATAAACATTGTAGGCCAGTTTGCAGTCAACCAACGAGATAATTTCTTTCTAGTTGTGCATTTGAATCACTTTTATTGAATTTGTTTACTTTAGTTTACAGCAACATATAAATGATCTTTTATTTTTCAGCAACCTAAGTGATTGTTTGAACTGGTCAAGCATTTATGACGAACGTACAACTAATTAATTCCTAATTGCTCATATGCTCCTCATGGTAAAGGCACTTGACTAGTCTTATTCCACTTTTACTTGTTTTATTGTCAATGAGAAGCAACTTATGCAATAGTCAATATTCGGCGACATAAATTTTTTTAGATGATTTCTCGATTTTGTGCATGTCATTCTGGGGCAAGAGTCGTGTTAATTTTTTCTGTATCATTCCAATTTTATATATCAGATGTCCTTTCGGTATGTTTTTGAAGACTAAAAGAAATGAGGATGCACCTTGAGTTGCTTTATTTTTACTGTTTTTTGAACCGAGGGTTTATCGAAAATAGCCTGTCTATCTCTATAGGGCAAGGATAATTTATGAGATTACACTAGATTTGTTGTTGTTGTAAAAAAGGGCATCCTTGTGTTACACTCATACATTGTTTAATTTAAAGTACAAAGAAATGTGAATTTGGTAAATTTGGTTTGGTCCTTCTCTTTATCACTAGTATTATCATATTCTATTCTTAGTGAAGCAAAACAACCACTCTAAAGTTTACTTTGATTTATGCATAAAAGGATTATAGTGAGGCAAAACAATCTCTTCTTAAGGTTTTACTTCTATTTTATTACATAATAGGGAACCAGTTGCTACTTGTTTGGATTATAGTGCTTTAATTTATTGTAAGAAAAATGCTTGGGATCATTGTATGGGTCCAACTTTGACCGATCACGACCGATGACGAGTACGACGATTGACGGAGCCTCCTTGAATTGACGTCCTAAGGGAAACGACCCTGAGACAAACCAGAGACTGGACGACCTTTGTAATAATGTATGGTCATTAGGGGATATTAGGAATATTCCTTCGAATATTTCTTATATTTTATCTTTTACAGTTTAGAAGAGTTTCTCTCTTAGTATAAAAAGAGGACAATAATCTTGTAACGGGCATTCCGAACTCTGGAGAGATTACTATTTACGAATAAAAAGAAACCTTGTGACCTACCCTCTCTTTATCTATCACCCTTTCTAGAGATTATTATTCTCAGCTAAGATTTACCCTTTCTTCTTTGATTGATTTGTTCAAAGAGGTTTTAGTATCTTTTGAGTCAAACAATTTGGCGCCGTCTGTGGGGATTTCTATAGCTGAAATCGTAGTTTTCATCTAGATTCTTGAAAGAAATAACCACCTCTCTTTAGCTTCATAAAAGCCAACTATGGCGGGAAAGGGATAAGCGAGGCTAAAGGCAGTAGTGGGTGTCACAAACAACCTCCTAAATTTTCTCAACGAAGCCAGTGGAGAAGACAATGAGAATGCAACGGCAAGTGTTACACCCGAGCGGGAGATCTCCCCTCCTCCGCACGGGGATCTAACGATCTTGCGCGAGAGGGAAACCTCAACATCCGCAGCAGGAGAAGCGCCACCGACTGTCAAGAGGCTACTAGAAGAATGGTTAACGAGTACCTTGAACAACAAACTCGAGAAACCCATTCAGGGAAGTATCGAAGACGTGCTACCCATAGAAACCGCAGCTGCTGCCGATGAGTCAAACGCTACACGAACAGGTAACACCCGTACTGTTGCTGATACATGCAACGATGCACTCACAACCATCTTAAAGAAAATGGAAGAGATGAAAAATGAGAACAAAACACTCCGTGACCAGATGAAGGAACATGAGGAGAGAGTTGATAAAATACCAGGCACTCCGAAGTTATTACCAAAACGCGATGTGGGTCGATTCGTCAAACAGCCATACAGCGAAGGGGCAGCTCCCCATTCTATTCCAAAGACCTTCAAAATCCTACCATATTTGAATATATACGATGGGACCACGAACCCGTAGGATCACTTAATCCATTACGTTACCACAGTAAAAGGTAATGACAAAAGAACAGGTACCATATGTGCTGCTGAAAAAGTTCAGCGAAACTCTGACGGGGGGAGAGTTGACATGGTATTCCCAACTACCATCACGATCGATATCTACGTTCGAAGAGATGGCAGATAAGTTCGCCACCGCTCACGCAGGAGCGAACAAGGCCGAGGCTAGGGTCAATGATATCTTCGCCATCAGGAAAATGACGGGCGAGGGACTTCGGGATTTTCTAGCTTGATTCAACAAAGTAAGGATGAGCCAACCGAACGTATCAGAAGGGATGGCGGTAGCAGTCTTTTAAAAATGGGTTAAACAGAAACGGGTCAAAAACGACCAAAAAACTACTCAGTAGACTCATGAAGTACCCCCTACCACGTGGGAAGAAATCCACAACGCCTATTACGCCGAAGTGAGGGCAGACGAGGATGACCTAAAAGGCCCGCTTCAGTGATTAACATCGGTCCAGATTGAGACGAGGAGAGATCGATGCAACGACGAGCAAAGGGATCAACTGCCACATTTCAATCGAGAAAGGCATTAGCCTTATATCTGAACACCCAATCTGCCTCTTCCACGACATGCGGATATCGCGCCCCGACACACCGCACCCCTCTGCAACGAAAGAGGTATGCCTCCATTGCTATCTGCTCACAAATTTTGTGTTTCCCCTTCAGAGATAATGTACGCACTAGAAAAGCCAGTGGTCGCAAAAGATGAAATCGGATCCGAGCACTAGGAGGTCGAACGTCCTATGCGAATTCTACCAGGAGAGAGGACACAAGACCGAAGATTGCATAGGTCTGCGACAAGAAGTAGTAAGGATGTTAAACCAGGGATACCTGAAAGAACTGCTAAGCAATAAAGGACGGGCCAACTTCGCTCGTGGACGCGACCAACCTCAAGGACCTCCAAAGCCACCATCACCAGCTCGTACCATACAAATGATCATTGGCGGCGGCGATGATACGGTAATCAACCATGTGAAATTCACCACTACACATAAACTCAAACGGATAATTGCCCACGAATGGTATCACGACTTCGAAGACAGTATCATCTTCGATAAGTTGGATATCGACGGTTTGTCTTTCCCTCACTATGATGCTTTGGTTATAACATTACGCATCACGGATACCGATGTGAAAAGAATAATGGTGGATGACGGAAGCGACACGTGTATTATTCACCCACGAGTTCTCGTGCAGATGAGACTCGAGGATAAAATAATATTATGTTGCATAACACTAATGGGTTTTAATAATGTAGTGGAGCAAACATCTGGAGAAATAGTGCTACCCGTCCTGGTAGGAGGAGTCATCCTTGAAACGACATTCCACGTCATGAATTAGGAAACAACCTATGATGCCATCATAGGACGTCTATGGATACACGCCATGCGAGACGTCCCGTCAAGTTTCTATCAAGTAATCAAATTTCCCACCCCATGAGGGATATTTAGCATCCAAGGCGAGCCATGCACCGCCGAAGAATGCTACCGGATCGTCCAAGATTGCACACACACCAAACAACTAAAAGGGGCAAGTGTGGAGGCATAACAATCAGCCATGTCGGGAACTAAACCCGACGTACAAGTAGAAGCCATCAAAGACCCGGACATCGTTGAAGCTTGCAAGGCAATCGTAGAAGATCTTGATCCCGTCCAATTGGAAGATATCGAGAGCACAAAAAAGGCTTATGTTAGACACAACCTCTAGGAACCAGGTAAATATCATGAGTTTTTAACTAACAACACCGATTTGTTTTCCTTTTCCCACGCAAATATGCTAGGAATCTCAAAGGGAGATCGCCACACACAGGCTGAATGTTGATCCACTTCATCCGCCGATACGACAAATGAGGAGAAAGTTTAATGCCACCATTAATGAGGTGGTAAGCGAGGAGGTTGATAAATTACTCGCTAACGATTCCATCAGAGAGTCAAAATACACACAATGGGTCGCTAATGTGGTCATGGTCAAAAAGAAGAATGTGAAAAGGCGGATGTGTGTCGACTTCACCGATCTGAACAAAGCATGCCCGAAGGACTCCTTTCTGTTGCCCCACATCGACCAGCTCATCGATGCGACAGCGGCGCACGAACTACTGAGCTTCTTGGATGCCTACTCTGGTTATAACCAAATTCTAATGGCCGAAGAAGATCAAGAAAAGACAACTTTCATCACTTACCGAGGGACATACTGCTATAAGGTAATGCCATTCGGACTCAAGAACGCATGGGCCATATATTAAAGACTAGTCACCAAGATGTTCAAAGAACAGCTCAGCAAGACCATGGAGGTTTATATCGACGACATGCTAGTAAAGTCGACAAAGAAAGAGGACCACATCGGCCATCTAAAGGAGGCCTTCGAGATATTAAGGCAATACGGAATGAAACTGAATCCCAAAAAATGTGCCTTCGGTGTAACTTCGAGAAAGTTCCTTGGTTTCCTAGTGTCACAAAGGGGTATCGAGGCCAATCCGGATCAGATTAGGGCCATCGACGCAATACCGGAGATACTAACTAGTAAAAGCAAGTGCAAAAATTGACCTGAAGCTGCCCTGTCGAGTTTCATTTCACGGTCCTCGGATAGATGTAACAAATTCTTCAATGTGCTAAGGAAAGATCACGGACTGCAATGGAATGAAAAATGCGTCGACGCCCTAAGAACACTGAAAGCATATCTATCTTTGCCACCACTACTCGTCAAAGCGGACCCGGGAGAATGTCTACTTGTGTATCTAGCAGTGTTCGAAATTGCAGTAAGCGCAGTCTTGGTCCGTGAAAACGAAGGTATGCAATCTCCGATTTACTATATTAGCAAAACCTTAATCGATGCTGAAACAAGGTACCCTCACCTTGAAAAGCTAGCTTTGGCATTAGTCATAGCTTCACGAAAGCTTAGACCATATTTTCAATGTTACCCTATAAAGGTAGTGAACCTTCCCCCTAAGAGGGATCCTACACAAACCCGAACTATCGGGTAGACTGGCCAAATGGGTCATAGAATTAAGCGAGCACGACAAACATACCAACCACGAGTTGGGAGTCGCAATGGAGGACGAGCCGTCGGGAGCCATATTTGAGGGCTAAATTCAAACCTGCAATCACGGCTTCATACTCGGCCTCATTGTTAGTTATCTCGGGGCATCGTATGGACTGGAAAATTACTTCACCTATACGGACTTCGAGGATGAGTCCCAGTCCCGATCTCGAGGCGTTAGAGGTGCCATCAGTATAGAGGACCCAGAGGTCGGTATGCATGGAAGCGCGGAGCGCTTCCTATTCTATTTCAGGTAGTATTTCTACGCTAAAATCAGCGACAAAATCGGCGGGCACCTGTGACTTAATGGCAGTTCTCTGGGACTTTCCAAGTCAAAGAACAGAGATTACAGAAGTATCAGTTGGAAATTCACAAACTACTGCCAGCATTCGATGAATGCCACCTTGACTAGATACTCAGGGCGCAGAATATCGAAGCAGACGGCCTCGCCAAACTAGCTGCAACCACCAAAAACATCAACAGGGAAAACGTGGTCACCCTCCTCCACTCCACAATGGACCACATTTAGGTACATTCTGTAACCCTAACTTGGGACTGGTGTAACCGCCTCGTAGCATATTTGCAAGATAGAACGTTACCACAAGATAAAAAAGAAGCCAAAACACTCCAGGTACAAGCAGCCAGATATAGCCTCGTAAACGGTGATCTCTACAAATGAACGTTCAGCGGCCCCCTAGCCAAATGTCTTGGGGCAAATCAAATAAGGTGAGTACTGGAAGAAGTACACGAAGGGCACTCCTGCACCCATACAAGAAACCGAGCCCTCATCTGATGCCTCATTCGCGTCGGATACTACTCACCCACCATGAAATAAGAAGCCACGGACTATGTTAGAAGATGTGAATAGTGTCAGAAGTATGTCCATATGATACATCAAGCAGGGGAACTTCTTCATTCTGTCACTTCACCATGGCCATAGTCGGCCCCCTCCCAGCAGGACGAGGTTAGGTACATTTCCTTTTTGTTCTAACTGATTACTTTTCTAAATGGGTGGAAGCAAGTGCATACACTCAGATACGTGAGCAAGAGGTCATCGCGTTCATATGAAAAAACATAATATGCCGCTTTGGCATCCCCAAAGAAATCAGTTGCGACAACAGACCTCAGTTCGTCAAAAAAAGAACGACTGAGTTTTTTGAAAAATGGCACATTAAACGAATACTCTCCACACCATATCACCCTGCCATCAATAGTCAAGCCAAATCCTCCAATAAAGTAATACTGAATATATTGAAAAAGAAGCTTGAGGATGCTAAAGGGCTATGACCTGAATTACTACCGGAAGTATTATGGGCATACCACACTACGCCAAAAACCAGCACAGGTGAGACGCCATATTCACTGGTCTACGGGACTGACGCAGTGATACCCGTTGAAGTCGAAGAGCCTAGTTTGAGATACTCCAACGAGAGCGGACCAAGCAACACCGAAAGTAGGCTACAAGATCTGGATGAAGTCGAAGAACGGAGAGACATGGCCCACATAAGAATGGTAGCCCAGAAGCAACAAATGGAAAGGTACTACAACCAGAGAGCCAAGGTGTGACCGCTCAAAGTCGAAGATTACGTCCTCAAGGCTAAAACACAAGCAGCCAAAGACCCTAATGAAGGAAAACTGGGAACAAACTGGGACGGACCATACAAAATCACAGCCGCAACAAACAAAGGAGCATTCCAGTTAGAAACAATTAATGGATAACTACTCCAAAACAACTGGAATGTCGCCCATCTCAAATACTTCCACTTCTAAAAGAAGGCTTCACCTAAGTCGTACTCTTTTTCCCTCACCCAGGTTTTGTCCCAATCGGGTTTTCTTGGGGAGGTTTTTAATGAGGCGGCAAGGGAGACGCCTCGAGGTTCGAAGTGTTGTTCATTACCCCGACCCGTCGACATGGTGTCTGGAGCGGAGTAATAAAGGGACTGGATATAGATAATCGTCCCCATTATATGTACAGAGTCATGTGATTCCCACAAGAATATAATCAAATCTCCATTTTATGTACAGAGTCATGTGATCCTTACAAGTATATAATCAAACATCCATTGCATGAATAAAATCAACATGTCTTCCTATGGGAATACGACCAAATTTCCAACAAGAAATGACCAAGGCCATCGACAAAAATATGAGTTCGGCCTCGTTCGAACTACGACGGGATCCTACTTCGACGACAGTTCGAAGAAACATCCCAATGGCCTAGGCCATCGACAAAAATATGAGTTCGACCTCGTTCAAACTACGGCAGGATCCTACTTCGAAGACAGTTCGAAGAATCCTAATGGCAAGGCCATCGACAAAAAATATGAGTTCACCCTCGTTCGAACTACGACGGGATCCTACTTCGACGACAGTTCGAAGCAACATTCCAATGGACAAGGCCATCGACAAAAATATGAGTTCGACCTCGTTCAAACTACGACGGCATCCTACTTCGACGACAGTTCGAAGCATCCTAATGGCCAAGGCCATCGACAAAAATATGAGTTCGACCTCGTTCGAACTACGGCGGGATCCTACTTCGAAGACAGTTCGAAGCATCCCAATGGCCAAGGCCATCGACAAAAAATATGAGTTCGCCCTCGTTCGAACTACGACGAGATCCTACTTCAACGACAGTTCGAAGCAACATCGCAATGGCCAAGGCCATTGACAAAAATATGAGTTCGACCTCGTTCGAACTACGATGAGATCCTACTTCGACGACAGTTCGAAGCAACATCCCAATGGCTAAGGCCATCGACAAAAATATGAGTTCAACCACGTTCGAACTACGACGGGATCCTACTTCGACGACAGTTCAAAGAATTATCCCAATGGCAAAAGCCATCGACAAAAATATGATTTCGACCTCGTTCGAACTACGACGGGATCCTACTTCGACGACAATTCGAAGCATCCCAATGGCCAATGCCATCGACAAAAATATGAGTTTGACCTTGTTCGAACTACGACAGGATCCTACTTCGACGACAGTTAAAGGCATCCCAATGGTTAAGGCCATCGACAAATATATGAGTTCCACCTCATTCAAACTACGACGGGATCCTACTTCGACGATAGTTTGAAGCAACATCCCAATGGCCAAGGCCATCGACAAAAATATGAGTTCGACCTCGTTCAAACTACGACGAGATCCTACTTCGGCGATAGTTTGAAGCATCCCAATGGACAAGGCCATCGACAAAAATATGAGTTCGTTCTCGTTCGAACTACGACGGGATCCTACTTTGACGATAGTTCGAAGCAACATCCCAATGGCCAAGGCCATCAATAAAAATATGAGTTCAACCTCGTTCGAACTACGACGGGATCCTACTTCGATGACAGTTCAAAGCGACATCCCAATGGCCAAGGTCATCGACAAAAATATTAGTTCAACCTCGTTCGAACTACGATAGGATCCTACTTCGACGACAGTTTGAAGCAACATCCGAATGGCCAAGGCCATCAACAAAAATATGAGTTCGACCTCGTTCGAACTACGACGAGATCCTACTTCGACGACAGTTTGAAGCATCCCAATGGCCAAGGTCATCAACAAAAATATGAGTTTGACCTCGTTCGAACTACGATGGGATCCTACTTCAACGACAGTTCGAAGCAACATCCCAATGGCCAAGGTCATTGACAAAAATATAAGTTTGACCTCGTTCTAACTACGACGGGATCCTTCTTCGACGATAGTTCGAAGCAACATCCCAATGGCCAAGGCATCAACAAAAACATGAGTTCGACCTTGTTCGAGCTACGACGGGATCCTACTTTGACGACAGTTCGAAGCAACATCCCAATGGCCAACGCCATCGACAAAAACATGAGTTCGACCTTGTTTAAACTACAACAGGATGCTACTTCGACGACAGTCCAAAACAACATCCCAATGGCCAAGGCCGAATGGCCAATGCCATCGACAAAAAAAAAAAAAAAGAGGAATCTTCGCCCAAAATCTAAATTGACTTAATAAACTCGACAGGTATCCCAGATATCATAAACATTGCAAATAAGAGCGAATCGGCAAAATATATTTTACATTGCATCAAAATGTTTACACTTGTCTGTACAAACGGGCTCAAGTACGCCCCTACAAAAACCCTAAAGCAAAAGCAAGTACAAACAAAGACTACACATCACCCCCAATGGGGTAAGCATCTTCATAACACGAGTTCGAAGCAAGCCGATTTGCATCATCAGAGTTGATGCCATCCCCGTCAGATGTAAGGGGGTCGTACCCGCATGCCTCATGAGCTTTGGTGTGCACGGCCTGAAGCTCTACCTCAGTTGCCCTCCCATCGGTGTGAAAAAGCCTTGTACACGTCAAGACTAGCCTCAGCATGGACCCATAACTCATATAAATGATGAGGCATGACCGGATCGGTTGAGGCACAAGACGTAGAAGGCTGAGAACGTCGATTCGCATCCTCCGCCCTCAGTAAGGCCACTTGTTCGTTTAACGCAGACAGCTCCGCCTCCAGTTCCTTGATATGCCCTTCGAGCCCCGCAACCTTACAACTAGAGGCCTCCTTCTTTTCAGCCAGCTCCGACCTGCAAATGCGGAGGGCATTCTCCAAAGATGTAGTTCCAGAAACAGCTGCCGCCAACTTATCAATACCGACACTCAGCTTGCCCTTAAGCCCCTCTTCCTCCACCGCCTTCGCATTTAACTCAGCGGTCAAACTGACCTTTTCCTGCAAGTTGGCATTTTTGGTCATCACCCCCTACTCAACTCAAGCTCATCATCCTTCACCTTAAGGGAAGCCTCAAGTTCATTATTACGGGCGACAGTCTTCATGATCTCCTCATCCCGCTCCCTCAACTCTTAGATCTTACGCTCTAGTAAGTCCTCCCACTATTTGAGCCCCTCATGAAACAACTGAAACTCAGGGTCCTGGTGATAAATGTCGGCCATCGCGCGATGCTTAGCACGATACTGATGATATTTGGACGACATCTTCTCACAAAGGGCTTTCCTTCTCCTCTCCCTACGTTCTCGCTCAATCTCCATGACGACGGTCTGGAAAAAAAAGGGAAAAGTTAGAAACAAAATGTAGAACGACGATCACCACACAAACCCAATGACAAAAAGGGAAGGAAAGTCACCTACCCGCAAAGCCATATCGGCGACCTTCTGAGACAACTCCACGTCGCTCATCACCCTAAGCACCTCGTTTTCAGGGACAACACATAGAGGAGCTAGAGCAGATGCCACTTGCTCGCAGTTCAACAGCAAGTTATAGTCCCCCAAGACGACTATGTGACGATCATACCCTTCCGTTCTGACCTCCACATGAGCATGGCAGCCTACGAACTCAATGACATCCTCTGGGTCAACATCTGAACCTGAGCCGTCACCCTCAACACGATGGCCTCTAACGTTGGATGATGCACCACCCTCAACAGAACGTACGGAGCCGGCTCCTGGGTAAACTCCTTCCACTTGGGGAGATCTCCCTAATAAAATAGCGTCAGCCATAAATACGGGCACGGGCGCCGTCTGCGATTCTCTACCTCTATCAGCGTCCATGGCCACGCCCTTCCCAAGCTCCATCCTCATCCTCTTTCTCGATAACGGCTCGTCCCCGTTAGAGGATTCGTCCAAAGGGTGTAAGGCCGGTACTGCAGAAGCCTCCTCCCTCACGACCATGACTCGAGAGGGACCTTCTAATTGAATAGGTTGAGGATGACACCCTCGAACAAAATCACTCAAAATAAACTACGTATCTATGGCAGCAACGACCTGTCGAAATGTAGGAACTGGCGCCCTACGCCTGGAAGCTCCTCGACCTGTCATCAGGAAGGGTAATATTAATAAACAAGGTCATAGAAGCCAATGAAGGGGTAAGGAAAACATTAACCAGAGGGGACTTTAGGGCTGTCACGCTTCATGAAGGTGGGCCAATCTCGGGTTTCTACTACATGAGGCAACAGACAGGCTATTCAATTCCTGATATCCGCATTCGGGCGAGGTGGACGTTTCATAGCTGCAAACGGGAAGTAAACGAACTTTATAACGAATACAGATGAAGGAAGAGTAAAATGAGTGATGATACTTATGGGTCTCATTCCATCGCTCTGGGAACCTGGCGGAGTCAGAAATGACATGTTCGGTTTTGACAAAGAAGTACTTATGCCAAAACTTGCGACTTGCCCAGTCATATGCCCCAATCACCAGCCCTTTCATACTATGGAGCCTCAAATGCACCATGGTACCCCTGTGGAATCCAGACATGAATAGGTGCAAAAGGTGGTGGATAGAAATTTTACACTCTACCAACTCTGCATACTTGGTCAGCAGCAGAAGTATCTTGAGCGTATACAGCGAAAGTTGTGCCGGACAAACTTGGTAGAACCTGCAGAACTCTTCCGCTAAGGGGAAGAGAGGAGGAGTATAGCCAATCATGAAAGGTTACTCATAGAAAGCATAGTACCCAGGTCTATGGACATCTACGAAATCTCTCCCCACCGGAACTATATCTACATGAGCGGGAATGCCATACTTTACACGAAGAGCATCAATATGAACTTGCTCTATCTCAAAGAATACGGGGTCCGGAGTATGAGGGGGATCTTTGAGGAAGTCACTACAAGATAAGGGATGCCTCGGCAGTAGCTCCTTCACCATAGGAAGGTTGTCACCCTCTTCCACCACCGTATCTTCACCGCCAGAAGGGGGCGCCGTGAACAATGGGGTGGTCTCAGGGACCTCTTCACAAGAACGACAGGCCCTTGGCATAATATCGCCCAAAGAGGTATCAATACAACGGAAGAAGGAGGAAGAAGTTTTGGATGAAGAATGTAAGAAGAAGTAGAAAGGTATAAGGGAAAGCTCGGAAGAATGAAGGAGGTTTTTAAGAGTGGAATGACCAAAAACTTTCAAAAAAACAAACCCTTCACCTATTTATTGGGTTGGGTGGCGCCAGAATCGAAGTTGAGAGTCACAAAGTAGCGCTAAAATCGAAGCATCAAGCCACCAACTCCTGCCTCGAAAACATGCGCGATGATGACGCACGTGAAGATGACATCATTTCCCGGTAAAGCATATTACCTGGTG
This sequence comes from Nicotiana sylvestris, assembly GCF_000393655.2. NCBI lineage: Eukaryota > Viridiplantae > Streptophyta > Magnoliopsida > Solanales > Solanaceae > Nicotiana > Nicotiana sylvestris. Next base: position 148,064,630 of record NC_091068.1, read on the forward strand.
CCTTGCTAAGCATGCTGACCTTCCCCCATTGGCCACTCCGTAACGTCTCAACGACTCAAATTTCTCCATAGGAATTCCTGGTGTCCGCTCATCGAGGACGCACCCAGTTGCGACCCCGACAAGCGGAGGGACTAATTGTATGGGTCCAAATTTGACCGACCACGACCAACGACGAGTACGACGATTGGCGGAGCCTCCTTGAATTGACGTCCAGAGGGAGATGACCCTGAGACAAACCAGAGACTGGACGACCTTTGTAATAATATATGGCCATTATGAGACATTAGGAATATTCCTTCGAATATTCCTTGTATTTTATCTTTTACAGTTTAGAAGAGTTTCTCTCTTAGTATAAAAAGAGGATAATAATCTTGTAACGGGCATTCCGAACTCTAGAGAGATTACTATGTACGAATAAAAAGAAATCTTGTGACCTATCCTCTCTTTATCTTTCACCCTTTCTGAATAGTATTATTCTCAGCTAAGATTTACCCTTTCTTCTTTGATTGATTTGTTCAAAAAGGTTTTAGTATCTTTTGAGTCAAGCAGGATATTTCCATTTCCCACAGAGACATTAATTCTTTCAGTATTTGAAAGAATTGGGATAACCCCATAATATTTAACTACTTGTTCGTTAGTCTACAAATCCCCTAAAAACATCAAAGTTCGGGCTAAGAATTATATTGCTTCTTTCGAGTGGGAAACCCATCTATTCACCAATTTTTTTTTCTTTTTTTTTTCCTTTCCTCCTTTGCTGTTTGATAAACTCAGCGCACCACGTAATTTAAATAACATAATATAGTACTATATAATATAATATATTATGAAATAATATTGAAAATTAAACAACCCAAATGAGCTATAACTAACACGACACAGAACATAACCGTCCCATGCATGCAATTGCAAATGCGGTCCCTTAACCCACCCCCAACCCCCACCCAAGAAAAAAAAACAACGTCCAACGCTTCCAAGGATTCTTGTCCACGTAACAGCAATTCAAATATAGAAGGCTGGCCTAACACCTTTTGTTACATGGACTTGTTTATGGATGGATACACATATATTTGTTTTTGTTAATATAAGGTGCAAGTACGTATTGATAATTCTTAGTGTATCTTGAAGAATTCGCATGAAATGCCTATATTTATGTCATAACCATTCAACTTGCAGGTTAGAAGTGAGGATGCAATTATAACTCAAGCAAATTCTTGGCACAATATTCATCAGGCCCAATCCTCATATATTCATCAGGCCCAATGCTACAAATAAGAATTTTCTTTGCACGAAAATTCTTTCCTATGGCCTTTTGATCAGCGTCATTGAATTCCTTCCTCATCTTGGGAATGGCTACAACTGGGTCGCCAATAGTCTTGGTAGGAACAAAGGGTCCATCGCAGATGACATCCCATAGCTCGGAATCTTCAGTCATGATGAAGTCGTGCATCCTAGTCTTCCACCATCCATAATATTGGCCGTTGAACCTTGGTGGTCTATAAGTAGACTGACCTTCTTCGAAGTTTGGCGGAGCAATCATGAGGATCCTTTCTAGGTGTTAACCTGATAGAAAGAACCTGTTCTGATACCAATTGTTAGAATTTAAGGGTCCACCAAACTATATAGAGAACCAGGTTCTCTATTAGTTTCCACAGAATGCATGCACACTGCAGTAAGTAAGTGAACACAGAGGAATTTTACATGAAAGATTTCCAGCTCAACGGGATTAAAAATAACGACCTACCCTTGTAGGATTCAACTTCACTATTGAGCAACTTTAGATTGCAACCTATGTAACCTAGGAATTAACCTCTTAATCCTCACTAACTTGTAACACTCTATTACAAGTCACTTTGTAATAACTCTATTACAAAGACTTTACAACTCGACTAACTCTAGCCAAGATACAACCGCAAGGGTTTCCTACATAATGCTTCTAAGTAAGCTAAGTAGGAATTACAAGTAAGAATTTTTACAAAGTTATAACTCAATTAAGGACATACAATAACTTGATATGGGGAACTGGTCCATAGCAGTGTTGTTCTTTGTTCTTGATGCAATTGAGAATCGTTTGCTAGATGATCAATCACAATGGGAGTGTTTGAGTGAATTTTCTAAGTGTTCAAGTCATTTGTTTTTACCTTCCTTGATGTTAATAAAGTATTTGTGAAACTAGTCCATAGCAGTGTTGTTCTTTGTTCTTGATGCAATTGAGAATCGTTTGCTAGATGGTCAATCACAGTGGGAGTGTTTGAGTGAATTTTCTAAGTGTTCAAGTCATTTGTTTTTACCTTCCTTGATGTTAATAAAGTATTTGTGACATCACTTAGAATGATGTAAGCAAGTTAGGTAAAAGGCATTCCCTATAAAGTTAACTGTTGCATTGTTTCTGTACTGTAGCGTGTGCATGCAGCAACTTTACAGCTGGGGCAGTTGGCTTGTGCAGTTTCCTCGGGGACTGGTATCTATCTGTTCCCTCTATTGTTCCTTTGACTCTGAAGAGTTGAACTGTATCCCCAACTGGAGACTTGTTGATATTTAAGTTCTTGAGGATGTGTATTAGGTTCCTTATCTGATTCTTAACAGTAAGTGTGTTAGATCATCAAAACATAACATGAATACACATATAACCTATCAATACCCAGTGTAATCTCACCTTATGGGGCATGAGGAGGATAGTGTATATAGAGGCGGATATAAGCTATACCGAAAGGGGTCACCGACACCCGTTAAATTCGATAAAAATTTCATGTATACATGTATTTGTCTTTAGAAAATAGTAATGTATTAGTAATGGGCATACACCCTATATATACAAAACAGATTTTGGTTGAATCTCAACCTTGAAATTTTAGGTCCTCCTCTGAGTGTGTAAGTATACCTTATCCCTATTTTATGCAGATATAGAGGCTATTTCTGACAGTCAAGCATAAGTAGTATCAGGCCCTTTAGCTATTGTTCTTGAAAAATGACCCGGTCTGGCCCATTCCTCGAACAAAGTTTTTACGGGATTCCTATCTACCAAAATTTTAACTTCGGGTTCCGGCGAAAGAATAATCATTGAGTCCTCCTCTTTCCGGACAACACATACAAAGAGACCTCCAACGATCAAATAATTTGTGAACCTTAGAGATAGAAATTTAGAACGAGAGATGCAACGTCATTTGCTACGACTAAAAGGAGAGGTGCATATAGGAGTCAAGTTTACTACCACTAAAACTCTGATCAGCGAGATTTGCTTGAGTTATAATTGCATCCTCACTTCTAACCTGTAGATTAAGAAAATGACGGATCCATAACATATATAGTCAGATAGTCTAACACAAATTGATTTTGATATGTATAGGGGTATATATAGTTGGTTCGATTTTTATCAAAATCAAACCAAACCAATTATATCGTTTTGGATTAGTTCGGTTTTGTCGGGGGGCTTTATGTTTTATTTTACATGAATATTATTTAAATTTTGCTTTGTTAAATTTCTTCTAAATAACTATATATTTAGTAAAAAATAAAAAAAAATGACAAACAAATGGATTTATTAACATATTCTTACAAGAGAATTTTCTTAGTAACATATGATAGTTTAATTTTTAGTCGTCTGACAATAATTTTTTGTTGATATACACTTTCAAGGTTAACTGAATTTAATAATTAAACATAAAAAATTAGTATGATACCTATATAATGATATGTTCTATTTAATTTTAAATTATCGAAATACCACTTCAAATTCGCAAAAGATATAAGAATTTTGGATCTTGATTTATGAATATGGAAGAACAAAGAGATATTGACACATTTTACTAATATTTGATAAGAAAGTGATCATACAATCATTATTTAAAGATAATAAAAATAGAGCACTTCATATTTAATTAAATATTACATCTCATCAGAGAATCGCAAATATTTCTAGACATATTTTTTAGAAAAATTCTATGAAAAGTCTTAAAAGTATATATAAAAATTATATATTTATATGTCAGTTTGGTTCGAGTTTTTATTCAATACCAAATAAATTAAACCAAACCTAATCGGATTTTTTAATCGGTTTAGTTTGACATTTCGATTTGGTGCGATTTTCCGATTCGATTTTCTACACCATAGTACATAACTCAAAAGTTAAATTGGTTATGGTATATTTTTACAATGTGTGACCAACCTAAAACATTGCATTGCAGTTTAATAAAGTATTGGTTAGTATCTTTAATTTTAACAGTTTAGATCAAATTAAATAGCTATCAGTTGGTCAATTCGGTTACTATGGGTGTGTTTGGTATAACGAAAAATATTTTTTGTGGAAAATATTTATCAAATATTTTTCAAGAAAATATTTTCTTGAAAAACAAGTAATAATCTTATTTATTTTTCGATGTTTGGTACACAAATTAAGGAAAATAACTTTTCAATAATATTCATAAATAATTTATATACAATAAACATGAAGCATCGGTGGGGGAGGGCAGAGAGGGGGGAGGGATGGTGCAGAAAAACGAAAATACAGAAATTTAAAAATACAAAAAAAAAAGTAGAAAAAATAAAAAAAATTGCAGCGGAGGGGGGTAGCAGGGTGGATGGTGACGGAAAAAAAAACTGAAAATCTGAAGAAAAAAAAAGCTTTTTTGGAGAGGGGGGGGGGGGGTTAGGGGTTAGAAGGGGGTGGGGGTTGGGTAAGATGTGAGGGTACGTGGAGTTTTTGGAAAATATTTTCGTAACTTTTTCTAAGGAAATTATTTTCCTCCAATTTTAGAAAAATATGATATCTAGAAAAATATTTTCCAAACTATTTTGTGCAACCAAACGGTAAAAAATGGGAAAATATTTTCCGGAATACCAAACACACCCAAAATCTTAGCTTATTAATATCTACATTAGACTGAAAAGAGGGAGTGTTTTTTTTCTCAATCAAATAAAAACCATACAACAATTGCATGTGGGTTGTGATTGTTAAAATGGAAAATTCAATTGAATGGAGTATCAAAAGATCTAGAAAAAAAAACTTGGCGAGTTCAAAGTTTTATAGGAGGTAATGGACGCCAGATATGCTAGTTAAAGAATTTAGCTTCTATCATTCCTCATTCAAGAATTTCTATTTCCTCTATACTAATTCCTATACATGCTTCCTTTTTCTGCCTCAAGAAATTAAAAAATAAAATTTAAAAATATCTTAATTTTGTTTAGTGTTCTTATTCTCAATTTAACAAATTATGCCATATAGAATGATTTGCATCTATACCTCGTTTTTGGGTTACCTTTTAACTTATACCCGCTTTGCAAAAATAATTGCAAGCGTAACCATTTTTCGGGTAACTTCAGACATACGGGCCTGAAGTAGTGCAATGGCAAACTTCAGCTCAATAAAACTACAACATGTTTTGGCTGCAGTTTTTGTTTTGTAATTGCGAACTTCAGCATTCTAGGAGTTGAAAGTTTGTTTAGAATTTGCCTAACTTCAGCATTCTAGGAGCTGAAGTTTGTTTAGTATTTGTTGAACTTCGGCATTCTAGGAGCTGAAGTTTGTTTTGTATTTGCTGAACTTCAGCATTCTAGGAGCTGAAGTTTTTGTTTATATTTGTTGAACTTCAGTTCGATTATTTTGTAATTGAAAACAAAAAAATGTGTACTGTGATACAAATTTACGAGTATCTTGTGCTAATTCATTGTATAGGAAAAAAAATGCATCCACCTAACTAGAAACAAAGGAGACGAAGTGCAAAAACGATGCATCAACAGTTTAACATGCAGCTAGAGCAGAAAACAATGAAAGAATCTGCATGTTTCTTGCTCTGTTCACAAAATGCATCTTCTATTGAAAGCTTGGAGGTGAGCGGCAGTTGAGTCGAAAATTTTGAGAAGAAGAAAACGAAGGAGGAGAATAAGGAGGAGAAAGAGGCCTGAAGTTATTTAAAAAGTGAGTACAAGTAAAAGGAAATTTAAAAAATGAGTATAAGTTAAATGGGGGCGACCAAATAGGACGCCCCGTACAATTTTTGGTGGGGCTACTTTAGTGGGCTTGACCAAAAAAGGTTAAGCCCACTAGTAAAAATCCAATGAACATTAAAAAGAAAAAAGAGACATACAAATACCAAAGACTGAAAAAATGTATTGCAGAATACCAAATTGAAAGAGATAGGTGCCACAAGGAAACACCCAATGTTGAAGAAATTACAACTCGAAAAGTTGTATCACCCAATAGAAGTAAAGTGAACATAATCTATCTCAACTCGGTAATTGGCTGCCGTAAAAACATAAAAGGCATTTGACCAGACCTAATTGAACTGATCGACTGCCCACCACCAATAAACAAAATCTGCCAATGCACTTGGGTAAAGGATTTGGTTGAAAATCAACTTTGAATTTGTCACATGCAAATCAATGGTTTAATCTCAGATACAATTCTATACTATCTTTTGGTAGAGAATTGAGTGGTAAGTTTATGCGAAATTACTGAAAATTCACATTCTAGAGGTACTAGATTTGATTCTTATTACACTAAATTTTTCTTTTATTCCTATCTCTTATTATAGCCACCAACTTGTTTATGTTGCGGAATGTTCAAAAAATGCTAGTTTTGGGCATGTCTGATCAGGGGCAGAGCTAGCATTTCAAATACTGGTTCGTCTAATTCGTCTAAACCCTATAATTTTTGCTCAAACTCTGTATTTCTCTTAAAAAATTATTGAATTACACATAAATTATTAATTTATAACCCAGTGACTTAAAAGAATTAAAATAGTGAACTCATAAATTTCAAATTCTGGCTCCGGCTCTGTATCTGATATGTCCACAGTCCATATATCCACCCTCATTTCGGTTAAAATAACATTTCTAAGATTATGGACAGATTCCAAGGGGGAGAAGGACTGAGTTCCTTGATTTTCCACCTTAACTTTAACTTTCATTCAACCCAAATGAAACCTTGAAGTTCTTGGATTGCTTACTTGAAAAGCAGGACTCCTCATTTTCAACACGTTGTTTTATTCATCTTCGCAAGGCTTAGAATTATTTTATATATTTCTGTACATAACAGTAACAACAATAATAATATCAACAACATATAATATCAACAACATACCAAGTGTATTCACACAGGTGGGCCTGGGGAGGGTAATGTGTACACTGACCTTACATCTGCCTTGTGGAGATAAAAAGATTGTTTCGGATAGACCCTTAACTTAAGAAAAGTATTTCAAAGCAGGTTTGAACAAGAAAAAAAGCAGGTTTGAACAAGAAAAATAGTAGTGAAGAAGTCATGTCGAAAATAATGAAAATAAGAATAGTAACAACAGCAAAATAACAAATCAGCAAAATACATAAAAGGAAAAACATTTATACTTGGCTACTCAAAATTATAACTTCAATTGGATCCACTCCAAGAATTTATCATGCTTCCAATGTTAGCCCTGCTGCTAAGATTCTCCTTTGGCTAAACAGTTCATAGTTTTTCATTATCCAATCTGAATGCAGCCGTAGCGATCCACAATCATCAATAATCAGATAAATCATTAACCTCGAGCGAAAGATTTGAAGAGACTCGAGAATGAGGATTAAGCAAATATCAGATAATACCTACACACGGCATTTCAACCCAAATATTTGTATAAACAGTCCAAGTCCTTGAAAATGATAAGTACAGAAAGGGTGAAACAAGACTAGCACATTTCTTTTCCCAATTATGCTGTAGGGTAAATATTTTCCGCATTTTCTTGATTTTGAGAACAAGACAACTCAGAGGTAGAGAGCGGAATCACACTTATGTACCCAATGGCTAAAAAACTATTTGGTTTACTAAATTAACAATTTGAAACTTTTGGTTAACCAGGTGAAGCCGCCTCTTCTTGTCACTGGCAAGCCAATTGTCTAAAGGGAACCCCACAAACAATGAAGATATGATATAGAAGAATCTGATCGAGTACTTAATTATGATGAATGAAAGAGCGACCAGCATAAACTTTACTCATTCCCCAAGTTGAGTGACCCATCCTTCATTAGCTTCACACTTAGACTATTAAATCTCCCCCTTGAATAATGTCGAGAAGCCTTTCTCCAATCTGTCCCAGTTCTCATCATGGCTACAAATTCTTCATAGCTAATGCAGCCATCCTGAATTCATCAAAAAGAGAAGATAAGGAAGATATGATCCTACTATAAATTCAAGTTCAGTTGTAGAAAAGTGTCTGCAGTCTGTTCACCTTGTCCGTATCAACCTCCTGTAAAATGTCATTCACAATGTTGGTGCAGTCACTTGCCCCATCCTCCATCAGTGCATCTTGAAGCTCATGTGGTTCAATATATCCATTGCCATCCTTATCAAAGTAGGAGAAAGCCTTGTGCAAATGTTCATCATTTGCCATCCTTTGAAGATGGAGAGAAACGGCAATAAATTCCCCATAGTCCAGGGTCCCCTTGCCGTTGGTATCAATCTGTTAGAACAAAGTAATCCCATAAGCATTTACGGCTTTGTCATTTAACTTCTTATCATTTTTCCTTTCGCTTTCAGCTTTTTTTACTCTACTATTTCTTTTAAAGATAAAGAGCAGGGATTTAACATGTAAGTATTTTGACCTGAGCTTCATTTCAGTGATAAAAAGTTAAGAACTATAATAATTAGCTAAGAAGACAGCACACATAAATCACGTTAAGGACTAAACACTGACCAGTAAATGTGATATTACCACTTTAGCAGTGTATAAGGGGAACATCTTAATTGAGTATCAAAACAAAATAACAGAGCAAACATCGAACTAGCATCTAAATTTTGTTGGCCTTAAGCACTAACAGGGGTCGCACTCTGGGAAACCTAGTTGAGAAAACTTAAATAAATGACACAAGCCTGCTGATGACTATGAGGGGAAGAGAGCAATTTAAAAGTGCAAAGCAGATTAAGCAAGAGCAGAAACATGGAGAATCCTGCATTTCCTCCAAAAATGAAAAACAAAATTTAGGAGAAAGGAAATTAGCCGTTTTTTTAATTATAGGTAAACCTAAGTCTAGATCCTCTACTACTCTAGTAAAATTAGTTAACTTGTTCTTTTGAAGAGATAAATAAATACATTATCCACATGAAGATATATATGTAAGAAGCTCAATATCAAGAGGAAGAATACATATTTCGATTGACAAAGTAGGAAGAGTACATAATTCTGCCACTTAGTTTTCTATTTGGCCTTCCCTAGTTTTAACTTCTGATCTACCTTTTGCTCAAACATGTGAGAAAACCACATTCATCTACTTATTTAGCAGGTTTAATTGGCACTAAAACAAGAAGGTAGCTCAAGCAGATTATAGTCTTAAACAAAATTATTGGAATGCGAATGGCAACTTGACATATAACAGATCTTAAATCATGTCAAGATCATAACTGAAGCAGATACTATCAGCCCCGCAGTACCACAGATGTTGCTTCAATATGATAATAGCAGACTCTAAGCAGCATGTAAATGTTAGCCCACAGCAAAAGTGGGAAAGTGAGACTCATTCGATAAGGAATATGAAGGAAGACTCACTGCTTGAATAAGCATCTGTATTTCAGATTCTGCCAGCTGTGAATTGAATTTTTGAAGCCCGGCTTTTAGTTCCTCAACTGAAACAATACCGTTATTATCAGTATCTATCTTGCTAAACATTTCTTTGAGGTCTTCAACTTCTTCATTAGACAAGAAATCAGCAATCACCTGCACGTGGAGGAGCATCTTTTAATGCTTCCAGAAGCATGCAAGTTAAATACAGTTCAAAATGCGTCAGATTAAAGAACTAACCCTCAGAGCTTTCCTCTTAAACCTATTCATCATTGAAAACTGCTTAAGTCTTGATTTGACAACATCTCCAAGAGGAACATTAGGAGCCTTCTTAGCATTTTGAAGCCAAGGATGTTCTACAAGAAAGACACTTCATTAGCAAAACACATGAAGCATCACAGTCATATACTAGTGTTACATTAAAAGTCCACTGATTGGGAATCTCAACAATCAGAACTACCGAAGATAAACATATATCACAAGAATTTCAGCAGATCCCAATTAAAGTAACTTGAAAGATGAATATGGATTGCCACTGTTTTCTTTCCATTTTTTTAATCTACTTTGTATCATATTCAGTTATATCTACCTTTTTTTTAACTAGTTCTCAAAATTTACATTACTGCTCTATTTCCTTTTTCTTTTCCGCATCATCCCAAATTTCACAGGTTGCTTGAGTTGCAAAGAACATTGCTTTTCCAACTTTATAAACGTCATTGAGATAGAATATAATGGGGAGCAAGAGTATGCAAACCAGGAACTTATGGTGAAACTCATAATAGTTTCAAATAAACATTTAGATATTAAATAAATGTATAAGAAGTATAGGCCTTATAAAACACAATTATCGATCTCGCCCTGTGGTTTCCATTGTTAGATTTCACCACTAGGTGGATCTCCTGCCACAAAAGCTGAGCCCTCCAATTGGCAGGGTACTTAGTTGGATATTTTGGCAAGTTATCAAACTGCATTGCATGTTTGCCTGCACAACTTTAAGCATATCTAGAGCAGATTGATCTCCAACTGAGCTACTTAGAAGGTGTGCCCTGTGGAAGGCAAGGGTTTTCTCAAAGAACATACTCACCACTGTGACTTCATCCAAAAAAAAAAAAATCACATGTGAAACTCAACTTACCAAGTACTTGTTTAGCAGTTAGTCGAAGCTTTGGATCTGGCTCCAACATTTGTTGTACAAGATTTGTAGCAGTCTCTGAAATACTCGGCCAGGGTTCACGCTTGAAATCTATTGCTCCACGTAAGATGGCCTGAGCAACACCTTGTTCAGATTCTGTATCAAAAGAGAGACTTTATCAAATGCGAGTAGTTTATATGTGAGATCATACAGATGAACAAGAAGAGGGAGGGGGAAGGTTCAAGTTCGCGAATTTACCAGCCCAAAAGGGAGGAACTCCACATAACAAAATATACATAATGACTCCTGCACTCCATATATCTATTTCTGGTCCATAGTTTCGCCTGAGCACCTCCGGAGCCATATAATAAGGGCTTCCAACAATTTCAGAAAACCTCTCACCTAAACACAACCACAAAACTTTCGAGAATTAAACATGATTAATGTGTTATAAAAAAGATTGATGTGCTATATGAGATTAAATATAACAATTTTCCATATGCATCAATGTTAGCTTTTGTGCATCTATGACATGTTACATACATGGCAAAACATGTCCCTGCCAATCCTACAATGGCGTTCTCTAACCATTTATTCATATTCGATCATCATTGAAGGCTACATGGAACCATAAAACAGAACAAGACACAGGACAACGAACCATAATATCTTTTCCTTTGTTAATTATTTTCAATTGTTTGTCACATCTCATAAAACTGCAGTTCCATCAATTCCACAAGGATACATTGGAATTACTTGACCACAACATATTAAGACAGTTAGTAAGCATCACAATCATGCCAGAACTGGATGCAGTTCTCATTTGCAACTCCTAAAGATCACTTCTTAGATCATACATCACAGACATATATTGCGGTTAGAGATACACATGAACATGTCCTTTGCGTTATTCAGGGGTTATAATGAAGAATAATGAAAGTCAAATGAGAGTTTTACAATCCTGCTCTTAGTCAACAGTTACTTCTAAAAATGCCTCGGACAATGATTACATAGGCTTCTATACTCTATTTTGGTACTAGCTACGATAAACTTCAAGCATCATTATATAACATTTGAATATTTATTAACAGATTATGTTACTCAAATAAAAATAGCTAGCACACAATTCTTCAATAAATTTACACAGAGGCCTAATGTATGCAGGCTAAAGTTATTTTGATGTTCTGTACAGCCATTGCAACAAGCACTCACATCGATGAAGCACCTTGCTAGCTAGACCTTAAATCAGATCATATACAATCTTCCACAGACAACATCAGGCACACTCAAGTTATGAATAGCTAGATGATAATCTTTTCAGATAAGTTGAAAGAAGGGGCTTACTTTTTGGCTTTTAAAAAAAAGTTGATAGAAGGGGCTTAGGGAGTGCAGGTTAACATGAATTCGATTGTTCCATACTGTCATTGCATCAAGCAGTCAGATGAATGGAACTCCTAGATAGAAATATATTGAAAATCAGAAGATGTTTGAAGCGCGGTGAGCTTAAAGATCAAAATATATATTTGAAGTCCAACGAACCTAATGATTTCATAATGATATAATCAATTGCAAGCCTCAAAAGTTATATTAAGAAACAAAAACTTGGTTCATCGCAATAAACATGTCCAGACAACAAGCAGTGCTTCTTTGTTTGTAAAATTTAAAAATCAGTGCTTCTTTGTTTATAAAACTTAACCCCTTTGCTGCTAATTCCACTAACATCAAAATCATTACTATTGTCTTTGTTCATTTAATCATAAAACTCAATCAAACCTCAGTGGATTTGGCATATAGTAACATGAAAGATGCATGCATAACATCCTCTTTATCCACTGTCTGAAGTACCACTCCAAAAAAGTATCCGAAATAAATTTATCACGTGATTCTTCCCAGCATAGAAAAGAAAAACATTACTGATAAGACAAAATCTTGAAGAACAATACCACTTTAGTGTACAAAGAATATCTCCTAATGTTTATTTATGAAACACCAATTAAAGTTTTCTTTTTTATACCTGGCTGGAAGAATATGGACAAACCAAAATCAATAGCCTTAAGTGGCGAATTCTCCTTTTTATTAGCAAACAAAAAGTTCTCAGGTTTCAAGTCTCGATGAATCACACCATTCTTATGACAAAGCTGCACCACTTCCACAACCGTCCGCATGACAGCCGCAGCAGCACGCTCCGTGTAATGCCCCCTTGCCACTATCCTATCAAACAGCTCGCCGCCTTCGCACAACTCCATAACCAAATGCACCGCATTCTCATCCTCACAAGCTTCCTTAAATCTCACAATGCTGGAATCTAACGGCAAATGCTTCATTATAGCCACTTCTCGCCTTACATCCTCTATATCAACAGATGTTCTAAGTTTTCGCTTCGAAATCGACTTGCAAGCCAAAATTTCACTGCTGTTACGATCGGTACAGAGGTAGGTTATTCCGAATTCACCTCTTCCTAATTCTCTATCAACTAAGTATATTTCCTCGATATTCGATTTCTTTACGTCGGCTAGTACGGTGATTGGTTTTTGGTTTTTTCCGGCGCCGGAGTTTTCTTTCCGGCGGTGATCGTGGCCGGAGTAGTTTGATGATTTTACGTCTTCTGTCGCTACTGCTGCCGGAGATATGCAGCAATTCCCCATTTCTGTAGAGCTATAACTTAGCTAGGGTTTCACATGATTGAAGTGCGAAACCGTAGCTATAACAGAGGAGAATAGCAAAATGTGAATGCATCAGTGAGCTCACAGTTATGTGGAGAAGAAAGGAAGGTTCGAGGTGGAGGGGTGGGACTGCAATTAGTGATGCGTATGGTGTCGTTTTGGTGTTTTTGTAATGGGAAATGTATTTTTTTGACAAAATTACATGATAATGCATTCCGTCAGTTGAACTTATATTATTTTAGATCACTTACAAGTTTATAAATGTGTAGCCAAATATCAATAAGCTTAGATCTGAATTTTTTTTCCAGTTTTTTTATGCTGTATATTTTCAAGGGTGAAATATTTCCATTCTTCTTTTTCCTCAAGTTTCTACACACCTATCACAACTATAAACGGACACAAGAAATCTAGAATCTCATCTTCTTTAATGCTAATATTGTTAGATTTTGAATATAATTTTGTGAGAAATTTGAAGTGAGTATTGTTTGAACTTATTATAATTAGTCTAAATAGACTGTATACAAATTACAAAGTTTGAAGTCATTTAATGGAGATTTGACATAGTTTTAATCAAGAATTGTAAGTGAAAATCGTACAAAAAGTTCGTCAGAGATGCTTATACATTTTTATACAATATTATACACTTTTATACAAAGAGGTATATTATATATATAGTTGTATAAAAATGTATAAAGATGTATAAGCACACTAGTGAAAATATTAGTGATACACCATGTATATAGGTGTAGTAGCTGAACAAGAAGAAGAAGAAGAAGAAGAAGAAATCCACCAATTACCTATAAATAATGTATCAACCTTGTATAAAATAATGTATAAGAGGTATTTATACACCATTATACATTACTTATACAATCATTTTCTCTCTCTTCGACTAATGGTCGACTTCGACCATCTCCCTCCCTCTCCGACGAACGCCCTCTACAGGCGAGCCGGCGCCGGCCTCGTTGAGTAGCGGCCCAGGTAGTTCGTTTTTCCTATCTCTTATACTCTCTCTTTCTTCTATCCCCATTTCTCTCGCACCTCTCTCTTCTCTTCTCCCCTCCCCCTTCTCTCTGTCAACCCTAGTTCTCTCCGCCGGCGACAGCTCTTGCCCCCCTTTACGCCTCGCCCTTGCCCTCCTCCCTCCTTCTTCTCTCTTTCCCCCATTTTTCCTCTTCTTCTCCTTGCGGCTGTTTTGGGGTCTTGTCAACGGCTGCCTTTGCCAGTACCTACTCTGGCGTCGTGTAAGTGGGTAGCCAGGGCTGCCAGGTTAGTGGGTCACCAGGTTCGGTGGTGACAGCCCCCTTCCCCGTTTGGTTTTCGTGGTCATGTTGTAATTTTCCAGGTGGATAGTCGCGGCGTACGGGCAAGCAGCACGGGTCACCTCCAATTGGAGTTAGCAAATGACGACAGGGATTTGGAAGGGAGCGCGACAAGTTCCTCAACCTCGGGTGTACACTGATCCAGGTTCTATTCTCGGGAGTTGGTACCTCTCGTTCTCTGTTTTCCCTTCCTCTTTTGTTAGCTTCTTGTTGTCATATTAGTCGATACTAGTCTAGTCATAATATTAGCGGGTCTGTAGTTACAACCTGTTTTCTTCGAGTTTGGTCAGTCACTTGTCCTGTGGTAGCGATTTCCCTTTGTCTATGTATTCCATTTTTATTTATTGTTTCTTCATTTTCTAAGGTAGATTTCAGTTCAGATTCGTTAGGGTTTTGGGAGCTGCTCTTTTATTTACTGTTTCTAAGGTAGATTTCAGTTCATTTTCTAAATTTGAGGATTCCCTTCCCGCTCTTAGCCAAAATAAATAAAACAGGAGGATTCCCTTATATTCTCGTTTTCTTCTTCTCCTTTCCTGGTACATTTTATATTGTTGGGGCTATACCAGTGGTAGCGGTGATAGCTCCTTCTGGTTTTTGGGTCGTGGTATTTTCTGTGTTTTCAGAAATTCTCAGAGTATTGGAGACAAGTGGGGCGCACGAGCACAGGCAAAGGAGAGCAACCTGAGCGAGTGTCAGCAAAAGGCGGTAGGAAGTGGTGCGTGAGCGTACAACTACATCGAGTACAACAAATCAGCCACAGGTTTTATTATCGGGAGTTGGTACCTCCTGTTTTACCGTTTCCCTTTTGGTGTTAGCTAAATTACTGTTACTTTACTTCGCAATAGTTAAACCTTTTAACTAGGATACTAGTTACCACTTGTTTCCTTCTAGTTTGATTTGTGTACGTTGTGCACTAGCGAGTCTTCTCTAGATTGTTGTAGGTGTAGTAGCTGCAGTCTGTGATGATAGAATAAGGGCATGTCCTCGGGTGGGGCAGAGTGTGGGGCTGGGTTAGGTGGTGGGTCGGGTAGAAGGGGAGGTAGAGGGGGCAAGGGAGCCTATAGGTTGAGAGTCGGGTCATGGAACATAGGTTCACTAACGAGTAAATCCATAGAGTTGGCGAAAATCCTGCAGAAGATGAAGATTAATATAGCGTGTGTCTAGGAGACTAGGTGGGTCGGATCGAGGGCGAAAAACGTAGATGGGTATAAGTTGTGGTACTCTGGTGTCCTGAGGGGTAAGAATGGAGTGGGTATCCTGGTAGATAGCCATCTTAGAGAGTCCGTGGTAGAGGTCAGGCGGGTGAATGATAGACTAATGACTATTAAGTTGGTGGTGGGTGAGGGTATTTTAAATGTCGTTAGCGCGTACGCACCGCAAACAGGTTTGGATGAGGATATTAAGAGGCGTTTTTGGGAGGGGTTGGATGAGATTATCGTAGTATACCGCCTTCTGAGAGGTTATTCATAGGAGGAGATTTCAATGGTCATATTGGGTCATCTGCAGGTGGGTACAATGAGGTGCATGGCGGCTTTGGTTTCGGGGAGCGGAACGGAGGGGGCATTTCGCTGTTGGACTTTGCCAAGGCTTTCGACTAGTCATTGCGAACTCGAGTTTTACGAAGCGGGATGAACATTTGATTACTTACCAAAGTTCGGTGGCGAAGACTCAGATTGACTATCTCCTCCTCAGGAGATGCGACAGGAGGTTGTGCGAGGACTGCAAGGTTATCCCAGGTGAGACCCTCTCAACGCAACATAGGCTTTTGGTGATGGACATTTGTATTAGGATAAGGAGGAAGAAAAGGTCAGTACAAGGACGCCCCAGGATTAGGTGGGGCGCTTTAACTAAGGATAAAGCTAAGGAGTTGGAAGGAAGGTTAACGGCAATGGGAGCTTGGAGAAGTAGTGGGGACGCAAACACAATGTGGCCGACGACGGCAGACTGTATAAGAAAGGCGGCGAGAGAGGTGTTAGGGATATCTACGGGCCACAATGGTGGCCACAAAGGGGATTGGTGGTGGAATGCAGTTGTCCAAGGTAAAGTGGAAACAAAGAAGGCGGCTTACCTGTGGTTAGTAGGGAGCACTGACAAGGAGGAGAAGAGAGAGAACGATCAAAGGTATAAGGTAGCTAAGAAGGAGGCGAAGATGGCAGTGACAGAGGCTAAGATGATTGCTTTTGCTCGTCTGTATGAGGAACTAAGGAACAAAGGTGGGGAGAAGAAGTTATTCCGACTCGCTAAGGCGAGAGAGAGGACAACTCGGGATCTGGACCAAGTGAGGTGCATAAAAGATGATGACGACAAAGTTTTGATGGGAGATGACCAGATTAAGAGGAGGTGGCAGACCTACTTTCATAAACTTCTAAGTGAAGAAGGGGATCAGGATATTATACTTGGGGAATCGAGGAATGCCGACAGTCACCATGAAGTAAGTAATTGTAGGGACATTGAGATCGATGAAGTCATGGAGGCAATGCGTAAGATGAGAAGGGGCAGAGCTACCGGGCCAGACGAAATTCCGGTTGAACTGTGGAGGTGTGTGGGTAGAGCAGGCTTGGAATGGCTTACTGCATTGTTTAGTGTTATATTCAAGACTGATAGGATGCCTGAAGAGTGAAGGTGGAGTACAATGGTCCCGTTGTATAAGAACAAAGGTGATGTCCAGAGCTGTAACAACTATAGGGGCATCAAATTACTAAGTCATACCATGAAAGTTTGGGAGAGGGTGGTAGAAATGAGAGTGCGAAGGACGGTGTCTATTTCAGACAACCAGTTCGGGTTCATGCCGGGGCGATCTACCACAGAAGCTATCCACCTTATTAGGAGGATGGTGGAACAGTACAGGGATAGGAAGAAGGATCTCCACATGGTGTTTATTGATCTGGAGAAAGCGTACGATAGGGTTCCTATGGAGGTCTTATGGAGCTGCTTAGAGGATAAAGGGGTCCCAGTTGAGTATATTAGGGTGATTAAAGACATGTATGATGGAGCTAAGACTCGGGTTAGGACAGTAGGAGGCGACTCTGAACACTTTCCAGTTATTACGGGGTTGCACCAAGGGTCTGCGCTCAGCCCATTCCTATTTGCCCTGGTGATGGATGCACTGACTCATCATATTCAAGGGGAGGTGCCATGGTGCATGCTATTTGCTGATGACATTATTCTAATTGACGAGACACGAGGCGGCGTCAACGAGAGGCTAGAGATTTGGAGACATGCTCTTGAGTCTAAAGGTTTCAAGTTGAGCAGGACGAAGACGGAATACCTCGAGTGCAAATTTGGAGTTGAGCCGACGGAAGCGGGAGTTGAAGTGAGGCTTGACTCTCAAGTCATTCCCAAGAGGGGTAGTTTCAAGTACCTTGGATCGGTTATTCAGGGGATCGGGGAGATTGACGAGGATGTCACACACCGTATAGGGGTGGGGTGGATGAAGTGGAGGTTAGCGTCGGGAGTCTTGTGTGACAAGAAAGTGCCACCGTTACTAAAAGGTAAGTTTTATAGAGCAGTGGTTAGGCCTGCCATGTTATATGGAACTGAATGTTGGCCGGTAAAGAACTCACACATCCAGAAGATGAAAGTAGCAGAGATGAGGATGTTGAGGTGGATGTGCGGGCATACAAGGATGGATAAGATTAGGAATGAAGATATTCGAGAGAAGGTGGGCGTGGCCCCCATGGAGGACAAGATGCGGGAAGTAAGACTCAGATGGTTCGGGCACATTCAGAGGAGGAGCACTGATGCACCGGTGAGGAGGTGTGAGCGACTGGCTGTAGTGGGCACGCGGAGAGGTAGAGGGCGACCTAAGAAGTATTGGGGAGAGGTGATCAGACAGGACATGGCGCGACTTAGGATTACTGAGGACATGGCCCTTGACAGGGAATTATGGAGGTCGAGCATTAAGGTTGTAGGTTAGGGGAAAAACGGGATTTATTTAATTATTTCAGAGTCGCCACCTGGGAATTTTAAGGCGTCCCAAGTCACCAATTTTAATCCCTGAATCGAGGAGAATATGACTCTGTTTATTATTCTGCGAACCAGAAATCCTGAGTAAGGAATTCTGTTAATCCGGAAGAAGGTGTTAGGCATTTTCGAATTCCGTGGTTCTAGCACGGTCGCTTAACTGTTTTTATTATTGGCTTAATTATCTTGATTTTACTAAATACGTTTTTATTGCATGATTTTACTACCGCTTTTTTACTTATTGTTTACAATTATATGGACGAATTACGCGTACGTATATTCGTATTATATACTTTTTATAATTATCGGGGATCATGCCACGCGTACGTGTACACAATAAAATTGTCCATGTTATAGTTTTTATAAAAAATATATGTTCGAAATTTAAAATAAAATTAGGAACATCATCACCCTTTTTATTTAAATAATGAACTGCACACCTCGGGTTATATGAAATTATTTTAACATCCGTGGAAAAATCCTTTTCTTAAATATTCGCTCGAAATTGCGCGTACGCATAATCCGAATTTGCTTTTTTTTAAAAAAATAATCAGGGTACGCGAACGCATCCCTAATTGAGTAAAATTTTTGTAATAATATTATGGATTTTCCACAAAATTGTTTATTATATCTACACATTTTTTATATGAAATTCCTGTAAAATTCATATTTTAGGGGATGCCTTTAAATTCTTAAAAGAATTCACAATTTATTAAGTATTGCCCGTTGACTATAATTTCCGAGTATTAATTATGTTCATCCCAAGACTATTCAAATTCAAAGTAAAATAAGAACATGATTAATACTATTCTTCACAAATACAACATATACATATACCAAAGGATGAATGCCATATGAAACTCACAAAAATAATTTATGAAGGGAAGAAGTATTTTTGAACAATTTTTATTTATTTTAATTAGTGCAAATTCTACTTTTATTTACCATTGATATAAAGTGTTGCGATTTGTTCTTATACATATCACCTCATTCTCACATGCTTGTTTTTGATCCAGAATTATAATTGCTCAGTTTATTTATAACGATAAATAATCAAATTGATGAGAAAAGAGTTATTATTCAAATTGATTCAATTCGAATTGTATTACATACAACATAGTTGTACGCCTAAACATTCATAATATTCTTAACATCATGACGAGCTATACCAACTCACTTTACTCATATGATTATACCTGTCATCATACCATATAATAACTTATACCAACCTAAACAAAATCATATTTGTTACAAGATATACTACTAATGTAACTTCTTAATATTTCCATTCTACTTTACATTTAGCTAATGGTATTATGGGATGTAATCAATGGCCCATTTTTATGCCTTACTCCCTGTTTTGACAATTCACATATACCTATACCAATGAGATTTCGGAATGGCTAACATTATTACAAAGCTTTATATGAATTTCAAAATAAGACAATTAACTCATAGCTATCAAATTGAATTCACTACTAGTTAACTAACATGAAACAAAAAAATGAAATTTAAACTAATGAACTTGGACAATTGGAAACAGAATTGCAATTCAGGCTTCATGGATTTGTCATGTTGAATCTCTTTTCAACATAAAATTCAAAAGATAAGTACCTGGAAATGAAGGTAGAAGAAGTAAATTTCAGCAGTAGCAGCAGTAACAAAATACTGGCAGAATATCAGTATTTCCACAGATTTGAGCAATAACAAGACCCGAGAAACCCAGATTCACAAGAGTAAAGCTTCTTAAAGAACTTCAGATTTTAAAACCAAATAGTATCAGTACACAGACCCGGACAGATTCCAAAAAGAACAACAAAGTCAGATTCCTAAATCAGATTTCTTCTCCTTTCAAAATCAGATTTTTCTTCTTAAAATCTTTCTGTTTTAAAATCTGCCTCTATCAGATTTTTCTCTTTCAAAATGTGCCCTCAAATCTGATTTTTTTTCTCTTTCAAAAAAAAATCTTTCTTATCAGATTTTTCTCTTTCAAAAATCTGCCCTTAAATCAGTCCCAATCCCCCTCTATTTATACAGGGCTGTCCTGTACCCTTCTAGTGCTTCCTGGACCCTTTTCTCCTTTTAAAAATCAGAAAGTTTTCCATTAAAACTGCTTTTGAATACTTTAAATCCAAGAGCTCTTATCCTGATTTTTCAGCAGCCCATTACCCTTTGTTTCCCATTAGTATCTTAAATTATAGCCAACTAACATTCCACTTTTAGTCCACTATTCTATCACATTACCCTCACTATTCTGTCCCAAAAAATGTCCCAGATTTCCTACTGTAATTACTGTTATTACTGCCTTAAATTCAGAATCTAACAATACATATTTTAAATCTGTTTAAGCAGCTATAACCAATCCTAAAGTTTTAGCCTGAATCCTAACTAAGAATGTAACCTTCTAACACAATTACATCTAATCAACATTTGTAAAATCACACTGAATTCAGAACTAACATCATAACAACATATTACTGAAATTATTATAACAATTCAGACTGGACTTAACATTGAACCAAGATCAAACACACACAGGAGCATTGTCAATATACTGACAATGCCCTGTTCAGAAAACAATACATACACATCATACATTTGAATTTACTGATTTGTAAACAAACATGATTTAATTGACGAGTATTAATCAGTTGATTATTTACAACATTTGTCCATAATCAGTTTAAAACAATAGAAGCAGATTGTTTCAATCAGCATCATCATAAATGAGAATTCATAATATAACTAATCGACGAACTTAATCGAGTCGATTACTTACATTGTGAATAATCACAACCAACAGAAACAGTTTCATATTTTGATCATATAGACGGGCATGAGACAAAGATGACAGAATTAATCAAAACAAAAATATGAAAAATTAACAAGTTATTAAAACAAACGAAAATACATACAGAATACACAAACAGAAATAGAAAAGTACCTCTGAATTTTAATCAAACTCGAACTCAACTTGGCTTCGGATTTTGTTTGAAATCAAACAGACCTTAGTCGAAGTATTTTCCACTGAAAATACTTCGACTAAGGTCGATTAAACCTCAATCTTTATTCAATCTGGACAGAATCCAAAAGTCTGGTATTTTTAGGGTTCTTGAAAGTTCGATTTGGGACTTAACCATTTCTGGTCAGATTCGAGGAGAACCAAGTACGACACAAGGGTGAGGGAAGCCTAGGGGTTATTTGGTGTCACTTTGGAACAGGTCTGGGTAAGTTCTTGTTTGGTCCGAATCTTCAAAAGAAGATTCGAAGAGTTCTGAGAGGATTCGAACCAAACAAACAACAGATCTATACTTAGGGTGGTTAGGGGAAGCTATGGTGTTATTTTGGAAGCCATTGGAAAGGTTGGAGTTTTCAGACCCACCTTCGATTTAGTATTCGAAGAGTTGGGGTCTGATTCGAAGAAACTAAGGTCAGATCTGTGTAGAGGATGTTCAGGGGGTTCTAGGGTGTTATTTTGGTGACCGGCGGCGTTGTTGCCGCCGGGTTTCAGGCGGTGGGATCCTAGGGCGGCTAGGGTTAGGGGTGAGTTTCGGAAGGGACGATGAACAGGGAAGGAAGGGGGGTTTGGCTAGGGGGGCCGGGGTAAGGTTTTTGGCCTTATATAGGGGTGGGGTGGATTGACATTGTCCGTTGGATTAGGCAGGATAGACGGCTAAGATCTATTCACTTAACCAAACGATGTCGTTTGGTTTAAGTAAGGGGGACGGGTTGAACCGGGTATTAGATCGGGTAAGGGTCTCGGGTTAGGGTGATGAGATCTCGGCCGTTGGATGGATTTAATCCAACGACCCTTGATGAAGGATGATGAAACGTCGTCCTTTGACGTAGCTGAATTGGACCGGACAAGCTTGTTTGGATTGGGCTGTGGAGGGTTTAAAATTGTTTGGGCCTGATTTTTTGTTTTAAGATTTTTGTCCCAGATACGTTTTACCCTCTTAATTTCCACTTCTTTTAAATCCTAATTAAGATTATAAAAACAAGAATTAACTTTACAATACTAATCAGTCTTTAACAATTATTAACACATAAAAAAAAATTAATCACATAGTGAAACATATTTAAAAATAGAACGAATGCGTATATTTTTTATTTATTTAAATTATCTTTCAAATGCATAATTAAATCCTATATGCATGCAACATGTATTTTATTTTAATTTTCATTTCATTATGACAAAGTAACATTTACGGGCATAACACAAATATTTAACACCACGCAAAAATTCAAAAATTACACAGTAAAAGAAATTTATTTTATTTTTTGATTTATTTTGGAGTAGTTTTCGTAAGGCAAAAATCACGTGCTCACAGCTGCCCCTCTTTGTGCGGAAACTCGAAGAGTTTTCGTGCAAAGATAAAGTGAGCGGATACGAGCGATTTTTGCCCGTTCGAATACTCCGTGGGAAGCATTTTTTGAAAGATTTGACCGAACCTCTGCTTCAAAGGTTTCCTACATATCCTTGGCTATAAAGGAATCAGGTCAATGTAGTTCGGGAAGTTTTGGGTAGCTGGGACTACCGTGGGACTGTGATGTTACTGCTGCTTCGTGCTATTTTTACTGCTTGCTGACCTCCGTATTACACCTTACTTCAAAGGAAATACAAAACTAAACTAGACTATGGTACATGAATTATAAAAATCTTATCTAGATCAAGCCCTTGCGTTTCTTGTTATCTTGATATCTTGGTGATTCTTGGGCATTTGACTTATTCCATTTTCCTTTTCATTATGTCCCGTATTTTCTTCATCTGTTTGGGACTCTTGTTGTTTCTTGCTGGGGATTTTGTTGGATTCCTCTGCTTTATTGATTCTAAGTGTGCTCCTTTCTCATATGAGCGGGATTTTGACTTCAATACTTCAATTGTATTCCCTTGTTCTCCAAGTGGACGCCTGATTTCTTTAATTCCTATCCTCATTCTCCAGGTGGACGCCTGATTTCTTTAATTCTCATCCTCATTCTCCAGGTGGATGCCTGACTTCTTCTTTTCTCATCCTCATTCTCCAGGTGGACGCCTGACTTCTTCTATTCTCATCCTCATTCTCCAGGTGGACGCCTGACTTCTTTTAATTCTTCATCCTCATTCTTCAGGTGAACGCCTGACTTCTTTAATTCATATCCTCATTCTCCAGGTGGACGCCTGACTTCTTTAATTCTTATCCTGATTCTTCAGGTGGACGCCTGACTTCTTCAATTCTTTGTCCTCATTCTTCAGGTGGACGCCTGACTTCTTCAATCTTCATCCTCATTCTCCAGGTGGACGCCTGACTTCTTTAATTCTTATCCTCGTTCTCCAGGTGGACGCCTGATTTCTTCAATTCTCATCCTCATTCTCCAGGTGGACGCCTGACTTCTTCTTTTCTCATCCTCATTCTCCAGGTGGACGCCTGACTTCTTCTTTTCTTATTCTCATTATCCAGGTGGACGCCTGACTTCTTTAATTCTTATCCTCGTTCTCCAGGTGGACGCCTGACTTCTTTAATTTTCATCCTCATTCTCCAGGTGGACGCCTGACTTCTTCAATTCTTTGTCCTCATTCTTCAGGTGGACGCCTGACTTCTTCAATCTTCATCCTCATTCTCCAGGTGGACGCCTGACTTCTTTAATTCTTATCCTCGTTCTCCAGGTGGACGCCTGATTTCTTCAATTCTCATCCTCATTCTCCAGGTGGACGCCTGACTTCTTCAATCTTCATCCTCATTCTCCAGGTGGACGCCTGACTTCTTTAATTCTTATCCTCGTTCTCCAGGTGGATGCCTGATTTCTTCAATTCCTATCCTCATTCACCAGGTGGACGCCTGACTTCTTTAATTCTTATCCTCATTCTTCAGGTGGACGCCTGACTTCTTTAATTCTTTGTCCTCATTCTTCAGGTGGACGCCTGACTTCTTCAATCTTCATCCTCATTCTACAGGTGGACGCCTGACTTCTTTAATTCTTATCCTCATTCTCCAGGTGGACGCCTGATTTCTTCAATTCTTATCCTCATTCTCCAGGTGGACGCCTGACTTCTTCTTTTCTCATCCTCATTCTCCAGGTGGACGCCTGACTTCTTCTTTTCTTATCCTTATTATCCAGGTGGACGCCTGACTTCTTTAATTCTTATCCTCGTTCTCCAGGTGGACGCCTGACTTCTTTAATTTTCATCCTCATTCTCCAGGTGGACGCCTGACTTCTTCAATTCTTTGTCCTCATTCTTCAGGTGGACGCCTGACTTCTTCAATCTTCATCCTCATTCTCCAGGTAGACGCCTGACTTCTTTAATTCTTATCCTCGTTCTCCAGGTGGACGCCTGATTTCTTCAATTCTCATCCTCATTCTCCAGGTGGACGCCTGACTTCTTCAATCTTCATCCTCATTCTCCAGGTGGACGCCTGACTTCTTTAATTCTTATCCTCGTTCTCCAGGTGGACGCCTGATTTCTTCAATTCTCATCCTCATTCTCCAGGTGGACGCCTGATTTCTTTAATCTTCATCCTCATTCTCCAGGTGGACGCCTGACTTCTTCAATTCTTATCCTCGTTCTCCAGGTGGACGCCTGATTTCTTCAATTCTCATCCTCATTCTCCAGGTGGACGCCTGATTTCTTTAATCTTCATCCTCATTCTCCAGGTGGACGCCTGACTTCTTCAATTCTTTATCAGGTATTTCCTGACACAAATATTGTCTTTGCCCCTGTTTTAAATCAAAGAAAACTTCGTTAGTTCAAAGCAGGGTGGTTAACTGGGGTATTCTTGCTGATGGTGAGGCTTCTTCTTCGTCTTGTTTTATCGTCTTGGAATGGTTGAAAAAGACCGTTTTGTCTTTGTAATTGATCCTTGACTATAGGATTCCCCTTTGTATGTTTTCCTTCAGACCCTTTTAACCGTAATCATATGTCTTTCCTGACATTGTTGATCCACTTTTGATTTTACTTTTCTTCCTCCCATATCTTATTGTTTTTATCTCCCACCTTTCATGGCCTTATTTTGCATCATGTAACCTTGAATCTTGGTAATATACCTTGACATTCCTTCTTATTTGTTTGGAATAAAACTTATCTCAAAGCTTTAGAAAAGTAAGATTATTAGTGACGAAATACGCTGATTTCGACAATTATAGAATGAAAAGAAAAATCCAAATTTGGATGACTGTTGGAAAAGGAATAAAGGACTTATCTGATTGGAATCACTGGCGCCAATGATCAGGGTATGCATTTTGGATTAATCAACCCAGTCTTTAATCAATTTCCTCTTAATTGTCTCATTTTTGTTTTCCCCAAAATTTCCGTAATCCATCTTCATTTTTCCTTTTACAGACCTGTTGGACTTGTAATATCTCAAAGAGTTTTCACCGATAAACCTTCCTCATTTGTTCATTTCTTACTTCTTTTTCGCCTTATGGTGCCTACGAAGGTTTTCACCAATAAGACTCTCTCATTTTACTTTCTCTCAACTTCCATCGCCTTATGGTGCCCGTGTGGGTTTTCACCTATAAGACTCTCTCATTTTTACTTTCTTTTCTTGTTTGTACCAGAGTGTTATGAACCATCTTCATTTGTTTGACTCAGCATTTTTCTAAGATTGATCGAAAGGTCTTTTTGGTACGTGGTTGGAAATGGAAAGGTATCAAAAGCTAAACAGTTGTGGTATGAGTTTAAAATTACAACTCTTGGAATCTTTTCTTATTTCCAATACAATTCTTGCCTTAGTTTTTTTTTTTTTGATTGGGGTCCCTTGATGTTTCTTCTTGTGCACATTATGTATATTGTGCACCCTATGACCGAGCCGTGAGGCGCCTACGTATTCTTCTTTGAGGAATCAGGTCAAACGTAGTTCACTAAATAATAGTGATTTTTTTTATTACCATTATTATTGTTACTTCAATTTGATTTTCATCGATTCCAAGAGAGGGTAGGAGCGAAACAAATATGGCTCAAAAGGGAAAGCAAAGGGTATAGTGTTTGGATAGCAGAATAAATTGCCTTTGTCATTCCAATCTTCGAAATAATGCTAAATACAAACATTCAAAAAGTTATGCGTAATATCTCTTTACCGCGTCAGAATTGATCGCCATGTCCATGCATTTGCCTTCAATATCTGTTAAGCATAGTGTACCATTCGACAATACTCTGGTCACAATGAATGGTCCTTGCCAATTCGGGGCAAATTTGCCTTTCGCCTCAACCTGATGTGGAAGAATACGTTTCAGCACATGCTGACCCACTTCAAACTTCCGTGGACGCACCTTTTTGTTGTATGCTCTTTCTATTCTTCTTTGATATAATTGACCATGACATACTGCGGCCAATCGTTTTTCATCAATCAAGTTTAACTGTTCCAGACGGGTTTTGACCCATTCATCATCATCAATCTTTGCTTCGGCGATGATCCGAAGGGAAGGAATCTCAACTTCTGCAGGAATTACTGCTTCAGTGCCATATACCAACAAATAAGGAGTTGCTCCTACTGAAGTGCGAACAGTAGTGCGATATCCCAATAATGCAAATGGTAATTTTTCATGCCATTGTTTTGAACCTTCTACCATTTTCCGAAGTATCTTCTTTATGTTTTTGTTGGCTGCCTCTACTGCTCCATTCGCCTTGGGCCGATATGGGGTAGAGTTGCGATGTGTAATCTTAAACTGTTGACATACTTCCTTCATTAAGTTGCTGTTAAGATTAGCACCGTTATCTGTGATGATCACCTTCGGGATTCCGAATCGACATATGATATTTGAGTGGACAAAATCGACCACAGCTTTCTTGGTCACTGATTTAAATGTTTTGGCCTCAACCCATTTGGTAAAATAATCAATGGCTACCAGAATGAACCTGTGCCCATTGGATGCTGCCGGCTCAATTGGTCCAATCACATCCATGCCCCAAGCAACGAAGGGCCATGGTGCCGACATTGTGTGCAATTCGGATGGTGGAGAATGAATCAAATCTCCGTGTATTTGGCATTGATGACACTTGCGCACAAAACTGATACAATCTCGCTCCATGGTAAGCCAATAGTAACCAGCACGGAGGATCTTCTTTGCTAATACATATCCACTCATGTGGGGTCCGCAAACTCCCGAATGTATTTTAGACATGACAGCTGTAGCTTGTCTGGCATCTATGCATCTTAATAATCCAAGATCTGGTGTTCTTTTATACAAAACTCCTCCGCTTAAGAAGAATCCATTTGCCAATCGTCTAATGGTCCTCTTTTGATCTCCTGTGGCTTGTGCGGGATATATCCCCATCCTGATATACTCCTTGATGTCGTGGAACCATGGTTCACCATCAAATTCTTCTTCGACCATATTGCAATAAGCGTGCTGATCGTGGACTCGAATATGTAGTGGATCCACATAAGCTTTGTCTGGATGGTGCAACATTGATGCCAAGGTAGCCAATGCATCGGCGACCTCATTATGGATCCTTGGAATATGTTGGAACTCCACTGATTGAAACCGCTGACAAAGATCATGTAGACATTGTCGGTATGGTATGAGCTTCAAGTCTCGAGTTTCCCATTCTCCTTGAATTTGATGTACCAAAAGATCTGAATCTCCCATGACTAAGATTTCTTGGATACCCATATCTGCGGCTAGCCTTAACCCCAAAATGCAAGCTTCATATTCAGCCATATTATTGGTGCAATAAAATCGCAATTGAGCCGTAACAGGATAGTGATGCCCTGTTTCAGAAATGATTACGGCTCCTATCCCGACTCCTTTCATGTTAGCGGCTCCATCAAAGAAAAGTTTCCAGCCAGGTTTTTCAATTCGCTCCACCTCGTCGATATGCATTGTTTCTTCATCAGGAAAATAGGTTTTCAACGGCTCGTATTCCTCATCGACCGGGTTTTCGGCTAAATGATCGGCCAGTGCTTGAGCCTTCATTGCAGTTCGAGTCACATAGATGATGTCAAATTCTGTGAGCAATATCTGCCACTTTGCAAGTCTTCCCGTTGGCATAGGCTTTTGAAAAATGTATTTCAATGGATCCAACCGAGAAATGAGGTAAGTAGTGTAGGATGACAAATAGTGTTTCAATTTTTGAGCTACCCATGTTAGGGCGCAACATGTCTTTTCCAGATGAGTATACTTAACCTCATAAGCTGTGAACTTCTTGCTAAGGTAGTAGATGGCCTGTTCTTTTCTGCCAGTGAGGTCATGTTGCCCCAATACACAACCAAATGAATTTTCCAAAATTGTTAAGTAAAGAATCAAAGGTCTTCCTGGCTCTGGCGGGACCAACACGGGTGGGTTCGACAAGTACCCTTTTATTTTATCGAACGCTTCTTGACACTCATCGGTCCATTTGACCGCAGCATCCTTTTTCAACAATTTGAAAATTGGCTCACAAGTTGTTGTGAGCTGAGCAATAAACCTGCTGATATAATTTAACCTTCCCAACAAACTCATTACTTCAGTTTTGTTCCTGGGAGGTGGCAATTCTTGGATGGCTTTGATTTTTGATGGGTCTAGCTCGATGCCTCGTCGACTGACTATGAATCCTAGCAACTTTCCAGATGGAACTCCAAATGCACATTTGGCAGGGTTAAGCTTGAGGTTGTACCTGCGAAGTCTTAAGAAGAACTTCCTCAAATCCCCAACGTGGTCGGCCTGATGCTTTGATTTTATGATCACATCGTCCACGTATACCTCAATCTCCTTGTGTATCATATCATGAAACACTGTGGTCATTGCTCTCATATAGGTTGCTCCGGCGTTCTTTAAACCGAATGGCATTATCCGGTAGCAATAAGTTCCCCATGGTGTGATGAATGCCGTCTTTTCTGCGTCTTCTTCATCCATTAGAATTTGATGATACCCGGCATAACAATCCACGAAAGATCCTATATCATGCTTGGCACAATTGTCGATCAAAATATGGATATTGGGTAATGGGAAATTATCCTTTGGACTTGCTTTGTTGAGATTGCGGTAGTCGACGCATACTCTAATTTTGCCGTCTTTCTTTGGTACAGGAACGATATTAGCCAACCAAACAGGATATCGAGTGACTCGAATGACCTTTGCTTCCAATTGTTTGGTGATTTCTTCCTTAATTCTCACACTCATGTCAGGCTTGAATTTTCTCAGCCTTTGCTTGACAGGAGGCACCGTTGGATCGGTGGGCAATTTGTGAACTACTAAATCAGTGCTCAGGCCCGGCATGTCGTCATATGACCATGCAAAAACATCTTTGAATTCTATGAGTGCTTTAATTAACTCTTCTCGGATCTTTGGTTCGAGATGGACACTTATTTTGGTTTCCCGGACATTACTCGTGTCCCCTATATTGATGTCTTCGGTATCACTCAAGTTAGGTTTGATTTTTTCCTCAAAGTGAATTAACTCTTTACTAATCTCTTCAAAAACCTCATCTTCATCATATTCTGATTCATAATCACAATATATTTCTTGAATTATTACTTCAGAACCAGATTGATTTTTAAGACTGGGCTGAGGATTCCTCATGCATGCCATATCACTAGAGCCAGCGTAAAAAGAACTGTACAGAAAAAAGAAGAAAAAGAAAAGAAAACTATCAGGAATGATAATAAAAAGGAAACTGCTTTTTATTGGATGATGAAAGATAACAAGGTTTGCACACTTCAAACAAACTGTAAGATAAGCTTTGGGATTACAACCCTGAAGTAACCCAAACAAACTTGAAAGAAAATCAAAATAAACTACCAAGACTCCTTTCGAATGGGGAGAGGAGTGGCTTTCCAATTATTAAGCTTTGTTTCTGGCCCAACGAATTGAACTTCTGCGTCGCTACACCCTTCTCCATTTTCCAACATATTCACATCATCAAACAATTTCTCGAATCTTTCAATTAATTCTTCCTCAGGATTGACCCGGGATTTAGGAATTGTTGTTATCGGGCGATTTCTAGCACCGGTCTTGACAAAAGATTTTGACAGATGTGGGACTGGTTTTGGAAGATCCCATGCCTTATGTTTCAACTTTCTGGCCTTTATCACGTCATTTACGGTGGGTATGAACCCCAAACCGAATGTTCCCCAGTTCTCGGGGAGAGATACTGGTTGTATAATTCCTTGCAAAGATAAGCCCAGGCCTTTGCCGGGTATAAAACCATTCTTTAACATTTCATAAGCTATCATGACTGATGCAGAGGATATCTTTGGATTCGGAAGGTATTTCCCCTCTGGAATTTTCTCTACCGACACTGTGTCGGATACTTGGTATACCCATGGTCCCTGGTCATTTTCTGTTCCCTCGACCGGTACAATGGTACTGCTGCGAGCATTTAAACTTTCTTCCCCATGCACAACTATTTCTTGATGATCCCATTCAAACTTGACAACCTGATGTAGTGTTGACGGGACTGCTTTAGCAGCATGGATCCATGGTCGGCCCAACAACAAGTTGTAAGAGACAGTTATGTCCAACACTTGAAATTCCATTGTGAATTCAACTGGCCCTATTGTTAGTTCCAACACTATGTCGCCAAATGAATCTCTGCTTCCACCGTCAAACCCCCGTACGCAGATACTATTCTTCTGGATCCTCTCCTCTTTAATTTTTAATTTGCTTAAAGTGGAGAGAGGGCAGATATTTGCACTTGACCCATTGTCAACCAATACCCGGGTTACTACGGAGTTTTCACATTTCACGGTGAGGTAAAGAGCTCTGTTGTGCTCAGTACCTTCCACAGGTAATTCATCATCAGCAAATGTAATTCTGTTTGTCTCAAAGATTCTGTTGGCTATTCTTCCTAAATGATTTACGGAGATCTTTTCAGGAACATGAGCCTCATTCAGGATTTTCATCAAAGCCAGACGGTGCTCCTCTGAATGAATCAGTAATGACAACAATGAAATTTGAGCGGGCGTCTTCTTTAATTGATCCACAACAGAATAATCATGGAGTTTCATTTTTCTTAAAAACTCTTCCGCCTCTTCTTCCGTCACAGCTCTCTTTATTGGTGTTGGATTGTTTTTAGTTTTTCTTAACTCTTCGGGCGTAAAACATCTTCCCGAACGAGTCAAGCCTTGCACCTCACAC
The DNA here is from genome assembly GCF_000393655.2 of Nicotiana sylvestris. Taxonomy (NCBI): domain Eukaryota; kingdom Viridiplantae; phylum Streptophyta; class Magnoliopsida; order Solanales; family Solanaceae; genus Nicotiana; species Nicotiana sylvestris. Next base: position 148,096,260 of record NC_091068.1, read on the forward strand.
ACTTCTTCCTTGACTTCTTTTCCTTTGTACATTACAGTCACCCGTTCGTAGTTCCATGGGATGGCTTTGTTGTTGATGACCGGCAGCTGGATTACAGGTGCGATAATAACCCGATCTGTACGGGCTCCTTCCACGAATACAATGGGTTTGTTAGCAACCCCTGGTACTATCACTTTCGGCCTTTCTTGTTTTGCGGCAACTTTGCTCGATGATCCCTCCTCGATTATCATAGATGGTCCATCACCATTTCTGTTCTGCTTAGGTACCAGCTTCTCCTCTGTTAACTGCTTATCTGGCTTGGCTTCATGAGACTTGATCATCATGACAGTTTGTGATGGCTTCTTTGTCTCCCCATCAGCTTGTATGATTTCTATCATATTAGCCTCTTGATGGGCTGGCATTGGATTTCTATTGATATTTGGGGCTTCGGGGGTTTGAACCTCGATTTTATTAGTATCAATCAGCTCTTGTATTGCATTTTTTAAATGCCAGCATTTCTCCGTATCATGGCCTGGTGCACCGGAGCAATATTCACAGCTAATGGTGTAATCCAGATTCTTTGGAGGAGGATTGGGTAGCTTGGATTGTATTGGTCTCAGCATGTCTAGCTGTCTCAGCCTGTGGAACAGACTAGTGTAAGACTCTCCCAATGGAGTGTAAGTTTTCTTTTTCTGTTCCCTTTCTCCCCTGAATGCTGGCCTAGGCCTGAAACCTGGTCCGGGATAGGCTCGTGGGTAAGTATTTGGTGTGACAGGAGCACGCCAATTGGTGTGAACAGGTGGCTGATTGTATGCTTGAGCATGGTTAATGGAAAAATGAGGCTCTGAAGGGTGATAGTAGTGTTGGGATGAATCATGGTGGTAAGCTGATTGGCGAGGTCGTTGTTGATTATAGTAAAGCGGTGAACCTCTGGGTCCCGACCAAATTCCTGAATCAACTACCGCTGCTTCCTCCCTCTTCTTTCTTCCGATTCCTCCTACCCCGCCTTGAATAGCTTGAGTAGTTGCCTTAATTGCTGAATAGCTCATAATTTTATTTGTTTTGAGACCTTCTTCCACCATACCTCCCATCTTCACCACTTCGTTGAATGATTTTCCAACCGCTGAAACCAGATGGGCATAGTAAGTTGGCTCCAAGGCTTGGAGGAAGTAGTCTACCATTTCGCTCTCCTTCATAGGAGGATCCACTCTTGCTGCCTGTTCTCTCCACCGAAAACCATACTCTCTGAAACTTTCATTGTGTTTCTTCTCAAATTTTGTCAAAGATAATCGATCTGGGATGATTTCCAGATTGTATTGGAAATGGTATGCGAATGCCTGTGCCAGGTCATCCCAGGTGTACCATCTCCCATGGTCCTGGCGTGTATACCACTCCAAAGCTGATCCGCTTAAACTTTGACTGAAGTAAGCCATCAATAATTCATCCTTTCCCCCAGCTCCTCGCATCTTGCTACAGAAACCCCTTAAGTGGGCTACTGGGTCGCCGTGCCTATTGTATAGGTCAAATTTGGGCATCTTGAAGCCAACTGGTAATTGTACATTGGGGAATAAGCACAAATCTTTGTATGCTACACTGACTTGCCCACCTAATCCTCGCATGTCTCTGAACGATTGTTCTAAACTCTTGACCTTCCTGAACATCTCTTCTTGTTCAGCATTTTTGGCTGGCTTGTCAATTTCGGTTGGGAGATCAAAACGAGGAGCAGTTGAATTAATTTCGGAGGCTTTGAGGGTGGGTTCCAGGGGTAATATTGGTTGTCCTGGGCCTGGAATGTAGGCTCACTAGGAGATTTGTGAAATGTAGCAGGGGGAGGTGCTACGAAAACAGGAGTCATAGGTGGAGGAAAGTATGGAACTGGTTTCGGAGGTGGAGACTGTGGTGTCTGAGAGGTGGTGCCTCGGTAGTGCTGGTAAATGGGGAAGTTTGGGGATAATTCAGTGGTAATATTATCCTGAGTTTGGGTCATTGATGGAGCAGGGTTATTTGGGTAAGATGGGGGTAACTGTCCTGTAGACCAGGCTTGGTACATCTCAGCCATTTGCTGCTTGAGTTTAAACATCTCTTCTTTCATTTTCCCGACATCCATCTCCTCTAGCTCCATACCTGTGTCAACATCTGGGATAGACATACTTTCGGGTATTGGTCCTTTTGATCTTGTGTGATAGTGATAATATGCCAGTATACTCTTTAGAGAAACTAACTGCTTGAATTCTGGAAATGAACAAACTTGTTAGTTTTGAGAGTTTAACACATATATAATCACACGTTGAGATGCAATGCTCCTAGACAAATAATCCCTTTCTATTATGCATTTGCTCGGCTGCTTGTGTTGTCCCAGCTTTCTTGAAATTTTTATTGTTATTCACTTTTATTTATAATATATGTCTTTTATCGTGGTGGTCGAATCTTATAGAGATTGCCTACGTATCATGCCATTACATGAATCAGACCTTGCGTAGTTCGGACTAAAGGCAATCACTTTTATTCATTATACAAAGATGGAATTACATTTGAAAACTTTTAAGAAAATGGTTTGAAACACACACACTTAAATCAAAATAAAAGATACAATTCTTAACATCTCACAACATGCCCCACTTTCCACTTTTGGTTGTCAAATATTGGATTATCTGCTCAATGTGGGGCTTGACCTGGATGGCTTCCCAGCGTACGATACATCCTTTCCAACTCCATTGCTAGATGACGAGCAAAAGTGGGCACATGCTCTGTAAACCTTTCATAATCCATTCCTTGGCAGTTTACATAACTTTGAGATGTGAAGACTGCCAGGTCGTGGATTTGTGCCTTGAAACCTTGGAGACGTTGGTCTTGGTCTTGCAATTGCTGCTGACGAGTGGTGGCTATATCTCTGACACGGTTTTCACGATCTAGAGATGATTCTAACAGAGCTCGGAGTCTGGCCTGCTCTAATCTTGCTTGCGCTCTTTCTCTGTCGAGGTCTGCTTGTTGATGTTCTCTGTTGCATCTTCTTGCCTCTTCTAGTTGTGCACGAAGCTGGTTTTCTGATCGTATCCAATGGTCTTTTTCCTTCTTGAATTGTGCCCTGTCTTTTTCGGATTGCCTATCTTGGCGTTCCTTATTAGACATGGCTTCTTCGTTTAATCGTTGGATCCTTTCTTTTGCTTTGCTCAACGTCCTTTCGTTTTCTGCAAGAATAGAATCATAATCTTGCATTCTTTCAAAAAGATTGGCGATGGTTTTTTGATCCTTCCAGCTCCTCTTTGGTGTTTCAGAAACTCTTTTCATTTTTTGGAATCGAGCATGAAGATTTTCATTCTCACAAGCTAGACTCTTCTTCTCGCCTTCGGCTTCTTGTGCTTGCAAATCTTTCTCCAAACTGAGGCTTCTCAGATTTTCTTTTAGGGCATGGATAGTTGCTTTGTACCCTTTTTCCTTTTCTCCCCAGATCAACCGCTCTTGGATTTTATCATTGAAGTTTTGAACATGGGGTCTTTTTGTTGGCCTTCTTAGCTCAGGCTCTGGTACATCATCCACGCGAGACCGTTTTTCAAACCACCTTGCATATCCAGGATTTATCTCACCCTTTGTAGTGTCTGGGACTTGAGTATCACTTTTTAAGTATCGACATCCATTCCACATCTGCTGAAGTAGAGCCTCGGGAATAGTGGCTTCTGGGTGTAATTCGATTACTTGCATACTCAAATCTTCATCATCAGGAACTACTTGATATCTCCCTAGTTGCCTTAAGACTCTTAGTGGCGCATACGGCTGAATGCTTCTCAATCCCAATAGTAGTAGATAACTATTTGAGGTTGACATGTGTATTACTTCCCTCATCGGGAGCCATCCCAAAGTCCATTCAATCTGATTTGCCGTTAAAGCCTTTAGATGAGATACCCATGCTTCTATTCCTTCTGGAGCCTGATAATTTTTTGTTCTTTCCTCATAGCTCTCGATGCAATTATCATTGTTTGACCCATACTGTATGATCTTGGGCTGTTGTTGGAGATGTTCCATCACCCACATTTGCAACAAAATTTTGCATCCTTCGAAGACCTTTGCTCCTGATTTACATAAAGTCAAAGCCCGATAAATGTCTGATAGAATGATGGGGACAAGGGTGTGATTTTCTTTGGTGGTGAGGATTTGCACAATTTTTGCGGTGCGAATATCAATTGTTCGCTCTTTGTTTGGGAAGATCACGATTCCTAGAAAAGCCACCATGAAGGCAAAGCGACGGTGAATCTGCCAGATGTCTTTGTTTTGTTTGTTAGTAAGGCCTTTCTCATGAATTTCGAACCCATCTGACTTTCCGAACCTTGAATACAAAAAGTTGAAGGAACAACATCCATTGATGACATTGCTTTTCCTGATTTGACTGCTGATGTTCAGAAGGCCGAAGAATCGAAGTACCGAAGGAGCCTTTGTGAATATCAGGCTTTGATTTCTTAGACTTCCGTCAAAACCAGCATATCCAGCTATTTCCTCTAATGTAGGAGTAAGCTCGAAGTCAGAGAAACGAAAGACATTGTGAGCAGGGTCCCAAAAAGTTACTAATGCCGCAATCAGATCATCACGGGGTTTAACCTTCATAATATCCGTGAGGTTTCCCAAATGCTTGACGACCCATTTTTGACCGTCTTCGCCTAAATCATACCACCATATTTGAAGCTGAAAGAGAAATTCTTCTGTACTCGTGGATGAGGGGCTTTGTGTGGTGCTCATTTTGTATCTGAAGTTTAATTTAATAAAGTTAAGACTCATTTTGAAAATAAAAAAAAACTATTTTCAAAATTATATTTTTGAAAGTTTACACTAAAAAAAATCATTTTATTTATTAAATATCTTTATTTCAAGATTTTAAAAAAAAATAACCCATTTTATTCCTCTCTTCTCACCATGATTTCGTTTAAGCTGGTCAACAAGCATGTTCGAGGCAAATGAATGCACAAGTAGCAAGTAGGATGCATCAGGATGGTCTTTTTGTTTCGGGTTCACCTGTCCTAGACAGACCCAACCCCTGTGTTGAGTCTCCAAGGCCAAATGTATATGATGCAAATATTCGTTCCTACTAGGGATCCGGTACATGGCTGAGTTATTCTAAGTGTAAAACCTGAGGTTGATTGTTCTAAACCTGGCTTACCCAAACAGACAGTTTGAGCCGAAGCGGGGGCAACGTACCGGGAGCACGAAAGTCTGCCCGGCCTAGTTACTTGTCCCAACTCCGTCTTATTTGGTATGACTTTAACAGAAAGGTGGGTCACGCGCACGTGTACACCATAAATTCAGAAGACTCAGAAAGAAGGGGGTTTCGTAGCAGTTGTATATATTCACAATTCAAATAATATTAAAGCGGTAAAAAGCAACATTTAGCATATTAGCATATAAACAGTTGAAAATCATATAGTAAATAAAGCCAATTAACACAGATATTTTAAGCTCGAATTCTTTAAACCCTGAACCAATGGTTCTGGGTTACAGTTTACACTGTAAATTCCCCAGCAGAGTCGCCAGAGCTGTCGCACCTCCTTTTTACCGCGCCCGCGGGGCGCGTGGGGGAGTTTTCTCCAATTGAAGGACAGTCGAAACGGGATTTATTTAATTATTTCAGAGTCGCCACCTGGGAATTTTAAGGCGTCCCAAGTCACCAATTTTAATCCCTGAATCGAGGAGAATATGACTCTGTTTATTATTCTGCGAACCAGAAATCCTGAGTAAGGAATTCTGTTAATCCGGAAGAAGGTGTTAGGCATTTCCGAATTCCGTGGTTCTAGCACGGTCGCTTAACTGTTTTTATTATTGGCTTAATTATCTTGATTTTACTAAATACGTTTTTATTGCATGATTTTACTACCGCTTTTTTACTTATTGTTTACAATTATATGGACGAATTACGCGTACGTATATTCGTATTATATACTTTTTATAATTATCGGGGATCATGCCACGCGTACGTGTACACAATAAAATTGTCCATGTTATAGTTTTTATAAAAAATATATGTTCGAAATTTAAAATAAAATCAGGAACATCATCACCCTTTTTATTTAAATAATGAACTGCACACCTCGGGTTATATGAAATTATTTTAACATCCTTGGAAAAATCCTTTTCTTAAATATTCGCTCGAAATTGCGCGTACGCATAATCCGAATTTGCTTTTTAAAAAAAAAATAATCAGGGTACGCGAACACATCCCTAATTGCGTAAAATTTTTGTAATAATATTATGGATTTTCCACAAAATTGTTTATTATATCTACACATTTTTTATATGAAATTCCTGTAAAATTCATATTTTAGGGGATGCCTTTAAATTCTTAAAAGAATTCACAATTTATTAAGTATTGCCCGTTGACTATAATTTCCGAGTATTAATTATGTTCATCCCAAGACTATTCAAATTCAAAGTAAAATAAGAACATGATTAATACTATTCTTCACAAATACAACATATACATATACCAAAGGATGAATGCCATATGAAACTCACAAAAATAATTTATGAAGGGAAGAAGTATTTTTGAACAATTTTTATTTATTTTAATTAGTGCAAATTCTACTTTTATTTACCATTGATATAAAGTGTTGCGATTTGTTCTTATACATATCACCTCATTCTCACATGCTTGTTTTTGATCCAGAATTATAATTGCTCAGTTTATTTATAACGATAAATAATCAAATTGATGAGAAAAGAGTTATTATTCAAATTGATTCAATTCGAATTGTATTACATACAACATAGTTGTACGCCTAAACATTCATAATATTCTTAACATCATGACGAGCTATACCAACTCACTTTACTCATATGATTATACCTGTCATCATACCATATAATAACTTATACCAATCTAAACAAAATCATATTTGTTACAAGATATACTACTAATGTAACTTCTTAATATTTCCATTCTACTTTACATTTAGCTAATGGTATTATGGGATGTAATCAATGGCCCATTTTTATGCCTTACTCCCTGTTTTGACAATTCACATATACCTATACCAATGAGATTTCGGAATGGCTAACATTATTACAAAGCTTTATATGAATTTCAAAATAAGACAATTAACTCATAGCTATCAAATTGAATTCACTACTAGTTAACTAACATGAAACAAAAAAATGAAATTTAAACTAATGAACTTGGACAATTGGAAACAGAATTGCAATTCAGGCTTCATGGATTTGTCATGTTGAATCTCTTTTCAACATAAAATTCAAAAGATAAGTACCTGGAAATGAAGGTAGAAGAAGTAAATTTCAGCAGTAGCAGCAGTAACAAAATACTGGCAGAATATCAGTATTTCCACAGATTTGAGCAATAACAAGACCCGAGAAACCCAGATTCACAAGAGTAAAGCTTCTTAAAGAACTTCAGATTTTAAAACCAAATAGTATCAGTACACAGACCCGAACAGATTCCAAAAAGAACAACAAAGTCAGATTCCTAAATCAGATTTCTTCTCCTTTCAAAATCAGATTTTTCTTCTTAAAATCTTTCTGTTTTAAAATCTGCCTCTATTAGATTTTTCTCTTTCAAAATGTGCCCTCAAATCTGATTTTTTTTCTCTTTCAAAAAAATCTCTCTTATCAGATTTTTCTCTTTCAAAAATCTGCCCTTAAATCAGTCCCAATCCCCCTCTATTTATACAGGGCTGTCCTGTACCCTTCTAGTGCTGCCTGGACCCTTTTCTCCTTTTAAAAATCAGAAAGTTTTCCATTAAAACTGCTTTTGAATACTTTAAATCCAAGTGCTCTTATCCTGATTTTTCAGCAGCCCATTACCCTTTGTTTCCCATTAGTATCTTAAATTATAGCCAACCAACATTCCACTTTCAGTCCACTATTCTATCACATTACCCTCACTATTCTGTCCCAAAAAATGTCCCAGATTTCCTACTGTAATTACTGTTATTACTGCCTTAAATTCAGAATCTAACAATACAGATTTTAAAATCTGTTTAAGCAGCTATAACCAATCCTAAAGTTTTAGCCTGAATCCTAACTAAGAATGTAACCTTCTAACACAATTACATCTAATCAACATTTGTAAAATCACACTGAATTCAGAACTAACATCATAACAACATATTACTGAAATTATTATAACAATTCAGACTGGACTTAACATTGAACCAAGATCAAACACACACAGGAGCATTGTCAATATACTGACAATGCCCTGTTCAGAAAACAATACATACACATCATACATTTGAATTTACTGATTTGTAAACAAACATGATTTAATTGACGAGTATTAATCAGTTGATTATTTACAACATTTGTCCATAATCAGTTTAAAACAATAGAAGCAGATTGTTTCAATCAGCATCATCATAAATGAGAATTCATAATATAACTAATCGACGAACTTAATCGAGTCGATTACTTACATTGTGAATAATCACAACCAACAGAAACAGTTTCATATTTTGATCATATAGACGGGCATGAGACAAAGATGACAGAATTAATCAAAACAAAAATATGAAAAATTAACAAGTTATTAAAACAAACGAAAATACATACAGAATACACAAACAGAAATAGAAAAGTACCTCTGAATTTTAATCAAACTCGAACTCAACTTGGCTTCGGATTTTGTTTGAAATCAAACAGACCTTAGTCGAAGTATTTTCCACTAAAAATACTTCGACTAAGGTCGATTAAACCTCAATCTTTATTCAATCTGGACAGAATCCAAAAGTCTGGTATTTTTAGGGTTCTTGAAAGTTCGATTTGGGACTTAACCATTTCTGGTCAGATTCGAGGAGAACCAAGTACGACACAAGGGTGAGGGAAGCCTAGGGGTTATTTGGTGTCACTTTGGAACAGGTCTGGGTAAGTTCTTGTTTGGTCCGAATCTTCAAAAGAAGATTCGAAGAGTTCTGAGAGGATTCGAACCAAACAAACAACAGATCTATACTTAGGGTGGTTAGGGGAAGCTATGGTGTTATTTTGGAAGCCATTGGAAAGGTTGGAGTTTTCAGACCCACCTTCGATTTAGTATTCGAAGAGTTGGGGTCTGATTCGAAGGAAACTAAGGTCAGATCTGTGTAGAGGATGTTCAGGGGGTTCTAGGGTGTTATTTTGGTGACCGGCGGCGTTGTTGCCGCCGGGTTTCAGGCGGTGGGATCCTAGGGCGGCTAGGGTTAGGGGTGAGTTTCGGAAGGGACGATGAACAGGGAAGGAGGGGGGTTTGGCTAGGGGTCCGGGGTAAGGTTTTTGGCCTTATATAGGGGTGGGGTGGATTGACATTGTCCGTTGGATTAGGCAGGATAGACGGCTAAGATCTATTCACTTAACCAAACGATGTCGTTTGGTTTAAGTAAGGGGACGGGTTGAACCGGGTATTAGATCGGGTAAGGGTCTCGGGTTAGGGTGATGAGATCTCGGCCGTTGGATGGATTTAATCCAACGGCCCTTGATGAAGGATGATGAAACATCGTCCTTTGACGTAGCTGAATTGGACCGGACAAGCTTGTTTGGATTGGGCTGTGGAGGGTTTAAAATTGTTTGGGCCTGATTTTTTGTTTTAAGATTTTTGTCCCAGATACGTTTTACCCTCTTAATTTCCACTTCTTTTAATTTAATTATTAAAATCCTAATTAAGATTATAAAAACAAGAATTAACTTTACAATACTAATCAGTCTTTAACAATTATTAACACATAAAAAAAATTAATCACATAGTGAAACATATTTAAAAATAGAACGAATGCATATATTTTTTTTATTTAAATTATCTTTCAAATGCATAATTAAATCCTATATGCATGCAACATGTATTTTATTTTAATTTTCATTTCATTATGACAAAGTAACATTTACGGACATAACACAAATATTTAACACCACGCAAAAATAAAAAATTACACAGTAAAAGAAATTTATTTATTTTTTTGATTTATTTTGGAGTAGTTTTCGTAAGGCAAAAATCACGTGCTCACAAGGATTACTGAGGACATGGCCCTTGACAGGGAATTATGGAGGTCGAGCATAAAGGTTGTAGGTTAGGGGAAAGTTGTGAATATTTCTACAGCACAATAGAGTGAGACTAGCTAGTTAGGAGTTAGTCTAAAAATGTCATTGGTCGTCTATTGATGCAGGACTTTACCTGCTAGTTTTACTATACCAGCCATCTATTTCGTATTTTGTATTCTGTATTTCATATCTTTTATATTGCTGTTATTTTATTATGCATTTTTATGGTACTAATATATCGGCTCCTATTACCTTTTTGAGCTGAGGGTCTCCTGGAAACAGTCTCTCTACCCTTCGGGGTAGGGATAAGGTCTGCGTACATATTACCCTCCTCAGACCCCACTTGTGGGATTATACTGGGTCGTTGTTGTTGTATACATTACTTATACACTATTATACAAATGAATCCTATTAATAGAGCTTCATGGGTTCTTCTTCTTCTTTGGGCATCTTCTGAAATTCAACTCAAATCCAGCTCAAATCTGCTCCAAATCACTTCAAATTTGAGTTTTGAACTCCACTTGACGATCCAAATCAATTGAGCCAACACCCAATCCAAACAACTAACAAAATCGAAAAATTCAATTTCTGAAATTGAAGCTTCGAATGACCTTTAATGGTGACTCCAAAAATAATAATTCTCTTAAGTAGTATTTTTTCCTTTCTCATCTTAATAGTGATTATCAACTTTGAATCTGGAAGGAGAATTGAAGAATATATATAATGGTAGAGAAATTTTGGGGTGCAAAGTTGTGAAAGAGGAAGAAGAAGAGCGAAGAAAGAAAAAAAAATAGGGTGGGCTAACCGGTGAAAAATAATTTTCAAATTATGTACAATCTGGGCCATATCAGGTAAGAGTTTCAAATATAGGCCATTTTTAATGGATTGTTGGGCCAAATGACAAGGAGCGTAAATTCCCCTATTTTTTTAAAATTTTTGTCTAAGATTATATAAATAGAATTTGCCAGTTGATTTTTGTCTTTTAGGTTTGAACTTTGTCGGAAAATTTAGCGATCGGAATGGGATGGCTATGAGTAGGAGTTTGGGGGTTTATATTAGATTTAGCTTCCGTTTGTACATAAATTTTATTTTTTTAAACTAATAAAAAAGTTATTATTTATTCATGGAAATTAATTAGTTTAAAAAAAATTCAAGTTCCAAAAATGGGCCCAGTTTTTGGATGAAAATCTTCTCTTCCATTCACAAATTTTCAACTTTTTTCTTTAAGTAAAATGTCTGTCCAAACACAACTTCAATTTTTAATAATTATTTTTCAACACAATTTCAAAAACTCATTTTTTTCAAGTTTCTAACTTATTGATTCGAGTAATAAGTTAGTGCTAAAATACCCATTACAGGATCGTTTGGTATGAGGTATAAGAAGGTATAAGGGTGGTATCAAAATTTAATATCACCTTAATACTCTATTTAGTTAGCAAACCAGGTGCAAGTTATCCCGGTGTTAATTTTAACACCGGGATAACTTATACCTTATAGAAGGTGGGGTAATTAGCACCGGTATAACTTATACCTTCTTCTTAGAAATTGTGCAATTGTCATTCTTAATACAACATATCAAATAATGAATAAACAACAATCCCAGCATAACTTATCCCAATATAACTTATACCGGCATAATTTATACCGGTATAAATCATATTCCAACCAAACGACCCCTACATGGTCAAAGTATTTTTTCCCAAAAGGTGTTCTTATATATACACTTCAATTTGAGACATCCAACCATGTGCAGTCGAATTCAAAATTTTAAGTTTATGAATAGTTGGCCAATGGCCATAATTCTTTTTGCCTATTGAATTCGGAATAGATTATTTATATATGAGTAAGTATTTAAGTAAATTTCTTAATATGAATATATATATCTATTGGAGGCTGCCCGGTAAATTCAATTGTAGCTCTGCTGCCATTGACGACATCTCACGAGAATCTTTTTATTTTTTGTTTTTTAATCGTCCCTCTGGAGAATGATTGGAGTCATACAATCATGCAAAAGGGTCAAAGTTGTGGGTCACTGCGTTTAGACTTTAGAATAATATAAGGTCTGAGTGGGTCTAATGTGTTTCTCTAATAGCCAGCTTTCTTTATTGCTTTCTTTATATATTCCTTCCGTCTTTGGAAATTTTGATTAGAAAAGTTTTAATAATTGTCGCAATAGATGCTTGTTTTCCATTCCAGCTTGCGCAAATCGGCATTTTATATATGTCGATCAAGCAAATACATCTTTGACTTCTTATTAGTTGGACACTGTACTAATGCACCCAAAAGTGATATGTGCGGCTCCTTCATCCATTTTAATTGATTTTTTGATATTTTTTAATTATTCATAATATTTAATTTTTTCAAATATAAGTAAGAAATAGCTTCTTTTTACAAAGTTATCTTTGAAGTAAAGAGCCTATGAGTATTTATTACATTTTCAATGAACATATTAAAGTTAATATAATCAATTTTATTATTAATTAATGTTAAAAGGTGAATTCCTTAATACGTATGGAAAAAATAAAAAAATCAATTAAAGTGGACTGAAAAGAGTAAATAAAAGTTCCAAATCCTTATTAATGAATGGTGGCAATAGGTTTGCACACTTTAAATTATTCTTATTACAATTAAACTTCTAAATCCAGAGAATATATATAAAGCTAACTCCAATTAATTTATACGGTGGATTTGTGAATCCAAATCTGTGACGATCCGGTCGGTCGTCTTAAGAATTAATGCCCCGATCTCCTATTAACTGCTTTCCCCAAGTTTATTTCTGCTAATGTGATTTGCCGGGATGCTCGGTTTTGAGTTTTGAGGAGTTTTGGGACACTTAGTCCCTAAATGAGAGCTTAAGTGTTAGAAAGTTGACCGAAGTCGGAACAGTGGGGAGACAGCCTCGGAATGGAAATCCGACGGTTCCGTTAACTCCGTTAGGTAAATTTGGGGCTGGGAGCGTGTTCGGAATGTGTTTTGGAGGTCCGTAGCTAATTTACGCTTGAAATGCCGAAGTTTGAATTTTTGAAGTTTCCGGTCCGATAGTGAGATTTTGATCCGAGGGTCGGAATAGAATTCCGGAAGTTTCAGTAGCTCCGTCATGTCATTTGGGATGTGTGTGCAAAATTTCAGGTCATTCGGGCGAGATTTGATACAGTTTTTGATCGAAAATATAATTTAAGAGTTCATGGAGTTCTTAGGCTTGAATCCTATGAGAAATTGGTAATTTGATGTTGTTATAAGCGTTCCGAAGTGTTGATCAAGTTTGAACGATGTCATGGGATGTGTTGGTATAATTGGTTTGAAGTTCCGGGTAGGTTCTGGAATGTTTTAGTGCAAAAATCATAGCTGTAGCAGGTCTACAGGGGTTGCAGGCCCCAGAACTCACTCACGCGGTCCACACAAAAATTAGTGCGCCTGCGTTGAATGCTGTGCGGACCGCACAAAAGCGGGCGCGGCCGCGACAGGCGTCACGCGGACCGCACAAAGTGGGGCGCGGCCGCGGTGAAGGACCCTCCCGCTGGTCCTTCTTCGGAAGCTCATATCTTTTGATTTACAAGGAATTTTGAGGTGATTCAAAAACGAAAGTTGTAGCCCTTCGTGTCTAGTTTCCAAAAAGGTAAAGATATCGCAATTTTGGATATCTTTAGCAAAGGTTATGACCAAAATACTAAAGTCTGTCACTGCAGAGGGAGGCCTGTGCGGCCGCACGTTGCCTTTGCGCGAACCGCACTGGCTTGCGCGGACCGCGTGAGTTTTGGTGTGGCTCGCAGTAGCTGGAAACCTGAGGGGTACCTATAAATACGAGGTTTTGGGTTTTATTTAATATTTTGACCTAGAGAGTTCGGATTTTTGCGATTTTTCGAAGGTTTTTCAAGAAATTCATCGGGGTAAGTGATTTTAACTTAGATTTGGCTAGAATACATGAATCTAACACTGAATTCATCATTTAATTCGTGATTTGAGAGGGAATTTGGGAAGAAAATTGTGAAACCTTTCAAAAATATAAAATGATGATTTAAAAGACCAAATAGAGTCGGAATTCTATAATTTTCGTATGGTTAGACTCGTGAGAGTGCGAGGTTTCTGGGAATATAAATTTTTACCGATTCCGAGATGTGGGACCGAGGGGCATTTTGGTCATTTTCCATAATTTCGCGTATTAGCTTTGAATTAAAACATAGGATCATTTGTTTGAGATGATATTTACGATATGCAATTGAATTGATTAGATTTGGGCCATTTAGAGTCGGATACTCGTGGCAAAAGCGTGGTTTCTAGTTGATTTTGAGCCGGTTCGAGGTAAGTGACTTGTCTAACCTTGTATGGGGGACCTTTCCCCTTAGGATGTGCTATATTTGATAATTGAAATGCCCTGTACGTGAGGTGACGAGCGCGTACTTGAGCTAATTGTTGAAAATCCGATTTTTCCTTAAGTATTACAATTGAGTTCTTTTCTTGTTTTACTCTACTTGTGAATTTAGCATGTTGCTAGTCTAGAAAGACATGTTTAGTTGACTTAATTGCCTATTTGCTTAAATTGCCTAAATTGCATTACGTGAAGCATGTTAGGCTAGAAGTAAATGTTTACTTGGTACGAAATTAGCGTTTAATTTAATATTCTTGTGTTGATGCTCTGTGTTTTAAATTGGGACTACGGGTTAGATTCCCGGGAGATTCCCCCTGTACATTTACTTTGGGACTACGAGTTAGATTCCCGGGAGATTTCCCCTGCATATTTAATTTGGGACTACGGGTTAGATTCCCGGGAGATTCCCCATACACATTTACTTTGGGACAACGGGTTAGATTCCCGGGAGATCCCCCGTACATAAAAGGATACCGAGAGATCCTCGGGATACCAAGAGATCCCTAGTACATATTGAGGATACCAAGAGATCATCGGGATACCAAGAGATCCCTGACTTATATTGAGGATACCGAGAGATCCTCGGGATACCAAGAGATCCCTAGTACATGTCGAGGATACTAAGAGATCCTCGGGATACTTAGAGATCCCCGGTTACTTTCCTTATAGTTTGCTTTCATCATTGTTTCCGTTATTGTACTCTTATTATCCTGCATAGATTTTTACTGTAGGTTCTCAATTGCACTGCTTATCTTATCATGCCATCTTTATATTTTATATAACCTCAGTAGGGCCCTGACCTTCCTCGTCACTACCCAACCGAGGTTAGGCTTGGCACTTACTGAGTACCGCTGTAGTGTACTCACGCCTCTTCTGCGCATGTTTTTTCATGTGCAAATCCAGGTACCTCTACTCAGGCACACTATTAGTGAGGTAGGAGGACTATGGAGACTTCGAGGTAGATCTGCTGCGTCCGCAGACCGACGAGTCTCCCTCTTTATTCTATCTTTAGTACTTAGTTCTCTTTCCTTCCGTTTGTTAGATATTCTGGAGATTGGAGCCTCACTATACATTTCTGTAGCCTGTGTTTTCCCGTGAGTTTCCGGGTTTTGGGATTGTTTTAGTCTTGAGATATTGAGTCGTGTATGCCGAGAGGCATTCAGTACAATTTCCTTTTTAGATAATTAAATATGGTATTCTATTTTTCCGCAATTATTATGTTTCCGCAATTGTTAGGCTTACCTGGTCACGGAGACTAGGTGCCATCATGACAAGTTCACGGTTGGTGAACTAGGGTCGTGACAAGTTGGTATTAGAGCTCTAGGTTCATAGGAGTCACGAAACACATGCCGATTTATTAGAGTCTCGTTGATCGGTACGGAAACGTCTGTACTTATCTACGAGAGGCTATGTAACTATTTAGGAAAATTCTTCACTTCATTGATCTCCTTGTTGTGCGATATTTTTGACATCAATTCTAAACTTCTGTCTTCTATTCTCTCACAGATGGTGAGGACACATGCTACTCGGGACGATCAGGCACCCGTACCCCCTCCTGCAGCCGTTAGAGGCAGGGGTCGAGGCAGAGGCCGTGGACGCGCACGGGGTGCAGCCAGAGCACCTGCGCGAGCTGCCGCTGAGGTACCGCCAACAGATCCAATCGGAGTTCAGGCACCCGACACGTCTACAACCACTACTACTCCAGCCCTTCAGGAGACATTGGTACAGTTTATGAGTATATACACCACGCTGGCTCAGGTAGGGTTGCTTCCCCTTGCTGCAACCACATCCCAGGCCGGGGGAGGGGCACAGACTCCCGCCGCCCGCACTCCTGAGCAGCGAGTGCAGGTTGAGCAGGTCCCAGAGATCATTCCTGTATAGACTATAGTACCAATTCAGCCCGATGATGGGGCAGCTGCTTCTGAGGATGAGCAGCGGAGACTCGAGAGGTTCAAGAAGTATGATCCTTCGGTTTTTAGTGGACTAGCGATAGATAATGCCTTAGGATTTCTGGAGGATTGCCATCGTATTCTTTGCACTATGGGTATTATCGGATCGAGCGAGGTTTCCTTCACTGCTTTCCAACTTCGGGGAGCCGCCTATGAGTGGTGGCGCACCTATGAGTTAGACAGTCCAAACGAGACTGCTTCACTGACTTGGACCTAGTTCTCAGATATGTTCTTGAGAGAGTTCGTTTCTCAGAGCCTCAGGGACACATGGCACACAGAGTTTGAGCATTTGCACCAGGGAGCTTTGACTGTTTCAGAGTATGCTATCCGTTACACCAGATTGGCTAGGCATGCACCAGCCTTGGTTGCTACTGTCCATGAGAGAGTTCGCCGGTTTATTAAGGGGCTTATTCCTCCCATCAGATCTAGCATGGCTCGTGAGTTGGAGATGGACATTTCTTATCAGCAGGTGGTGAGCATTGCTAGGAGGATTGAGGGTATGCATGCTAGGGAGAGAGAGGAGAGGGAGGCCAAGAGGTCTCGTGAGTCGGGCCATTATTCTGGTGCCCGTACCCCAGCTGCAGGTCGTCATGGTAGGGGCTATATGAGTTGCCTCGTTCATTCAGCTCTTCCAGCAGCCAGCAATGCTCCAACTCCTCTCAGATCTCAGGAGCCATATTATGCACCTCCGGTTTCTAGCGCGCCTCCTGCGCGGGGTGCTTTCAGAGGTCAGTCTAGAAGACCTGGCCCTAGCCAGTCACAACCACCATGTCCTCCCAAAGCTTGTTTCGAGTGTGGTGACACACACCACTTGGTGATGGAGTGCCCTAGACTTGGGAGGGGTGCACCTCCACAGACTTCTCAGCTACAGCGTGTCCCGCAGAGTTCTCAAGCTATGGTTACAGCTCCAGTTGCTACTCCACCTACTCAGCCAGCTAGAGGTGGAGGTTGGGGAGGTAGAGGTCTCCCTAGAGGGGGAGGTCAGGCTAGATATTATGCCATTCCTGCTCATACCGGGGTTATTGCCTCCGATTCCGTCATCACAGGTATTATACTGGTTTGTCACAGAGATGCATCAGTTTTATTCGATCCAGGCTCCACTTCTTATGTGTCTTCTTATTTTGCTCCGTATTTGGGTATAGCCCGAGATTCGTTGAGTTCTCCTATTTATGTTTCTACTCCTGTGGGAGATTCTCTTGTTGTGGACCACGTTTATCGGTCATGTTTGGTTAATATTCGTGGTTTTGAGACCAGAGCAGATCTATTGTTACTCAACATGGTTGATTTTGATATTATTCTGGGAATGGACTGGTTGTCTCCCCATTATGCTATTCTTGATTGTCACGCCAAGACCGTGACACTGGCTATGCCAGGTATTCCGCATGTTGAGTGGAGTGGTACTTTAGATCACACTCCCAGTAGATTTATCTCTTTTCTTAAAGCTTAGCGTATGGTTGGAAAGGGGTGTGCCGCGTATTTAGCTTATGTGAGAGACGTTAGTATTGATACTCCTTCAGTTGATTCAGTTCCAGTAGTACGGGATTTTTCCAATGTGTTTCCAGCTGATCTTCCAGGCATGCTGCCTGATAGAGATATTGATTTTGGCATTGATCTGTTGTCGGGCACTCAGCCCATTTCTATTCTCCCATATCGTATGGCTCCTCCTGAGTTGAAGGATCAATTACAAGAATTACTTGATAAGGGTTTTATTCGGCCCAGTGTATCGCCTTGGGGTACTCCTGTCTTGTTTGTGAAGAAAAATGATGGTTCTATGCGTATGTGTATTGATTATCGCCAATTGAACAAAGTTACAGTTAAGAACCGTTATCCTTTGCCTCGTATTGATGATCTATTTGATCAGCTTTAGGGCGCACGAGTGTTTTCTAAGATTGATTTGCGCACAGGTTACCATCAGTTGAAGATTCGGGAACTAGATATCCCGAAGACTGCTTTCAAGACTCGGTATGACCATTACGAGTTCCTTGTTATGTCATTTGGGCTGACCAACGCCCCAGCAGCCTTTATGCATTTGATGCACAGTGTGTTCCGGCCATATCTTGACTCATTCATCATTATCTTTATTGATGATATTCTGGTGTATTCCCGGAGTCGGGAAGATCATGAGCAGCACCTAGGAACTGTGCTTCAGACTCCGAGAGAGAAGAAGTTATGTGCTATGTTCTCGAAATGTGAGTTTTGGTTGGATTCAGTGGCATTCTTAGGCCACGTGATATCGAGTGAAGGTATTCAGGAGGATCCGAAGAAGATAGAGGCCGTGTAGAGTTGGCCCAGACCATCCTCAGCTACCGAGATCCGCAGTTTCCTTAGTTTGTCTGGCTACTACCGTCGTTTTGTGGAGGGGTTTTCATCGATTGCAGTCCCTATGACCAGGTTGATCCAGAAGGGTGCTCTATTTCAGTGGACGGAGGAGTGTGAGGTGAGCTTTCAGAAGCTCAAGACAGCCTTGACCACAACCCTAATTTTGATACTGCCTACAAGTTCGGGGTCTTATACAGTCTATTGTGATGCCTCGAGGGTTGGCCTCAGAGCGGTGCTAATGCAGGATGGTAGGGTGATTGCCTATGCATCCAGACAGTTGAAGATATATGAGAAGAACTACCCTGTTCATGACCTTGAGTTAGCTGCCATTGTTCACGCCCTGAAGATTTGGCGCCATTACTTATACGGTGTGCCTTGTGAGATTTATACTGACCATCGGAGCTTGCAGCACTTGTTCAAGTAAAAGGATCTAAATTTGCGCCAGAGGAGGTGGTTAGAGTTGTTGAAGGACTATGACATCACTATCTTGTATCGCCCGGGGAAGGCCAATGTGGTGGCCGATGCTTTGAGTCGCCGGGCGGAGAGCTTGGGGAGTTTGGCATATCTACCAGCATCAGAGACGCTTATGGAAATGGATGTTCAGGCCTTAGCCAGCTAGTTTGTGAGATTGGACCTTTCGAAGCCCAGTCGAGTCCTAGCTTGTATGGTTTCTCGATCTTCCTTGTTTGACCGTATCAGGGAACGACAGTATGATGACCCTCATTTTCTTGTCCTCAAGGACAAGGTTCAGCATAGTGATGCCAGAGATGTGACTATTGGTGATGACGGAGTATTGAGGATGTAGGGTCGGGTCTGTGTACCAAATGTTGATGGTATTCGGGAGTTAATATTGGAAGAGGCTCATAATTCGCGGTATTCTATTCATCTAGGTGCCGCGAAGATGTATCAGGATTTGAGGCAGCACTATTGGTGGAGGCGGATGAAGAAGGATATAGTTGGATTTGTAGCTCGGTGCCTCAATTGTCAGCAGGTGAAGTGTGAGCACCAGAGACCAGGTGGGTTACTTCAACAGATAGAGATTCCGGAGTGGAAGTGGGAGCGGATCACCATGGACTTTGTAGTTGGGCTCCTACGGACTTTGAGAAAGTTCGATGCTATTTGGGTGATTGTGGATCGGCTGACCAAGTCCGCTCATTTTATTCCTGTGTGTACTACCTATTCCTCAGAGCGGTTGGCAGAGATCTATATCCGGGAGATTGTTCGTCTGCATGGTATCCCAGTTTCCATCATTTCAGATAGAGGTACTCAGTTCACATCACGGTTCTGGAGGACCGTTCAGCATGAGTTAGGTACTCAAGTAGAGTTGAGTACATCATTCCACCCTCAGATGGACGGACAGTCCGAGCGCACTATTCAGATTCTTGAGGATATGCTCCGCGCGTGTGTGATTGAGTTTGTAGGGTCTTGGGACCAGTTCTTGCCATTGGCGGAGTTTGCTTACAACAACAACTATCAGTTCAGTATTCAGATGGCACCGTATGAGGCTTTATATAGGAGACGGTGTAGATCTCCGGTGGGTTGGTTTGAGCCGGGCGAGGCTAGATTATTGGGCACGAACTTAGTTCAGGGTGCCTTGGAAAAGGTTAAGGTGATTCAAGACAAACTCCGTACAGCCCTGTCCAAACAGAAGAGTTACGCGAACCGGAAAGTTCGTGATGTTTCCTATATGGTTGGTGAGCGGGTTCTGCTTCGGGTTTCGCCTATGAAGGGCGTCATGAGATTTGGGAAGAAAGGGAAGTTGAGTCCAAGGTTTATTGGCCCTTTTGAGATATTGAGGCGAGTTGGGGAGGTTGCTTATGAGCTTGCCTTACCTCCTAGCTTGGCAGGAGTGCATCCAGTATTTCATGTTTCGATGCTCCGGAGGTATCACGGTGACCGTCGCACGTGCTGGATTTCAGTTCAGTCCGTCTGGACAAGGATCTATCCTATGTTGAGGAGCCAGTGGCTATATTGGACAGGCAAGTTAGAAAGTTGAGGTCAAAGAACATTTCTTCGGTAAAGGTTCAGTGGCGGGGCTAGTCGGTCGAGGAGGCGACCTGGGAGACCGAGCAGGATATGCGCAGCCATTACCCTCATCTTTTCACTACTTCAGATATGTCTCTATGCTCGTTCGAGAATGAACGAATTTTTAAGTGTAGGATGATGTGACGACCCAGCCGATCGTCTTAAGAATTAATGCCCCGATCCCTTATTAATTGCTTTCCCCAAGTTTATTTCTACTAATGTGATTTGCCGGGATGTTCAGTTTTGAGTTTTGAGGAGTTTTGGGATACTTAGTCCCTAAATGAGAGCTTAAGTGTTAGAAAGTTGACCAAAGTCAGAACAGTAGGGAGACAGCCTTGGAATGGAAATCTGACGGTTCCGTTAGCTCCGTTAGGTGAATTTGGGGCTGGGAGCGTGTTCGGAATGTGTTTTGGAGGTCCGTAGCTAATTTACGCTTGAAATGCCGAAGTTTGAATTTTTGAAGTTTCCGGTCCGATAGTGAGATTTTGATCCGAGGGTCGGAATGGAATTTCGGAAGTTTCAGTAGCTCCCTCATGTCATTTGGGATGTGTGTGCAAAATTTCAGGTCATTCGGGCGAGATTTGATATAGTTTTTGATCGAAAATATAATTTAAGAGTTCTTGGAGTTCTTAGGCTTGAATCCTATGGGAAATTGGTGATTTGATGTTGTTATAAGTGTTCCGAAGTGTTGATCAAGTTTGAACGATGTCATGGGATGTATTGGTATAATTGGTTTGAAGTTCCGGGAATTCCGGGATGTTTTAGTGCAAAAATCATAGCTGTAGCAGGTCTACAGGGGTTGCAGGATCAAGAATTCACTCACGTGGTCCGCACAAAAATTAGTGCGCCCGCGTTGAGTGCTGTGCGGACTGCACAAAAGCGGGCGAGGCCGCGGCAAACGTCGCGTGGACCGCACAAAGTGGGGCGCGGCCGCAGCAGGCGTCACGCGGACCGCACAAAGTGGGGCGCGGCCGCGGTGAAGGGCCCTCCCGCTGGTCCTACTTCGGAAGCTCATATCATTTGATCTACAAGGAATTTTGAGGTGATTTAAAAACGAAAGTTGTATCCCTTTGTGTCTAGTTTCCAAAAAGGTACATATATCGCAATTTTGACATATGTAGCAAAGGTTATGGCCAAAATACTAAAGCTTGTCACTGTGTGGCCGCACGTTGCCTTTGCGCGGACCGCACTGGCTTGCGCGGACGACGTGAGTTTTGGTGCGGCCTGTGTGGCCGCACGTTGCCTTTGCGCAGACCGCACTGGCTTGCGCGGACGACGTGAGTTTTGGTGCGGCCCACAGTAGCTGGAATCTTGAGGGGTACCTATAAATATGAGGTTTTGGGTTTTATTTAATATTTTGACCTAGAGAGCTCGGATTTTGGCGATTTTTCGAAGATTTTTCAAGAAATTCATCGGGATAAGTGATTTTAACTCAAATTTGGCTAGAATACATGAATCTAACACTGAATTCATCATTTAATTCGTGATTTCAGAGGGAATTTGGGAAGAAAATTGTGAAACCTTTCAAATATATAAAATGATGATTTGAAGGACCAAATAGTGTCGGAATTCTATAATTTTTGTGTGGTTAGACTCGTGAGAGTGCGAGGTTTCTGGGAATATAAATTTTTACCGATTCCAAGACGTGGGCCCGAGGGGCATTTTGGTCATTTTCCATAATTTCGCGTATTAGCTTTGAATTAAAACATAGGATCATTTGTTTGAGATGATATTTACAATATGCAATTGAATTGATTAGATTTGGGCCATTTGGAGTCAGATACTCGTGGAAAAAGCGTGATTTCTAGTTGATTTTGAGCCGGTTCGAGGTAAGTAGCTTGTCTAACCTTGTGTGGGGGGACCTTTCCCCTTAGGATGTGCTATATTTGATAATTGAAATGCCCTGTACGTGAGGTGACGAGCGCGTACTTGAGCTAATGGTTGAAAATCTGGTTTTTCCTTAAGTATTTCAATTGAGTTCTTTTCTTGTTTTACTCTACTTGTGAATTTAGCATGTTGCTAGTCTAGAAAGGCATGTTTAGTTGACTTAATTGCCTATTTGCTTATATTGCCTAAATTGCATTACGTGAAGCATGTTAGGCTAGACGTAAATGTTTACTTGGTACCAAATTAGCGTTTAATTTAATATTCTTGTGTTGCTGCTCTGTGTTTTAAATTGGGACTACGGGTTAGATTCCCGGGAGATTCCCCCTGCACATTTACTTTGGGACTACGGGTTAGATTTCCCCTGCAGATTTACTTTGGGACTACGGGTTAGATTCCCGGGAGATCCCCCGTACATATATTGAGTATACCGAGAGATCCTCGGGATACCAAGAGATTCCTAGTACATATTGAGGATACGAAGAGATCCTCGGGATACCAAGGGATCCCTGGATTATATTGAGGATACCGAGAGATCCTCGGAATACCAAGAGATCCCTAGTACATGTCGAGGATACTAAGAGATCCTCGGGATACTTAGAGATTCCCGGTTACTTTCCTTATGGTTTGCTTTCATCATTGTTTCCGTTATTGTACTCTTATTATCCTGCATAGATTCTTACTGTAGGTTTTCAATTGCGCTTCTTATCTTATCTTGCCATCTTTATATTTTATATAACCTCAGTAGGGTCCTGACCTTCCTCGTCACTACCCAACCGAGGTTAGGCTTGGCACTTACTGAGTACCACTGTGGTGTACTCACGCCTCTTCTGCGCATGTTTTTTCATGTGCATATCCAGGTACCTCTACTCAGGCACACTATCATTGAGGCAGGAGGACTACGGAGACTTCGAGTTAGATCTGCTGCGTCCGCAGACCGACGAGTCTCCCTCTTTATTCTATCTTTAATACTTAGTTCTCTTTCCTTCCGTTTGTTAGATATTCTAGAGTTTGGAGCCTCACTATACATTTCTGTAGCCTGTGTTTTCCCATGAGTTTCCGGGTTTTGGGATTGTTTTAGTCTTGAGATATTGAGTCGTGTATGCCGAGCGGCATTCAGTACAATTTTCTTTTTAGATAATTAAATATGATATTCTATTTTTCCGCAATTATTATGTTTCCGCAAGTGTTAGGCTTACCTGGTCACGGAGACTAGGTGCCGTCATGACATGTTCATGGTTGGTGAACTAGGGTCGTGACAAAATCTAAGAAGATAAGTACATCAAATATTTACACGAGAGTTAGAATGTTAGTAAACTTAGAACTCTAGTTGATCACAATTTAAAACTAACTGAATCACGTGGATAATGAGAAGCCATTATGATTTTGAATCTCTTTATGCCCCGCAAGATGGGCTGGATAGAAAGAAGACCAATCTTGTTGACTTTTGGAGGAACGACCGCTTACATAGGGCCTTTATTAGTGGATCCGCTAACCGTTCACCTGTTGATATGTATCGCACGACAATTTCTCCCTTGGAAACTTGGTCTCGAACAAAATGAAAGTTAATGGATACATGCTTCATCCTACTATGGAAAACATGATTTTTACAAAGATAAGTAGCACCAATATTATCATAATATATAACTAGTAACTTTAGCTGCTTTAGAGAGAGTTCACGAAGAAGATTAGAGAGCTAGTTCACTTCAGCCACTGCAGTAGTCACTGCTTGATATTCTGTTTCAGTAGATGATCTAGAACTGTATGCTGCTTTTTAGATGATTAACTGATCGGATTAGAGCCAAAAAAATTAAGAGGGCTGATGTAGACATACGATAATCATGGCTGCCGGCCCAATCAGCATCAGAGAATGCTGTTAGGGACAAATAAGAAAACTTCTTGAAGTGTAAGCCATAAGTTATAGTGTGCTTCAAGTATCTAAGAAGCCTTTTGACAGCCTGCCAATGCTTAACTATTGGAGAGTGCATGAATTGAGCTAGCTTGTTTACTGCAAAGCAGATATCTGGACGAGTGAGCGACAAGTATTGCAAAGCACCAATAGCTCTTCGATACTCTTTTGCATCTGTTGGAGCAGAGCCATCATTGAGAGAAAATACTGATGAAGTAGACAGTGGAGTAGACACCCATTTAGCATCTAACGTGTTATGGCATTCTAATATATCAGATATGTATTTGTGTTGCGTCAGAAGTAAGCCACTATTGTACGGAGTAACTTCTACACCGAGGAAGTAGTGTAGGATACCCAAATCTTTAAGAGAAATCCGAGAGGCCAATTTAGTAATAATAGACCGAACAACAGAGCTCAAGTTACCTGTGATAGTAATATTTTCTACATACACTAGAACAAAGAGCAGAGAGTCACCACACCGATAGATGAACAAAGCGGTATCAGAATGAGCATTAGTAAAACCACACGAAAGCAAGTAAGAAAGGAGCTCCAGATACCAAGCACGGGGAGCTTGGCGTAGACTATAATTAGCTTTCTTTAAGAGGTATACATGATCTGGATATCGAGAATTCACAAAGCCTTGAGGTTATTTCACTAAAACAGTGTCACACAAAGTACCTTGTAAAAGGCATTATTGATGTCTAACTGGTGGATAGTCCAACCAAAGGTGACGACGATGTATATAATAACACGAACTGTGGTATGTTTTGCTATGGGGCTAAATGTGGAATCGAAGTCAAGGCCTGGCCGTTGGGTATATCCTTTGGCTACAAGGTGCGCTTTATAGTGCTCCATAGTGCCATCAGGATTATGTTTGATTTTGAAGATCCATTTGCATCCTATGACATTATGACGAGGGGATGGGAGTACCAAGGACCAAGTTTGATTGCGTTGTAGAGCATCAAACTCTGCTTACGTTGTATTACGCCATTATGGATGTTGGCAAGCTTGATGATATGAACTAGGAGTTAATGGAAGAGGAGATGATCCTGTTGTGGCTAAATAATCAAAGACCTCTTTTGGTTTGAAAATGTTGTTCATCAAACGTGTTGCTGGTCGATTTTGGTTGGGTGATAAAACAGACTGGTTAGTTGACATTGGTGAAGTTGTGGTTATTTGAAAAGAAGTAGTTTGGAAATGAGTTGAGTCTTGAGGTTGAGATGGACATGTATAGTTTCCAGTAGTGTTAACCGTAAGTATTGGATTGGGTTGTGCAGGGAGTGAAGCAGGTAAAGAAGAAGAGAAAGGTGAAGTAGTTACATGTGATGGTGATACAAAAGGCTTATCATTGATCAAGGCAGAGTAATGAGAATCTCTGTTCATCGACGCCATTTGTATCTCATCAGATAAGAGAGCTTTGGAAGGAGTTTGAACTTCTCTAGTAGGTGGAGAAAATTCTGCAGGATGAATTATCTAGGGATCTGGTTGTGTAGGATTGGCACGGGGTAGATTAGTCTGGTAGTTTTTGAAGGGGAATACCGAGTCTACAAAAATGACATGGCGAGAAGAGTAGAATTTCTGATTTTGAGGATCATAACAAATGTAACTGCTTGACATTTTTTCATACCCTATAAAAACACATAGTTTTGATTTATTGTCTAACTGGTGCCTTGTGTATGGCCTAAGCCATGGATAGCATAAACAACCGAAGACACGGAGTTTCGAGTAGTTGAGAGCAATGTTAAATAATGTTTGATAAGGCGATTTAGTTTTGAGAATCGGTGAGGGCATGCAATTCATTAATTATATGGCTGCTTAATATGCTAGTGACCAAAAATAAAGTGGAACAGATGCATGGTGTAGCAGAGTAAGAGTCGTATCTATGATATGACGATGCTTTTGTTCAGCCATCCCAACATGTTGGGGAGTGTACGGTGTACTGGTGAAATGTTGAATGCCTAGGCAACTAAGTAAAGATAGTAGGCCAATGTATTCACCAACACCTGATTTTTAAAGTTATCAAAGATGGCCATGATATCAGATTTTTGTTTAACTGTGAAAGCCAAGAATACTTTGTAAAGTAATCGACAAAAATAATATAGTAGCGAGATTTATCAAAGGAAGGAATAGGAGAGGGTCCCCACACACCTGAATACAAAATGTTAAGAGGTCTAACACTTTGCAAAGTGTTTATTCCAAATGAGAGACAATGACTCTTATTACATAAGCAAGAATCAAAAAAAGTAAAAGACTTGGATGTAGACACCGGAAGGTTCAATAAGGAAACCACTGACTTTGTGATGCGAGATTGAAGATGACCAAAACGAGCATGCCACAAATGTAGTGTTGGATGACTAGTTGACATTGCAAACTGAGTGGAAGGTGGTGACTGCTTGGCAACATGATCAATTGATGGCCATTCGTACAGATCACCATTATTCTGGCCTTGAATAAGTGATGCCCTAGTTCTCAAATCCTTCATAACAAAAGAATATGGAAAGAATTCAATGGAGGAATACTTTTATCTACAAAACTTGGCTATTGAAATAATATTTTTTCTTATGTGATGTTCACACAAGACATTATTAAGCACAGAGGAATTAAACTTAGAGTTTGAGAGAGTGACGTTTCCTATATGTGAAATAGGAATACCATTACCGTCACCAATGATGATCTCGTCCGTGCCAGTGAAATCTGATGTAGATAGGAGGTTTTGTGGATCATTTGTCATGTGGTGTGACACTCCTGAGTCAATCACCTACCGGTTATTTGACATGTTGTTACGAGCAGCGAAGTTAGCTTGCATTTCAGTAGCAGAGTGAGGTTTTGAGCGACAAACTTTAGCTATATGACCAAATATGTCGCAAAGTTGACACTGAACTCATTGATTGTTGGATTGCGCGGATTATATCCATTTTGCTGTCTGAATTGATTGCTGGACTATCCATTTGTGGAGAACGAGTTGCGATTGGTGTTGAAGTTGTTACTACGAGGTGTTTAACCAAAAAATAGAATTTTAGTCAAAGCTAGAATTTAGAAGAACGCGGGTTACTGATAATCAAAAGAATATGTAGAAGAAAGTAATTTGGGGATAACTAGAGTATAATCAGGAGAAAAACAAGTGAATCAAAGTATATTCCAATAGTATCTCATGTTTATAAGTGATCATATACCTCCCTTTTATAGGTATCATGAAGATATGCGTTTTCCCCAAATCATAATGAGGCTATTATGAATAATTAAAGACAATGAATGCTACGTTATACAATCATTATAATCAATACAAATTCTCTAACGTATCCAGTATTTAATGCCTGTCAAATTCCGTATCTGCGCTCTTTATTATGGTCAAATCCATTCCTTTTGATAAATGTCTTAAATAGGTACAAGCGCTGAATCCTTCGAATATCCTCCCGTGCCTCTTCCTTTGCTCATTTCTATTGCTGCCCGTGCCTCTTGACTAATTATAATTCTATGACTATTTGACCAGTCCACGTGTCTCAACATGTCACTTACATATATAAATGCAATTATTCCCAATACAGATAGTCCCACCACTTTCCATTTATTCATCAATTGAATATTTGGGAAGTGGATTTCATTAAAACGAGAATTTCTGTCACCATTAATGCTATGACAAAATTGACGCTTCAATTGTCACTTCCATTTAATATTCCGTACACGTATTGATTTTCCATTGGCTTTGCAGTTTTTGCAGCCTTTTTCAAAGTCTTTACGGTTCCACTATTAATGAAGTGCTAGTTATCATAATTATGGTCTTTCCACCTCCTCACTTTTACCTTTGGCGGTTGCTTATCAGTATAAATATAATTTTTTCCCTTGTCTTTTATCACATAAAGCTTATTGAACACTTATTTCTCCAAATCTCTGTTTACTTCTTTCTTAAATCATTCTTCTTTGATATGTCTTTTCCAAGCCCTAACCCTGAGAGAGTTTCCATTACTGACTCCTTCCCCAATGCCCCTATTAGACACAAAAGGGGAGGTAGACTTCGTAGTTTAGAATCTACTTGAGGTGGTTCGTCTTTGCCTTCTTCTAGTTCTGGTCCTTCTTCTAGAACCAGGTGTTCCCTTTCTCACAAATCTTCTTCTAGGGATAAAGATCATTCTGAACCTTTACGCGAACCTTTAGTAGATGAGATAGTCCCTTCAGAATTGTCTTTTTACCATGACAGGGAATCTCTTAGAAACCAGGTTTTCGCATTAGATCGTGTCGATGCTTACCCCACTCAAATTACAGAGGTTTTGACTCCTATGGTTCGTAAGGACTGTCATTGGAGTAATGATTTTCCCATTACTATCCCTAATCCAAATCGGATAATTACTTCTTATTTAACTGGGTTCTCTTTTGTTTACACTTACCTTTTTACTTTAGGGTTTAGACCAGCAATCGACCCAGTCATTCTTGAATTTTGCCGTTTCTTCAATGTCTGCTTGGGTCAAATTGGCCCAATCATATGGAGGGCTGTTGCCTGTTTAAGTCATTTAGCCACTAAAGCCGAAGTTCCTTTTACTTTCCCTCACTTGATTCATCTTTACTCACCTAGGCTTTTTCGCAATGGTGTTTTTACACTAGTAGCCAGGAGTAAGAGGGTTTTGGTGAGCCCTGAAGATGACAAGGATCGTGGCTGGTATGTCGGATTTGTTGCTGCCCCCACTATTGGTTTAGTGGGTGAAGATAATGTTCCCTTCCCTGAGAAGTGGAATTTTGCACGTAGGTCTTTTATCCCTCTCGTACCTTCTTCTTTCAAGTTTATCAACTTTTCTAATTTTACCCCCCTTTTTTAGCAACCATGAGAGTTGTGGGGGATGTTCCCAATTTCCATGGTTGGGTAGATAAATTGCTGAAGATCACACCAACGGATGGTAGATCTTGGAAAACACTTTCTAACCGCTTTGGTTGGAAGGTAAAAACTCATGGTAATAGTTCACATTTTGTTCTTTTCGTGCCTATATTCTCCTTTATTGTTTTAACTTTTATCCTTCTTTTTGTCAGGATTTGCTATTCAAGGGGTTACTGCTGAAGCAGTTGCAGCCTCTCATGTCTCTTTGGGAACCCGTATCTCTTTAGAAAGAGCCCGAGAAATAGTTTTGGGTTCCTCTTCTGCGAAAAGGAAGGCTGCTGAAGAGGAAAATTCTAAAGAAGAGGAAAATGAGAGTTCCCTGGTAATGAGGCCACGAGTTAGGAGACGCATCGTTTTCAATGACGAAGCCGAAGTTTTGGTTTCTCTTACCGAACCTGTTGAAACCCCAATAATAATTCCTGATAATGATGTCACTCCCCATGATACTCGTGAGTCTATTGACCAACTTTTCATCAGTGGATTTGGTCGTGAAGATGTCGGGCCTGTTTTAGACGAAGTACCTTTATCGTCTTTTTCATCACCCGTGCCTGTGATTCCTTCTTTACCGGCCCCAGCTATTTCCGTTCCTTCTTCTACTGCTCTTACCTCTTCTTCGGCTCCTCCTTTGACTATTCCCCCTCCTATCGTTCATCATATTGAAACAGGCTCTTCAAGTAGAAGTGCCGCTATGAGGCGGGTAATTATTGAAGTTCCTGCTGAGAGCAACCTTTTGAGAAAGTCAGGTCAGGCAGATGTATGGCTGGAGCCTCTTATTGGCCCAATTGAAAAAGCAAAGCTGGAGAGCCACAGTTCCCTGACTTTAATGAATGATATCGTGCATGCCACTTTGAAGGTATTTTTCTTCTCTCCCTTTTTTACTTTGCAAAATTTTTCATCTTTGGGATTCTTATTTCTTTTGTTTAGGCCAATCTTATCAGCACATAATTGATGAAAAGAATTTCCCCTTTGGAGAAGATAACACGCGACTCTCAATTGGAAGTAACCAATTGGAAGGAGCAATTTGAGAGTGCACAGCTTGATATAGAGGACTTACAAGAGAACAAGAATACCTTAGAGCAGCAAGTACGTGCTTTAACTTCAGAATTGGCGGTTACAAAAGCCTCTTCAAACCATGTAGAAAAAGAAAAAGAGCGTCTTGAGTCCTCCTTCTCAGAGCAGCTATCTAAAGCTAGTGAAGAGATCAGAGAATTAAAGGCTCTTTTAAACCAAAAGGAAGTTTACGCTGGGGAGCTTGTGCAAAATTTGACTCAAGCACAAGAGGACCTCAGAATCTTTGATGATAAGGTGCGTGCTTTAGAATGCTCCCACGCCTCTCTTCAAGCTTCCCACAGCTCCGTCTTGGCTGAAAATGAAGATCTAAAAAATGAGATCGCTGTTTGGGAAAAAGGATTATGAGATCCTCGAAGAAAAATCTGCTGTTGAGGCAAGTTGGGCATTTTTGAATTCCCGTCGTGATACCCTACTTGAAGCTGGCCAAGAAAACTTTAACTTGGAGTTGGACTTAGCTAAAATCAACGAAACCATTGAAAAGGCTCAACAAACTCAGGACTTCCCTTCTCCCGTGAATGAAGTTCCTATGGCTGAAGCTTTCATGAATGTTGAAACTGATACAAGTATCCCGACTATTTCAAGCTCGATCGAACCTGTTGCTGCAAGCCAAGTTGAAACCGTGCCTGCTGATGCACCTGCCCAAATTGAGCCTGCTGCTATTGATGTTCCTGCCTCAGTACCACAAACTTCTCAGTGACCGGTTTTAATCATTCAAATAATTTTTGTTTTTGTTTTGATTTTGGAAAATTGTAATCAAACCCTTAGCTTCATTTAAGGGTTGATTTTGGAAACGCCAGTCCCCAAGTCTTTTTATAGGGCAATCTATATAAACAATTTCTTAGTTTTATGACTGAGTTCGAACTTAGTCTTAGAGTTTTTACATATTAAGAAGTTTTTCATGTTATTATCTTAAACTTCTGTTTGCTTTACTCTCGCCTTTATTTTTAAGGACTTACAGAATAATTTGCATTTTTGTTTTCCGAAAATTCTTCTGTTAACCTCATGATTAATTTAAACATGAGTTTTATAAAAGAGGGCCCTTTTATATTCCGACACTTAATGAAGAAGACGTCTCAATTTCATAATGGTGTTATCATACGATAAAAGAAATAGGAATACACATGTTTCTCTGAAATAACTTTGACAAGTTTTTATTTTTGAACCTTGTCTAGTTCCGAATAAAACTTTACATGTATTTGAATTACATCTATAACTTTCTCGTAACTGTTTTTCTTGTAATAGATTTAAAAGAAGATAATAGATACGAGGGTTTTCCTTATAACCCGTTTTAGTACATAGCCTTTACCCTAACTATAGTAAGGTTTTTCTTTGGCCTTAGCTTGTGGCTTTATGACTTTTACTCTGCACTTGACTCTTTCATACTTGATTTTTCCTTAATCTTCTTTTCCTTCTTTATACACATGTCCGTGTATATTATGTAGACCTCCAAGTGTTTGAGTGTTGAAGTATGAAGCCTCGAGCACTTGATAGTTTCTCTCATTTGGTCCTTTTCCTGAAAAGGAAAAACATACGGGACTCGGAGGGACGATTATAGATGAAGACTGCATAACGCATTTGCATTTCTATCAGAATAATTGTAACCTTTGGCCAGGAATTTTAGGTTACTCCATGTGCCTTACAGGTCGTGACTCATCATTTAGTACGGGTTAGCGTTTTGCCTATCATCTAAATCGTTAGTAAAATTTTAACAATTCAAAAATGAAATTTAAAATGGTTATACCTGACCGTGGGTTTTCCTTAGAAATAGTATCTCTTTAAATGAACAACATTCCAATGCGAAGGTACTATCTTGCCATCCATTGTTTCCAGTTCATATGCCCCCTTTCCTGCAACATCACACACTCTGTAGGGTCCTTCCCATGTTGGACTTAATTTCCCTATGTTAGCTACCTTTGTAGACTGAAAAACCTTTTTACGCATGAAGTCCCCAATTTTGAAGAACCTGAGGCGTGCTTTTCTATTGTAGTATCGCTCTATGATTTGCTTTTGTGCTGCCATTCTTATTAAAGCAGCTTCTCTCCGACCCTCGAGTAAATTTAGGTTGACCCACATCTCCTCGTCATTAGATTCTTGTGTCGCCTGTGTGAACCGCGTACTTGGTTCCCCTATCTCAACTGGAATTAAAGCCTCAGGTCCATAAACCAATGAGAACAGTGTTTCTCGTGTACTTGTTTTTGCAGGTGTGCGATATGCCCATAAAACTCCAGGTAACACTTCAGGCCAGTTTCCTTTTGATTCCTCTAGTTGTTTCTTTAAATGGTTGATAATGAACTTGTTCATTGATTCTGCCTGTCCATTACCCACCAGATGATAGGGTGTTGACGTAATCCTTTTAATTTGCCAGCTTTGAAAAAATTCTGTGATTTGAGCTCCAATAAACTGAGGACCATTATCACATACGATCTCCTTTGGTACGCCGAATCGACATATGATATTCTGCCAAATAAAGTCTCTGACTTCCTTTTCTCTCACCTGTTTAAATGCACCTGCCTCTACCCATTTAGTAAAATAATCAGTGAGAACAAGCAAAAACTTTACTTGTCCTTTTGCTTGCGGTAATAGACCTACGATATCCATTCCCAATTTCATAAATGGCCATGGCGCAATGATCGGATTAATAATTCCGCAGGACTATGCATATTGTTACCGTACCTCTAGCATTTATCACATTTGGCCACGAAACTTTCTGCCTCCTCTTCCATTTTAGGCCAGTAATAACCTGCCTTAATTAAGGTTCTTACTAGTGATCTTCCACCTGCGTGATTCCCGCAATGACCCTCGTGTATTTCTCTCATTACATACTCTGTTTGCGAAGGTCCAAGGCATCTTGCTAAGGGACCACCAAACGTTTTACGATATAGATTGCCTTGTTTTAAGCAGCACCGAGCGGCCTGTCTTCGAAGCGCATAAGCCTTTTTCTTGTCATCAGGGACGGTTCCATACTGCAAAAAAGCAACAATTTCGTTCCTCCAATCCGAGGTTAAGTTATTAAAATTTACCTCATTCGCATCAGGATCCAGAACTGAATGAAATAAATGTATCACTGAGGCATTTGCATCGTTTGCCACGTCGACCGCAAATGCGAGATTAGCTAGGGCGTCTGCTTCAAGATTTTTGTCCCTGGGTATTTGTCTAACTTTTCAATCTTGAAATTGTTTTATCAATTCCCGTACCTTTTCCAAGTACTGCTGCATCCTTGCTTCCCGGGCTATATAAGTCCCCAACATTTGATTAACTACGAGTTGGGAATCACTCTTTATTATAATCTGATTTATGCCAAGTTCCCGTGCCAGTTCTAAACCTGCAATCATAGCCTCCTCATTGTTAATTATGGAATGACATTTAATAGCTTGCCGAATGGTTTCACCCGTAGGTGATACCAATATGACCCCCAAACCTGCTCCTCTCACATTAGATGAGCCATCAGTGAATAAAGTCCAAATTCCCGGGTTAGCTCCATTGAACACCTGAAATTCTTTTTCTGCTTCTAACTGTATCCCTGACTAAAATCAGCCACGAAATCAGCTCATACTTGTGATTTTGTAGCAGTTCTAGGTTGGTATGCAATTTCGTATTCACTTAACTCTATTGCCCGCTTAGCTAACCTACCTGATAACTCATGCTTATGTAATATGTTACGTAAAGCGTAGGTAGTTACCACAACGATAGGATGACACTGAAAGTAAGGTCTTAAATTTCTAGATGCCATGATTAACGCAAGTGCAAGTTTCTCTAACTGAGGATACCTTGTCTCTGAATCTAACAAAGATTTACTTACGTAATAGATAGGGGATTGTTTACCTTGCTCTTCTCGGACCAAAACAACAGTTACCGCCACTTCCGAAATAGCAAGGTAGAGGAGTAGCTTTTCCTCAGCCTTTGGTTTTGCCAACAAAGGTGGATTTGATAAGTACGTTTTCAAATTCCTAAGTGCTTGTTGATATTCCTCATTCCATTCAAAATGATCCTGCTTCTTAAGGGCTGAGAAGAATTTAAAACACTTCTCAGATGATTTAGAGATGAATCTTCCCAAGGCCGCAATTCTCCCTGTTAATCTTTGAACTTCTTTCTTGTTTGAAAGTATGTCAGGGATTTCCTCAATGGCTTTAATATGTGCAGGATTCACTTTAATTCCACGGTTAGAAACAACAAAACTTAAAAACTTACCTGATGCAACGCCAAATGCACATTTTTCGGGATTTAACTTCATATTAAATTTGCGCAAAATTGAAAATGTGTCAGATAAGTGTGATATGTGATTTTTTGAGTACTGAGTTTTAACAAGCATATCATCTATATATACTTCCATAGTCTTTCCTAAATATTCCTGAAATATTTTGGTAACTAACCTCTAATACATTGCACCTGCATTCTTTAGACCAAAGGGCATTACTTTATAACAGTAAGTCCCCCTGTCTGTTATGAATGAAGTTTTTTCTTTATCTCCCGGATCCATTTAATCTGATTATAACCTGAATATGCATCTAAAAAACTTAATAATTTGTGACCTGCAGTTGCATCAATCAATTGATCTATATGTGGTAGTGGAAAAGAATCTTTAGGGCAGACTTTGTTAAGATCTGTATAATCTACACAAACCCGCCACTTACCATTTTTCTTTGGAACCACAACAGTATTGGCTAACCAGTTAGGATACTTTACCTCTCGAATGGAACTAATTTTTAGCAATTTTTGGACTTCTTCTTGAATCACCTGATTCTTGAAAGTTCCCTGCTTTCTTTTCTTTTGCTTCATAGGAGGATACGACGGATCTTCATTTAGTTTATGAGTCATCACCTCCGGTGGTATTCCTGTCATGTCAGAGTGGTACCAAGCAAAACAGTCCATGATAGTTTTCAAAAATTCAATTAACTTACCTTTCATTCCTTGGTCAAGATTAGCTCCGACATAGACTTTTTTATCAGGCTAGCGAGCGAATAACACGACAGGTTCTAATTCCTCTATCGTTGTTTTGATATTTTCATTCTCTTCTTGTTCTTGAATGGTATCAGGCCTTGAGTCTACATCTGTTTACCCTTGTTCAGTTGAGGTTTGTGTTGTGATGTCCTCAACTGCCTTCTGTGATTGCTATTTGCCTTCACTTCTCGTGCTTGTATCTACAACGGAGTTAATAGCCCTGGATGTATGTTGATCTCCGCGAATTTGACAGATTCCCCATGGCGATGAAAATTTGATAACTTGATGCAAGGTTGAAGGAACAACATCCATTTCATGGATCCATGGTCTCCCCAGAATCATGTTGTAAGCTATCTCCATGTCTACTACCTGGAACTTTGTATCTTTGACGACCCCTTCAGCAAAAGTGGTGAGTGTTACCTCTCCTTTCGTGATGACACTAGAATTATCAAATCCAGATAGAGTATGCGCCTTTGGTATTACTCTATCTTCAACTTGCATCTCACGTAGCACTCTTAGAAAAATAATGTTCACGGAACTACCTGGATCAATCAAAACTCGTTTCACATTAGTATCATGCACAATTAAAGATATTACCAGTGCATCGTTATGAGGGGTTAATACGTCATCTGTATCTGTATCATTGAATGTAATATTGCCTTCTTTTAAAACATGCCGCACCCATTTCCCTTGGGTAATAGTTACTTTGGAAGTTTTGTTAGCTGCAGTATATGACACACCATTGATGTCTTCACCCCCACTTATAACGTTAACAGTTCTTTTGGGAGAAGGTGGTTTTGGAGGCTCCTGCCTGTTCTTCATGTAAGC
Organism: Nicotiana sylvestris; assembly: GCF_000393655.2. Classification (NCBI taxonomy): domain Eukaryota; kingdom Viridiplantae; phylum Streptophyta; class Magnoliopsida; order Solanales; family Solanaceae; genus Nicotiana; species Nicotiana sylvestris. The sequence continues at coordinate 148,132,391 of NC_091068.1, forward strand.
TTGCTTGCCTTTATTGCTGAACAACTCAGTAAGATATCCTTGTTTTAATAAATGATCAAATTCACTTTGTAAAAATCTGCAATCTGCTATTTTATGCCCGTGTTCATTATGGAACTCGCACCAATGGTCAGGGTTGCGCCTGTTTGGATTCGATCTCATTTCCTTTGGCCATCGAACCTTATCTCCCATGCTTTTCAAAACAGCTACGAGCTCGGAGGTGCTGACGTTGAAGTTGTAACCTCCAAATCTTGCTTTTAAATTTCTATCATCATCCCGTGACTCATTGTTGTTTCGCTCGTTCCTTAATCTTGATGAAGAACCTGATTCTCTGTTTTTTGATCTGTGATCGTGCCTTTGATTATCCTATTTTGACCATGAGTCTTTTCCTGCAGGTCCCATATAGGGCTCGTACCTATTTTTACCAGATCTTTTTTCGGTCTCTGCACGTCTTGAATGTATATTTTCTTCTTTTTGAGATCGTGGAATAGTATCTTCCTCAATCCTCAACTTCGTGCTATACCTGTTATAAACATCATTCCACGTTGTAGCTGGTAATTCTCGAAGGCTTTCCTTGAGTCTCCTCGTAGCTTCCAAGGTTTTTTCATTCAAATTGCTTGTAAAAGCTATAGCTGCCCAGTTATCAGGTACACGCGGCAATGTCATTCTTTCACGTTGAAATCTATCCACGAATTCTCTAAGCAATTCTGAATCTCCTTGCTTGATTTTGAAAATATCCTCCATTCTTTTTTCCACTTTTTGGGCTCCCGAGTGTGCTTTGATGAAAGAATCTGCAAGCTCAGCAAAATAATTTATAGAATTTTCAGGTAAAAGGTAATACCATGTTATTACTCCTTTGGTGAGTGTTTCACCAAATTTCTTGACTAATACTGATTCAATCTCCTGCTTAGTCAAATCATTGCCTTTTACGCCCATTGTGAATGCAGTCACGTGGTCTCGTGGGTCTGTTATTCCATCATACTTTGGAGTATCAGGCATTTTGAACTTTTTTGGAATTGGGAGTGGGGCAGCACTTGGCTTCCAAGGTTGTTGAGAATATTTGTCCATGTCTACCCCTTTGATTATGGGCGGCACCCCGGGTATCTGCTCTATGCGTTCACTTTGCTCCTTGAGCTATTTCTGCAAGGTTAGTACTAAATTTTGTAAATCAGAATTAATTACATTACCTGGTTCTCTCTTCTGCGATTTACTGGGAGTTCCACCGCTGCCTGAGTTAACAAGCCCGGAATGAGGGTTTTCTATAGTGTTATTTGATCACGCCCAACTATGCCTTATAAAAAGGACAATGCGGTCGTTGCAAATATAATCCGGTTTATAAGTCCGGAGTCGAATCCCACAGAGAACTAAGGTTTAGCTACAGCTGTTCACTATCACCAAGAAGACAAGCTTGAACAATTCCTAACTTATAGATATTTAGATTCTTGTGTTTAACTAATTAACTAACAAATTAAAATACTAAATTAACAACTAAATATACTAAGGGTTAGAGACAAGATTAAGGAGGTTTAGAGTTATAATTTCCCCAATTATCGGAATCGTTCCCGCTATGTCTTCTATAATTTCGCCTAAGTATTCTCTACCGATCATGAGCACTTTGCGTGTTGTAATTCTCTCCCGAGTAATCAAAACAATTTACTAGACACACTCTCCCGAGCTACGCTAGCTGACTTTTAATACAGCTCACTTCAGATCGCACCCAAGGCTTCGTTATTCCTAATCCCGCCTTTAAACCCGCAGTTATAGATCCCTCTTATACTTTGGGAGTGATGTTGTTCAACACTTACCTAAATATGCACTCTCTCCCGAGTTATGCATACTAAATAGGGACAGCTAATTGAGAGCTCTTCAATCAACCAGAATATAAACGTAGTTGAACAAATAGAGAAAAGCTATGGCTCAATTATATAAAAACATAACAAGAATTTATCCTACAAAAGGTTCTATCAAAACTCTAGATAACAATTTAGCTATTCATAATAGTATGTAAAACTACAATACTAAAAGTCATAACCAACAATGAAAAATAGGAAGAGGAAGGAAAAACTCGTGGAAGAATTCTCCGCCTTGCTCCCAATGCGTTCTTGCCTCCTTAGGTCGAATTTGTGTCTCAAATCTATCCTCCTCAGGTCAAATCTATGTCAAAAATATGTCCAATTTCTGTTCTTGGCCGGCTTCCTTGGTTTAATATAAGGTTTAGGGCTTAAAATCCCATGTTTTGCACTTTGGTCCCTGAAATTTACGCATCCTGCCGCGGTTCCACCGTGGTTACGCCGGAACCACAGCCAAACACCCTCTCAGATTCTTCATTTGTCCGCGACTGCCTTCTGCCGCGGTTCTACCATAACCGCGGTTTTGTCACCCTGTTCCGTTTGGAATTTGGAAGAACGTAAAACATAAAGGTTGTAGCCCTTTGAGTTATCTTTCCAACCATATATTATGGAGCCCAAATGGAGTTCTGAGCAAAAGGTTATGTCTATTTTACTAGATAGTGCGCAATATACCTCTTCGAGTTTTCGTTTTGTTATTTTATCATCCGTTGATCCCCGAACGCGATCTAGGCTTAATTACTTGAGCTATTACTCAGACTTTAAAGCTCCAAACCACTTAAATTTATTCCATAACATCTATATAGCTCGGAATCACTCCTACAAGGCATAAAACACACTGTTAGTGCAAAACACTAGCAATTAAAGTGCAAACTCAACTAAAGTGCAGTAAATTAGAGTGTAATAATCGACTAAAATACGTAATTATAGCCTATCATTATTATTATTTGGAGTAGGTATGGGTGTTGCAATAGGTAACTGGTTAACAAACGCCTCAACAACTTTGTTGACTTGAGGAGTAATTAATTTCTGCAAAGCTTTTTTAGCAGCTTCAACATTTTGAAATTGAGCGTACTCGTTTGTTTGAGACTCATTAGGAGAACCCTCGCGAGATTGCCGTGGAGAGTCTTGCGGAGTAGGAACTTGAGTGTTAATATTCTGTGGATCTCCCTGACTTTGTTGGTTCTCTTGGTTTCCTTGAGTGTTGTCATTGTTATTCGACATAATTGATGCAACAAAGAAGGGTTAAGTGAAAAGAAAATAAATTATCAGATTCTCGGTAACGGAACCAATTTGTTTAACCAAAAAATAGAATTTTAGTCAAAGCTAGAATTTAGAAGAACGCGAGTTACTGATAATCAAAAGAATATGTAGAAGAAAGTAATTTGGGGTAACCAGAGTATAATTAGGAGAAAAACAAGTGAATCAAAGTATATTCCAATAGTATCTCGTGTTTACAAGTGATCAGATACCTCCCTTTATAGGTATCTTGAAGATATGCATTTTTCCCAAATCATAATGAGGCTATTATGAATAATTAAAGACATTGAATGCTACGTTACACAATCATTATAATCAATACAAATTCTCTAACATATCCAGTATTTAATGCCTGTCAAATTCCGTATCTGTGCTCTTTATTATGATCAAATCCATTCCTTTTGATAAATGATTTAAATAGGTACGAGCGCTGAATCCTTCGAACGTCCTTCCGTGCCTCTTCCTTTGCCTTTGCTCGTTTCTATTGCTGCCCGTGCCTCTTAATTAATTATAGTTCTTTGACTATTTGACCAGTCCACGTGTCTCAACATGTCACTTACATATATTAATGCAATTTTTCCCAATACATGAGGTCGATTGTTTGAGGAGTTTCTCTGATTGAGTTGAGAAGTGACGGTGAGTTATTCCTTCTTGGCATCTTCATGCTTGAGGAAAACTTCCTGACCAAGTAGTTTATCATATAGTTCTTGGAAGCTTATAGGTGTGTCTCGGGCTCGGATGGCTGCTAAAATTCTCTTAATTTCAGGCCCTAAACCACTAAGGACTTTAATCGTCAACTCTTCGCTGGTTAAAGGAGATCCAATGGCTGCCAGTTCATCCGCTAAGGATTTTATTTCACCTATGAAATCAGCAATAGATTTAGAATTATTTCGCAGCACAGATAGTTGTTCACGAAGTCCAGAAAGTCGAGCCTGGGATTTGTTGGCATATGTAGTGTGAAGACTTTTCCATTACAGTTATGGTGACATTGGCTATCATTGGTGCGATTGTGCAATCTACCGAAGCTATGATTACGTTTCGAAGAAGGCTATCTTACCTTGTTTAGATTTTGTAGGCTGAATTGGGCTTGCTTGAACCATCTGTTGAAGTAAGGAACTATGGAGGACACAGTTCCGAGCCATCTACATAACCCATGATATCATATCCAATGAGGAGAGTGGAAAGTTGAGCTTTCCATGTCGAGAAATTGTGATTGTCGATGAGTTTGAGAGATAGTTCAGGATGCAGGATTAGTGGTGATTAGTTGATTTGGTTGAGGGGCACTGCCACCAATAGCAGCAACAACAATAGTATCTGAAGATGACATTGTCGCTGGTTTGGTTTAACAGGGAAAGAGAGAGAAAAAAGGTGTTCCCAAAATCAGTTACTCATTGGAGTCTTTGATGCTCTTGATACCATAAAGGAACACAAATAGCTGCTGAAAGTGATGCTATTCCATTGCCTTTGCTGCGTACATTTATACCGTGGATTTGTGAATCCAAATCTAAGTATATAAGTACAACAGATATTTACACGAGAGTTAGAATGTTAGTAAACTTAGGATGCTAGTTGATAACAATTTAAAACTAAACTGAATCACATGGATAATTAGAGGCCGTTATTATTTTGAATCCCTTTATCAAAAACAAGTCTTAACTTTATCGGATTAATTAATAATTCAATTACTATAATAGGTAGTATCTTAAATTACAGTCAAATCTTAACTTAATTCGCTTTGCTATCATACGATCAAAATAAACAGTCGTTGCAAGAGACACAAAATTGTACTAAAAGAACCTAAAATATAATTTTAGGAATATTCAAGATTAGACAATCGGTCAAAAAGGTAGGACTTGTTCATAATGACTGTTCGTGAACTTGGTATTCTTTTTGTGTATCAACTACAAAAGTTTCTTCTCCAGAGTTGCTTTAATGGCCACAGTAAAAGTTGTATGACTTCAAATTGCAATGATGCATAATTTCACTTGATAATGTACTGAGGATTGAAGAAGAGTTTTAAATTTTTACAAAACTAGGCAGTGCTGGCAAAAGAATTTCGTCTCTTTATATAATAAAAAGAAATTGAAAAATTAACTCCAAAATAGTACAAAGCCAAAGTGGAAAATCGAATTGTACCTCTATAGCTAGCCGGAGTTTCTTTTTGTTTGTGGCACCATACTCAAACTCTCGACCTAGTGGTATGAAGAGGACTCTTTCAATCACTACGAACAAGAATGGCCGGTTGCTAGCTGGAGTTTCAATCTAACGTAACTAATTGTCGATTATTCTAGTTGTCCATAGTTCTTTTGGATGTCTTTGGAAACTTTTTTTCCTGATATCTAATGGGAGGAAATGTGAAAAATAGAAATGAGTTGAAGCTCGGGTTACATTCATTTTTTATTTAAGTAGCGAGCGCGTTTTTATTGTCACGACCCAAACTGGAGGGCCATGACTAGCACCCGACCATACTTGCCGAGCACCAACGTACATTTCATCTAACCTTCATTATTATCTTTTAGGACTGACGAGATCAATATAAATGGTAGACCTGGATCATGGACAACCAACAATAAAATATGATGACATGAACATACATAGCAGGGGATGACCAGACAATCAAGAAACTACATATAAGGTATGAGCTACCACGCTACCATGAAAGACTATATAACAAAAACCAGCCGACAAGGCATACCAAACTATACATGAGTCGACACTTGTCTATGAGCCTCTAAATGAACATAAGTGCTGCAACATAGCCGGAACAGGGCCCCGACATACCCATAATGTCTATAACAAAAATGCATACCAAGACCAAGGCAAGTCCGGAGAAGGGATCTCGCCAATCACCGCTGAACTGGACAGCCTACTGTGGTGGGGGAGCTGCACCTGCCTGTCTATCAGGACCTGCAGCACGACATGCAGCGTCCACAAATAAAAGGACGTCAGTACGAATAAAGTACTGAGTATGTAAGGCAGGGAACCATAAATACGATCAGTAATGTAAGCAAGGATAGAGAATATACAACCTGTAACATCTTAGTACCTCTGAGGGCTACTGACATGAAATGCATGATACATATGTATAAATACATAAACCTTTAAAACATTCGCCTCTGTGGGCATCATCATCATCATATCGTACCCGGCCATAATAGGCTCGGTAAAAACGTACCCGGCCATCATAAGGCTCGGTAGAATCGTACCCGGCCACGTGGAGCTCGGTAAAACCCAACTGATCAGTGGTTGCACAATAGGTGCCGTACCCGGCCAACTATAGCGTGGCTCGGTAGAGTAAAATAGATACATATATATAATGCATGCTCGACTCATGGAATCACATTCTAAACCTTTCGGAGTGACGTAAGGTCGGTATCCTCTGTACACGTTATTAGGACTAACTCTTCACTATGAACCTTATAAGAATCAGGAAGTACCAACAACATTGATAACATAAGAATAAGAGAAGCAACATTAACATCAATCGTTCCATAAGAGGGAAAACAATGTAAGTACTGCTAGCTTCTAAGAGTAGAGTATCTTGGAAGCTCGTTCATTACATTATGTACAATCGGAGTCGTGCAAAAGAAGAAAAGGGATAGCCTCACATACCTTGTATATACTGCCCCAATCTCAAGCTATGCAATTGTCAAAACTCCTTAGTCTACAATAAGAGAAACGATACTATCGTTATCATTTAAGCGTCATAACTATTATGTATCGACCACAACCTATTTTACGATGAAAACGGACAGCACCTCCCCTATATATATGACTTCACACCATTCAAAACAATCACCAAACAGCCCAAACAACATCAATAATAAACATATTGAGCCTCCCAAAATAGTCCACGCACAGCCTAATCACTCCATACATACGACGACCACCGTAGTCGTGTCAAACGATCCGAAAATGTTACGAATAACTATCATCCCACAACCCTACATATATATGGTATTTCTCCACACCCTTCCTCCTCCAAAACTCCACAAAACAGTAGTAAAATACGCAGCCCAACAGCAATGCAAAACAGTCCACAAAATAATAACATTACCACCAAGCCTTTCGATATATATTTCACAAGTTCTAGCTTCAATGGCTTAGCCACAACTTGGATAATATTAAATACATATAGAGTAAGAGGTTCCTTACATTTATACAGAAAGAACAACTCCAATTTGACCTTAAATTTCCATGAAATATCCCTTCAATGCTGCCACAACAACAAAAAAGCGAAACTAGCGATCAATTAGTGTTTTTCGGCACTAGAATCACTTTAGAAGGCTTGAAATCACCTAGGATTGATATTAAGAACATGCGGGAGTATTTAAAGAACATAAACCCTTTAAAACAACCTCCCACATGAGCTGGAACGACAAAAAAAATGAGCAACAACAAGAAGAACAAGAGACTTACTAGCGCCACGGAATTCCCGACACTTGATTTGTGTTGTTTGCCCTTTGTTTGGGTCTTGAATCTTGAGAGAACCTTGAGAGGATGTTCCTAGGGTTCTAAGGTCTGAAAATAGTGAGAAGAAATGACTTAAAACGGGTTGGAGGCATCCTATATAGGTCCAAATATCTTAAACCGCCTTAGTGGGCCCCATAGAGAGGTGCTTGGCGCAGTCTCGCGAAAATGCGAATATCTCTCTACTCCAAGATCGTATCGATGAACGGTTTAATGCGTTGGAAACTAGACTCATAGATATTTAATTTGGTTGGTATATCACCCCATAATTACTTGTAAATTAGGAGAAAAGTTTAGAAATATTTGACCTAATGTTTAAGTAAAATTATGAACCTAAGTTGAGACAAATTTTGTCGACTTTTGTTTCATAACTCGTTTGACTTCAAGACTTATGATACAGATAGTATATGATTAAAATACCTTAATACATAACCTCTTGAGTGTATTAAGCACCGCTAGATTTACCTGAAAATACGAGTTACAACATCCTTGATTCATTTAACTTCTAATACTTGTTAATCACCCTTATACACTCTTGTATCACTTGAGACCAATAGGATTGACTTCTTATCATCTCAAAGATAATTCCTTCTTGGATTTATGTTAACTAATATATGACATGAACTAACACATGTGGATATGGGTTGTAACATTTATACTTCAAGTTTAATTTGTAATCGTAAAAAATGTAGGAGATAGTGTTACAACCCATATTCATGTCGTTAGATCACGTCGTAAGTTGGTCGATGTAAATCCAAAAAGATATTATCTTTGAAATGATAAGAAGTTAATAATATAGGTCTTAAACAATAAAAGGTGTATAGGAGTGGTTAACAAGTATTAGAAGTTAAACGAATCAAGGATGTTGTAACCCGTATTTTCGGGTAAAACTAGAGGTGCTTAATATTCTCAAGAGGTTGTGTTTTAAGGTATTTGAATAATATAATATTCGTATCATAATTCTTGAAATCAAATGAGTTATGAAACAAAAGTCGATAAAAGCTGTCGCAACTTACCTTCATAATTCTACTTAAACTTTAGGTCAAATATTACTAAGCTTTTCTCCCAATTTAATTGGAATTATGGGGTGATCCACCCACAAAATTGAGATCTATGATTTTAGTTTCCAACGCATTAAACCGTTCGTCAATATGATGTCAGAGTAGAGAGATATTTGCGTTTTTGCGAGACATCGCAAGCAGCTCTCTATGGGGTCCACATAGGCGGTTGAGATATATTGATATATATCAGACCCCTTAACCCCGTTTTAACTCATTATTTTTCATTCTCCCTAGACACCTAAAAACACTCTCTCAAGGTTCTCTCACGATCCAAGATCCAAACAAAGGGCAAACAGCACAAATCAAGTGTCGGGAATCTCGTGGCGCTAGTAAGTTTCTTGTTCTTCTTATTGTTGCTGATTTTTGTGTTGTTCCAGCTCGCATGGAAGGTTGTTTTAAGTGGTTTATGTTCTGTAAAATACTCCCTCAAGTTTTTTGTATCAACCCTAGACGATTTCAAGTTTTTTAAAGTGATTCTAGTGACCAAAAACCCTAATTGATTGCTAGTTTCGCTTCCTTGTTCTTGTGGCAGCATTGGAAGGATATTTCGTGGTGAATGAAGGTCAAATTGGAGTTGTTCTATCTGTTTAAAGGTATGGAACCTCTTAATCTACATGTATTTAAGATTATCCAAGTTGCAGCTAAGTCGTTGAAGTTAGAACTTGTGAGTTATCTATTGAAAGGCTTGTAGCAATGTTGTTGGTTGGAGGACTATTTTGGGAGACTTAATATGATTATTATTGATATTATTTGAGCTGTTGGTGATTACTTTAACTTGTGGGAAGTCATATAAATAGGGTAAGTGTTGTCCATTTTATCGTAAAATAGGTTGCAGATGATATATAATAGTTAGGACGCTTAAATGATAACGATAGTGTCATTTCTCTTGTTGTAGACTAAGGAGTCGTGACATTTGCATAGATTGAGGTTAGGCAGTATATACAAGGTATGTGAGGATATCCCATTCCTTCTTTTGCACGACTTTGATTGTACATAATGTAATGAACAAGCTTCCAATGATATTCCACCCTTAGAAGCTAGTAGTACTTATATTGTTTCCCTTCTTATGGAATGATTTATGTTGATATTACTTCTCTTATTCTTATGTTATCAATGTTGTTGGTACTTCTTGATTCTTATAATATTCTTGATGAAGAGTTAGTCCTAATAACGTGTACGTAGGATACCGACCTTACGTCACTCAGAATAGTTCAGAATGTTATTCCAACGAGTCTAGCACACATTATATATATATATATATATATATATATATATATATATATATATATATATATATATATATATGTGTGTGTGTGTGTGTGTGTGTGTGTGTGTGTGTGTGTGTGTGTGTGTGTGTGTGTGTGTGATATATATATGTATATATATATATATATATGTGTGTGTGTGTGTGTGTATATATATGTATGTATGTATGTATGTATGTATGTATGTATGTATGTATGTATGTATGTATGTATGTATGTATGTATTTTACTCTACCGAGCCGCACTATAGTCGGCCGGGTACGATTCTACCGAGCCTTATGATGGCTGTGTATATTTTTACTGAGCCTATTATGGCCGGGTACGATATGATGATGATGATTCCCACAGAGGCATACATTTTTAAAAGTTTATGTAAATATATATATGTATCAGGCATTTTATGTGAGTAGCCTTTAGAGGTATCAGATGTTACAGGTTGTATATTCTCTATCCCTGTTTATATTACTGTTCTTATTTATGCTTTTCTGCCTTACATACTCAGTACTTTATTCGTACTGATGTCCCTTTTATTTGTGGATGCTGCATGTCGTGTAGTAGGTCCTGATAGACAGGTAAGCGAAGCTCCCCCACCATCGTAGGCTGCCTAGTTTAACGGTTATTGGCGAGATCCCTTCTCCGGACTTGCTGTGATCTTGGTATGCATTTTTGTTATAGACATTATGGGCATCTCGAGGCCCTGTTCCGGAAATGTTGCAGCACTTATCTTCCTTTAGAGGCTCATAGATAGGTGTTGACTCATGTATAGTTTGTATTGCCTTGTCGGATGATTTTTGTTGTATAGTTTCTCATGGTCGCTTGTTAGCTCATACCTTATATATAGCTTCATGATAGCCGTGTCGGCCTATGTTATGTATGTTCATGCCATTATCTGTCATTGTTGGTTCTTCATGATTTATGTCTACTATTTATATTGATCTCTTCAGCCCTTAAATATAATAAGAAAGTTTAGATAAAATGTACATTGGTGCTCGACAAGTATGGCCCGGGTGCTAGTCATGACCCTCCAATTTAGGTCGTGACAAACTTGGTATCCGAGCGAGTCTATCCTATGGGTTGTCTATGAGTTGTATCTAGTAGAATCTTGATTATGGATATGTAGCGTGCCACATTTATAATCAGGAGGCTACACAACATCTAGGGTTGTTACCTTCTTCCTGAATCTAGATCGTGCGTAGAGTTGAGTCGTAAGTGTTCATCTCTAATATTCACCTTGTTTTCTTTAAGCGATCCCTTTGAATAGGAAGCAAACGTTTAATAGACGGCTTGATACAGCTGCGGGAGAGGGTACCAGTCAGGTGCCTCTAGCCAGAGCAGGCCAAAGTGAGGCTCAAAGTGAGATGCCGTATTATACCTCATCTACTCCGCCTCATCCAAAGAATATTACGGGGGACCCAGCACATCCAGCTCCTCCGTCTTGAACTATTGACCATGATATGCATAATGCAGTGCAGTGTAGTTGTTGACTAGATTAGTAGCTGCTCAGGTTTAGAGGCAAAATATTGGTGCTACTGATAAACCGGTTAGTGCGAGAGTTCGTGATTTAATTAATCTAGACCCTTCAGTGTTTACCGGATCATAGCCCAAAGAGGACCCACAAACTTTTATTGATCAGGTTTATTGTACACTGTAAGTTATGCACACTAGTGATACTGAGGCAGTAGAGTTTGCTCATTATCGGTTACGGGATTTAGCAGTTTTCTGGTATGATAGTAGGGAGAGATCCAGGGGTCCGAACACTCCTCCAATTAGGTGGAAGGAATTTTCTGAGGCCTTGTTTCGTCACTATTTGCTAGTGAAGATACGACGAGCTAGAGTTGATAAGTTCTTGAACCTTCGACAAGGTAATATAAGTGTGCGAGAGTATAGTATGCAGTTTGATTCTTTAGCAAGGTATGCTCCCTATATGGTGGCCAAGATGAGCGATAGGGTGCACCTATTCGTGAATAGTTTGGGACCACATCTGATAAATGAGTGCACGAAAAACTCCTTGGTGGGGGGCATGGATATTTCCCGTATTTAGGCTTATACCCAGGCACTTGCCAGCAAAGGGCAGATAGGGAGCATAATAGGAGCCAACATAAGAGGGCGAGATTCGCAGGGTGTTTTGGTGACTTCAAAGGTAGTAGCAGGCCCAGTCTTTGAGGAGTTCAGCGCCACTTGTAGCTAGTGCTCCTCCACAGTTTTAGAGGCCTCGGTGTGATAGGTTTATCTATTATGGTCCAGGTTAGAGTTTGCGGGCATCAGGATTGCAATATCATAGGGATACTAGTCAAACGAGACCCCCAACACCCCGTTGTGATTAGTGCGGCAAAGCCCACTTTGGAATATGCCGTTGAGGTTCTAATGCGTGCTATTCTTGCGAACAGTCGGGCCATATGATACGGTATTGTCCTAATAGAGGAGGTGGTGGTATGGCTCATCCAACTGGATCTGTGTCTGGTTCTTCATCATTAGTTCGACCTCTAGCACATGGTTTTTAGCAGCTGACAGGTCGTGGTAGAGGTAGAGGTAGAGGTGCAGTGCCAATTTCGAGCAGTACTCAAAATTGAAACTATGCTCTAATAGGTCGACAAGATCTCGAGTCATCTTCGGATGTTGTTACAGGTATATTGTCCATGTTTTCTTATGATCTATATGCACTGATTGATCAGGGATCTACAATATCATATGTTACACCCTTTGTGGATAATAAGTTTGGCGTTGAACCTGAATTGATAAGTAAAACATTTGCGGTATCCGCTCCAATAGGAGATTCTATGATTTTTAGAAGGGTATATAGATGTTACACAGTGATTATTTGTAGTCGTCAAACCTCAGCGAATTTATTTGAGTTAGAAATGGTTGATTTCGATGTGATAATGAGAATGGACTAGTTAGCCTCATGCTATGCAAATATTGATTGTCGTATAAAGATAGTTAGGTTTCAGTTTCCTCGTGAACCCATTATTGAATGGAAATGGGAACATTGCTACGCCGAAAGGTAGGTTTATTTCCTATCTTATGGCAAGGAAAATGATCTCAAAAGGTTACATTTATCATCTTTTTCACGTTAAAGATGCGGAGGCGAAGCTGCCTACTTTACAATAAATCCCCGTGGTCAATGAATTTCCAGATGTTTTCCTAGATGAACTCCCAGTCCTTCCTCTTAAAAGAGATATTGAGTTTACCATTGATGTGTTTCCTGATACTCAACCGATCTCTATCCCTCCATACATCATGGCCCTGGCAGAGTTGCGAGAGTTGAAGGTGCAGTTGAAGGACTTGCTGGATAAGGGCTTCATTAGGCCTAACACTTCACCTTGGGATGCGCCAGTCTTGTTCATGCGGAAGAAAGACGGGTCGTTAAGGATGTGTATCGATTATCAACAGTTGAATAAGGTTACTATAAAGAACAAGTATCCACTTCCAAGGATTGATGACCTATTTGACCAACTCTAGGGTGCCAAATATTTCTCCAAGATTGACTTACGTTTAGGGTATCATTAGGTGAGGTTTAAGGAGAAGGATATTTCGAAGACGACCTTCCGAACTAGATATTGGCACTTTGAGTTCTTGGTGATTTCGTTCGGGCTAACAAATGCCCCAGCAGCTTTTATGGATCTCATAAATAGTGTATTCAGGCCCTATCTTGATGTGTTCATGATCGTATTTAATGATGAAATTCTGGTGTATTCTTGTTCGGAAGCGAAACACGCAGGCCACTTGCGGATAGTATTATAGACCCTTCAGGATCATAATTTATATGCTAAGATCTCCAAATGTGAATTCTGGCTGAACTCAATCACATTCCTTGGCCATGTGATATCTGACGAGGGTATTGGTGTCGATACTCAGAAGATCGATGCAACGAAGGATTGGCAGAGACCTACAACATCGTTAGAATTCCGCAGCTCCCTGGGGCTAGCAGGATATTATAGGCGATTTATAGAAGGGTTTTTCTCTATATCAGCACCATTGACTAAGTTAACATAGAAAGCTATCAAGTTCTAGCGGTCTGACGCTTGTGAACATAGTTTCCAAGAGCTAAAGAATCAATTGACATCCACGCCAGTGCACACTCTCCCGGAAGGAACAGAAGGTTGTGTGGTATATTATGATGCCTTATGTATAGGTTTGGGGTGCGTATTGATGCAACATGTGAAGGTAATTTCTTATGCATCGAGACAACTGAAGAAACATGAAAAGAATTACCCGACTCATAATTTGGAATTGGTTGCAGTAATATATGCTTTGAAGATATGGTGACACTACTTATATGGCGTCCATGTTGACATCTACGTAGATCACAAGAGGTTACAATACATCTTCAAGTAGAAAGAGTTGAATTTGAGGCGGCGTAGGTGGCTTGAAATACTAAAAGACTACGATGTCGTGTGTGATGACCCAAAGGGTCATCTTTTGTTTTAGAATCTGAATCTAGGTTCCGAGGCCTTGAAAACCTCATTTTCCTTCCCCTCGATTTGCGTGCATAGTTCAGGCACGCTTCCGAAAAGCCTTTGTGTGAAATTTAAGAAAAATATTGAAATTTGTCTTTAAAATTAATTAAAGTTGACTTCGGTCAACATTTTTGGTAAACGGACCCCGGATCCGTAATTTGAAGGTCTCGTAAGGTCTGTAGTAAAATATGGGACTTGGACGTATGCCCAGAATCAAATTTCAAGGTCCCTAGACTGAGAAATAAATTTTTGAAGAAAAATGTTTGCTGGAAAATATAAGGATTTTTAGAAATTGAATAGTGGTTGAACTCATTAGTATCGAGCCCATATTTTGGTTCCGGAGCCCGGTATAGGTTTGATATAGTATTTAAGTCGTATCTATAAAATTTGGTCAAAAATGGAAGAGATTTGATATAAACGGACCCTTGGTTGAGAAAATAGAAATTTCAATATTCTTAAGAATTTCATGAGTTTTGGTGTTAAATTTGTTGTTTAAGATGTTATTTTGGCGATTTAATTGTACGAACAAGTCCGTATAATGTTTTTAGACTGGTGTACATGTTTGGTTTGGAGCCCTGAGGGTTCGGGTAGGTTTTGGATAGGCCACCGAGTGAGTTTGGACTTAGAAAAAATTATTGTTGCATCTGGTATATGTTGCAGGCTTTGATCTCGCAATTGCAAGGTCAGGCTTCGCAATTGTGAGCCTCATAGGTTTGGCAATTGCGAGGGCTTTATTATAATCGCGAAGAAGCCCTGGCCAGTATAGTTCGCATTTGCGAACATTTCTTCGCAATTGTGAAGTCAACAGGGAGGGTAAACCATCGCAATTGCGACAAATTACTCGCAATTGCGAGAGGAGCAGACATGCAACAGGTTCGCATTTACAAAGCATGTCTTGCATTTGCGAGCTTCGCAATTACGACATCTGCACCTAATCAAAACATCATTTGGACGGGATTTTGAACTCATTTCTCAAATTTTCAAATCCTAGGCTCCCATAGGCGATATTCCAAAGGAGAGTTCTTCCCCAAATCATAGGTAAACAATTTCTAACTCATTTTATTCAATCTATTTCATCTTTTTACATGATTTCATCTTAAAATCTAGAGTTTTCATGGGAAATTGGGTATTTTTGGGTAGAATTTAGGAATTTCAAAATTTGGGATTTAGACCTCAAATTGTGGTCGAATTTCAAAATCAATTGTATATTGCATTCGTGGGTGAATGGGTAGTCGGGTTTTGGTTCGAACTTCGAGTTTTGACCAAGTGGGCTCGAGGTCGATTTTTGACTTTTTGGGGAAAACATTGGGAAATCTAAATTCATGCTTTAGAATTGGTTTATTTAGCGTTAATTGATGTACTTAGTTAATTATGCATAACTTCGGGCGGTTTGGAAGTGGAAATCAAAGGGAAAGCGGTAATTGAGGCTTGATTTGGGCCGTAGAATCGAGGTAAATGTTTGGTCTAACCTTAGCGTGAGGGAATATGTGTTGTTGTCTTACTTGCTACGTATTTAATTGTTGAGTACGATGTATAGGTGTGTTGACGAGTATCTATACATTGTTGTGGGGTCATAGCATGCAAATAAGCCTTATATTTGTAACCATTGTGTCTCTCATCATGTATTGTTCATGCTTAAGCTAGTTACTCTTCATGTTGAACAAGTTTGGTAATATTTTCTTGTTATTGGGTAATTGTTGAGTGTTGACTCAAGATGAGACTTACATTGTAAATTTAACTGTTGAAATGAGATTGGTTATAACTGATTCCCTTGCCGGGATGTTATTGTTTCTATAGTTTGGGTGAGGAAAGAGTGATAAAGCACGAAGGGTGATGCCGTGCACATTCAGACTTATGCATATGGTGAGAAAGAGTGATAAAACATGAAGGGTGATACCGTGCACATTTACATTTACATTGATGCATATGGTGATGAAGAGAGATAAAGCACAAAGGTTGATGCCGTGCACATTTCTATTATTCATATAGTGAGAAAGAGTGATAAAGCACGAAGGGTAATGACATGCTAATTTCTATTATTGATTGCATGGTGAGGATTGAGAGTAAAAGCATGAAGGGGTAGTGCCATGCACTTCCTATTTGCTTTGTTTATTTGCTTTTATCGATTCAAGTGTATTAATTGTTTAATTTTCGTTACTACTGTGATTCCTTATTCTGGCACCCCTATAGCATGTTTCTCCTTCCCGTTAATTTCTGTTTAGCTTTTATTATTATTATTATTATTATTATTATTATTATTATTATTATTATTATTATTATTATTATCCTGTTAGTATATTGTTTAACTGCACAGATTTATGTTGGTTATCGTGTCCTAGCCTCGCCACTACTTCGCCGAGGTTAGGCTCGACACTTACCAGTACATGAGGTCGGTTGTACTGATACTAAACTCTGAACTTTCTCTGCAGTTCTCAGTGCCGGACATTGTGAGTAGAGTTCGGGTGGTTGCCTTCAGTCCATTGGAGACTCAAGGTAGTCCTGCAGGCGTCCGCAGGCCCTGGCGTCCCCTTCTATCCTATTTCTTTTCTGTTTTATCTACTTTTGAGACAGATGTATATTTGTTTGTTCAAACCATTGTTTGTAGTATTAATAGACTATTCGTGAGTTGTGACACCAGTTATGGGTGGAGTTTTATTAAGGTTTCGTTATTAGTATTAAGATAATCTGTTAAATTCTGTTCTTCCGCATTTATTCCGCTGATTTACTTTTGTTTACTTGTAAAATATTTAAAGATAAAGGAAAAAGGTGAAATATTCTATAACGTTGGCTTTCCTAGAGGGTACAATGTTAGGCTCCATCACGGTCCCGACGGTGGGAAATTCGGGTCGTGACAAGTTGGTATCAGAGCTCTAGGTTGCTTAGGTCTCACAATTCACGGACAAGCATAGTAGAGTCTGAGGGATCGGTGTGCTTATTCCCTAGAGGCTACAGAGTTTAGGAATAACTTCACATCTATTCTTCTCTGTCGTGTGAATTGACTTCTCAATGCTAATTGAACTTCTACTCTGTTCTTTCACAAATGGCGAGAACACGTACCACTACATCAGCTGATCAACAGCCCGAGCCCCCAACGACAGCTCCTATGAGGGGCATAGGATGAGGCCGAGGCCGTGCTAAAGGCCGAGGTAGGGGCAAAGCTTAGCCCGTAGTAGCAACACCAGCGGCAAAGCCTCAAATAGAGTTTGATGATGAGGTTCCAGCCCAGACCGTTCCAGCGGGACCCAACTCAGGTTCCAGAGGGGTTCATCGCTACCCCGGTACTCCAAGATGCTCTGGCCCGTCTAGTGGGCCTTATGAAGTGTGTCACTCAGGCATGCATACTTCCTGTAGCACCAGTCGTCTCTCAGACTGGGGGAGGAGCATAGACTCCTGCTACTCGCACTCCGGTGCAGATGGCTCCCCAGTTTCAGACTCCAGCAGCTCAGCCAGTTGGGGTAGTTCCATTGGATGTTGTAGCTCAGGCCGGTGATGGATCAGCTATGTCTTCTAATGCTTTGTGGAGATTGGATAGGTTCACCAAGATTTTCACTACTACCTATGGCAGTACATCTTCAGAGGATCCCGAAGACTATTTGGACAACTGTCATGAGGTTCTACGGAACATGGGGATAATGGAGACGAACGGGGTTGACTTTGCGGCTTTCCATCTGTCAGGTTTCTCCATGAAATGGTGGAGAGATTATTGTTTGGCTAGACTAGCTGGGTCACCAGCTCTCACTTGGGACCAATTCTCGCAGCTATTTCTCAAGAAGTTCCTTCCCATCACTCAGAGAGAGGAGTGCCACAGGTGGTTCGAGCGTCTTCAGCAGGGTTCTATGACTTTCACCCAATACGAGACGAGGTTTATTAATTTGGCTAACCATGCTGTTCACACCTCCTTTTTCCCCGAGGGGAGGAAAGAAAGGAGTTTTTCCCAATTTAAGTGACATTATTTGGAAAGAGATTAATTTATTCTAATTTAAAGAGTCGCCACTTGGAATAAATATTTACGGTATCCCAAGTCACCATTTATTTAAAAATCCCAATTCAAGGAAATTGACTCTGATTAAGTCTGCGAAACACATAAAACCGGGTAAGGAATTTTGTTAACCCGGGAGAAGGTGCGAGACACTCCCGAGTTTCGTGGTTCTATCATGGTCGCTTTACTAATTATACCTGGCTTAACTAATTCTAGATATTTTATGTTCTAGAGAAATTTATGAATTTTTGCCTTAAACTGCTTTTAATTTCTTGATTATTTGAAATTATAGAATTATCTCGAAACAAATCACGCGTATGTGTATTCGTTTTGTTTGGTATGTCAGGAATCATGTAACGCGTACGTGTACACAAGTAATAACACTTTTACTATTATTAATATTGTTTCGCCCAAAGTTGCGAGAACGCATACGTTGGTTTAAATTTTGGAATTCGTAATTATATCACGCGAACGTATACATAATCACGATGTGATGACCTGGCCAGTCATCTCATGAGTTACCACTCCATTTTTCCCATTTATGCTTCTTATTGCTTTGTATATCGGTTCTATATGTGATCGAGTTGGTTGGCTTGGGTTCGGAAAGGATTTGGTAAGGTTTGAGACACTTACTCTTTTTTGAGGAAGCTTAAGTTGAAAAAGTCAACTGGATATTGACATATGTGTTAGAGGACTCAGATGTGAGTTCTGATGGTCTGGATAGCTTCGGGAGGTTATTTGGGACTTAGGAGCATGATCGGAATGGGTTTTGAGGGTCCAGAGTAGATTTAGGCTTGAATTGGCGAAATTGGATTTTTGGCATTTTTCATTTGATAGGTCAGATTTTGATATAGGGGTCGGAATGGAATTCAGACCTGGACAGAATGTTTAAATAGTCGTCTTGTCCGCGATTTTAGGGTTTATTTTCTCCATTGTTGAGCATTTTTGGAGCTTTTTGAAGAGTATTGAAGAGGGATTCCAGAGAATCACTTGGAGGTAAGATTCATGGACTTAAAACTCGATTCTAATGTGAATTTCACCAAATTAATCATGGAAATTAAGCCTAAAATTGAAGAACTAAGACTTGAAATTTGAGACCTAGAATTTGGGATTTGAGGGGTCATTTGTGGTTGGATTTTAATGCTTTTGGTATGAATGAACTCGGAAAGTGATAAGGAATCCATTGATGTAATTTTTATCGGAATCCGAGACGTGGGCCCGGGGGTCGGGTTTCGGAAATTTCGGGATTTATATTGTAAATTGCATATTTTTGCTTGGGCTTCATTTCCTTAACATATTTTGACGCCGTGATTCTGATTTTGGATAGTGCACTGTTGGGGATTGCGACTTAGTCCGTCCCGAATGACTATTTTATTGCGTATTTGACTTAAACCTATTTGTGAACATCATGTTTTGGGCTGGATGCCATATTTGGGCCTCGTGCCAACTATTTGAATCCTTAGGGGATTTTTATTGATATTTCCTCACTGTTTTGACTTTATACTTGAACTCAATCATGCTATATTCCACTATTTTCATAACTTAGCCACGTTTACTCTATTTTAACACTTAAATGATCTTTTAAATGATATTTTGGGCTGAGAATCATGTTTTACTATTGCCCGAGCGGCTTGTGAGATTCTGACTGAGTAAGGCCGAGGGCCTATGTTGTGAGGAGACACTGATCATGATTATGAGGCCGAAGGCCTGAGATATGTACGCCACGAGGTGGCTTGTTGATATGAGGCTGAGGGCCTAGTGATGATGCCACGAGATGGCTTGATATTGCGCTTGGGTTGTAAGGGGCCCCTCCAGGAGTCTGCACACCCCCAGTGAGCGCGGGTACCCATTGTGATGTGAGATATAGCTCGAGGGGCTGGTATTATTGACATTGTGCCGGAGGGGCAATCCTTTATGTGCTTATCTATCTTATTTGTCTGTCATTTACCTGCTTAATTGTTAAAGAGGTGTTTCATGAAGTTTGAACTGAATTGAAATGATTTTACACATCTTTACTGCTTTACTGGCTTTTACCGCTTCCTTATAGCCTATAATGTGCCTTACGTGATTTTTTGCTTTCAGTCTTTATTTATGATTATTACTCACTGAGTTGGAGTGCACCCTATGTGTAGATTCAGGCGTTGCTGATCCTGCTAGTGAGTGTTGATCTTTCCATCTCGGGCAGATTTGAAGATTCTCTAGGAAGCTGGCGGCGTTCGCAGCCTAGAGCTTCTTCCCTTATCTTATCTTTCTCTATTTTAGACTTGTATTGGACTATGTAGACCCTTCTTGTATTTATCCAGATTTGTAGTTGCTCATGACTAGTGACACCCCGGTATCGGGCTGTGTTGGATTTTATTTCTGCAAACTTTAATGTTCACTGCTTACTCTTGGATTATTTACTACATTTAGGCTTAATTCTAATTATTTAACTGCTTAAAACTAAAATGGGAAAATGTCGGATGACGTTGTCTTCACGAGAGGTGCTATAACGATCGGGTCTGGGTTTAAGGTCGTGACAAGTTGGTATCAGAGCCTAGGTTGGATCGGTACGGAGACGTTTGTATTTATCCTCGAGAGGCTGCAAAACCTTTAGGAAAACTTCATATTCTTGAAATCCTTGTCGTGCGAATTTGTTGATCTGAGTACTAAACTTCTGTTATTCTATTCTCTCATAGATGGTGAGGACACACGCTACCGGTTAGGATGGACGACCACCAGTACCACTAGCTGTGGCCACTAGAGGCCGAGGACACGGTCGTGGTCATGGTAGGGGCAGGGGTATGGCCCGCATAGAAGCTACGGTAGCACCTACAGATCTACCAACTGCCCCAGTTCAGGATCAAGTCCCATTGGTAGACGCTCCAGCAGCACCAACTCAGGAACCAACCATGCCCATTATGATTCCAAGTCTTCAGGAGGCCTTGGCTCAGATTCTATTAGTTTGCACTAGCCTAGTTCAGGCAGTCTCAGTTACTACAGCCACAACTACTTCTTAAGCCGGGGGAAGCAATCAGACTCCTGCCGCTCGCACACCTGAGCAGGTCATGTAGGGACTTTAGACACCGGGGGCACATCCAGCCCAGCCGGTTGCAGTTGCTCAGGACTATGTAGTTCCTGCCATGCCAGAGGACGAGCAACGTAGGTTGTAGAGGTTTGATAGACTTCAACCTCTGACCTTCAGCGGTGCAGAAGGCAAGGATGCCCAGGGTATCTTGGATAAGTGTCAGAGGATGCTTCGTACAATGGGTATTCTGGAGACCAACGGGGTCGCTTTCACTACTTATCAGTTTTCTGGAGCTGCCTTCACTTTGTGGGAGACTTTTGAGAGACGTAGGCCTATTAGTGCAACACCCCTTACCTGGCAGCATTTCCCTGTTCTCTTTCTGGAGAAGTATGTGTCGTAGTCTCACAGAGAGGAGCTGCACATGTAGTTTGAGTGGTTGCGTCAGGGAAGATGAATGTGACACAGTATGAGATGAGGTTCTCCGAGTTAGCTTGTCATGCTATTTGGTTAGTTCCGATAGATAGAGAGAGGATTAGTAGGTTTGTGGATGGCCTCACTTATCAGCTTCGTATTCTTATGACCAGGGAGAGGGTGACTGGTGCGACTTTCGAGGAGGTTGTGGATATTGCTCTTGAGATTGAGTCTGTTCGTTTCTAGGAGAAAGAAGAGAGGGAGGCCTCGAGGATCTGGTAGTTATAGTGGTGCTCCTTCGAGGGGTCAATTTTAGCACGGTAGAGGCCGTCCATTCAGGCATGCTCAGCCAGCTCGCCCAGGTTACCTTGGGGGCATCATCGGGTCATGGTTCTCATAGTTCTCATCAGGGCCAGTCATCACTCAGTGCCCTTCCAACTCCGAGTTTATCCCATGCTCCATCAGTTCAGGGCTCTTCTACCCTAGGTGCATCTGCTAGTCATTCTAGTGCTAGGGGTTCCCTTCAGTCCCCGTCTCCAGCACCCGGGAATTGCTATGAGTGTGGAGAGATGGGTCATATGTGGAGGCAATGTCCTCGTCATCTTGCGGGTTCATCTCAATAGAGGGGTCAGTCATCGGCTTCAGCGCCAGTTACTTCACCACCACCCACCCAACTAGCTAGGGGTGGAGGTCAGTCAGCTAGGGGTCACCCTAGAGGGGGAGGTCACTTAGGTGGTGATTAGGCCTGTTTCTATACACTTCCAGCTAGACCCGATGCTATTACTTCCGATGCTATTATTACATGTATTGTTTCAGTCTGCCATAGAGATGCCTATATTATTTGATCCTGGTTCCACCTTTTTTATGTGTCATCAAACTTTGCTCGTTATTTGGGTATGCCCCGTGAGTCTCTTGTTACACCTGCTCATATATCTACCCCGCTGGGTGATACTGTTATTGTAGACCGTGTGTACCGGTTGTGTGTGGTGACTATTGGGGGTCTGGAGACCTGAGTGGATATTTTATTATTGTGTATGGTAGATTTCGATGTCATTTTGGGCATGGATTGGTTATCTCCGTGTCGTGCTATTCTGGACTGTCATGCTAAGATAATGACATTGGCTATACCGAGTGTGCCACGGATTGAGTGGTGAGGTTTGACTGATTATGTTTCTAGTAGAGTAATCTCATTCTAGAAAGCCCAGCGTATGGTTGGGAAGGGTTGTCTTTCATAACTAGCCTTTGTGAGGGATATCGGTGCACAGACTCCCAGTATTGATTTTGTTCCAGTTGTGAGGGATTTTCCCGATGTGTTTCTTGAAGACCTGCCGGGCATGCCACCAGACAGGGATGTTGATTTTGGTATTGACCTGGTGCCGGGCACTCAGCCCATTTCTATTCCTCCGTATCGTATGAAACCAACGGAGTTGAAGGAGTTAAAGGAGTAGCTTCAGGAACTCCTTGATAAGGGGTTCATTCGACCTAGTGTGTCACCTCAGGGTGTGTCAGTTCTATTTGTGAAGAAGAAGGA
Source organism: Nicotiana sylvestris (assembly GCF_000393655.2). Lineage (NCBI taxonomy): Eukaryota > Viridiplantae > Streptophyta > Magnoliopsida > Solanales > Solanaceae > Nicotiana > Nicotiana sylvestris. Next base: position 148,155,676 of record NC_091068.1, read on the forward strand.
TGACACTATGAGGATGTGCATTGATTATAGGCAATTGAACAAAGTAATAGTTAAGAACAAGTATCATTTGCCTCGCATTGATGATTTATTCGACTAGCTTCAGGGAGCGAGAGTGTTCTCCAAGATTGATCTCCGTTCAGGTTATCACCAGTTGAAGATCAGGGACTCAGATATTCTTAAGACAACTTTTAGGACCTGATATAGTCATTATGAGTTCTTGGTGATGTCTTTTGGGCTAACCAATGCACCAGCAGTGTTCATGCATTTGATGAACAACGTGTTCCGGCCTTATCTCAACTCGTTTGTCATAGTCTTCATTGATTATATTCTGGTGTATTCTCGTAGTCAGGAGCAACATGTAGAGCATTTGAGAGTTGTGTTACAAAGATTGAGGGAGGAGAAGCTTTATGCAAAATTCTCCAAGTGTGAGTTTTGGCTCAGTTCATTGGCTTTCTTAGGACACGTGGTGTCCAACAAGGGTATTCTAGTTGATCCGAAGAAGATAAAGGCGGTTCAGAGTTGGCCCAGACCATTTTCAGCCATAGAGATTTGTAGCTTTCTTGGTTTGGCGGGCTATTATCGCCGGTTTTCTTAGGGATTCTCATTTATCGCATCGCCCTTGACCAAGTTGACTCAGAAGGGTGCTTCATTTGTATGGTTGGATGAGTGTGAGGAGAGCTTTCAGAAGCTCAAGACAACCTTAACCGCAGCTCCAGTATTAGTCTTGCCACCAGCTTCAGGTTCATATACTGTGTATTATAATGCTTCGAGAGTTGGTATTGGGTGTGTATCGATGTAGGAGGGTAGAGTTATTGCTTATGCTTCTCGTCAGTTGAAACCCCATGAGAAGAACTACCCCGTTCATGATTTGGAGTTGGCTACCATAGTTCACGCGTTGAAGATTTGGAGGCATTACTTGTATGGTGTGTCTTGTGAGGTATTTACTAATCATCGTAGCCTCCAACACTTGTTCAAGTAGAAGAATCTCACTATATTGTACCACCCGGGAAAGGACTATGTGGTGGCCGATGCTTTGAGCCGAAAGGCGGTGAGTATGGGGAGTTTGGCATATATTCCATTTGGGGAGAGACATATTGCATTTGATGTTCAGGCCTTGGCCAATCGGTTCGTGAGGTTAGATATTTTGGAGCCCAGTCGGGTATTGGCTTGTGTGGTTTCTTGGTCTTCCTTATATGATCGCATCAGTGAGCTCAATTATGATGATCCACATTTGCTTGTTCTTAAGGACAGAGTTCAGCATGATGATGCCAGAGATGTGACCATTAGTGATGATGTGGTGTTGAGGATGCAGGGCCGGATTTGTGTGACCAATGTGGATGGGCTTCGGGAGTTGATTCTGGAGGAGGCCCATAGTTCGCGGTATTCCATTCATCCGGGTGCCGCGAAGATGTATCAGGATTTGAGGCAGCATTATTGGTGGAGGAGAATGAAGAAAGACATTGTAGGATTTGTAGCTCGGTGTCTCAATTGTCAGCAGGTGAAATATGAGCGTTAGAGACCGGGTGGCTTGCTTCAGCAGATGGATATTCTAGAGTGGAAATGGGAGTGGATCACTATGGACTTTGTAGTTGGACTCCTGTAGACATGTGATTTTTGACCCTCCCCAAGATTTTTCATATTTTAGCGCGTAAATATTTAATTTAGGCATAATATAGATATTTCAAGTAATTTTGGCCCATTTTTACTTTATTTTATTACAAGAAAACAAAAATTTACAAAAATAGGTTCATTAATGTTTTGTAGTCATTTTTAATCTCAAAAAATATATATACAAAAATAGTATCGTATTTTTATTTTAATATGATATTTGAAAATACCAAAAATAGATTTGTTTTAATGGTTAGTTTTATTTTAATAATTATTTGAATAGTAGTAATAATTAATAAATGGGCCCGTATTTTAATCTCGTTCGCAGCGAAAGAATAGAACTTGGGCTCGAGCAACCCATTTTTAGGCCTAATTTTGGACCTAGCCCATAATTTCCAAGCCCATAATTCCTAGGCACACACTCCTTAACCTAAAAACTCTACAATCTACAATATAAAAAAAATAAAAAAAGGAAAAAACAAAAAAAGGGGCTGAAAGCAAAATACGCAGAAGTTGCGCAAAACGGACCCCCCCTGGCGTTGTCTACTCCCAACGACCCATTGCCATTGTCCTTCTTCTGCAGCGTTAACAGTCTCCAAACACCCCATACACCAACAGCCCCGAACCCGGAACAACCCATGCACACCGGAAAAGCACCAACGAGCCCTGAACGTTAGCCATCAAGCGACCCCATCTCTGCTTGAAACTCGCCGGGAAAAGTGAGCTCCACCAGCTCATCGGAGTAACGAGTTCCGAACGCGACGAGTAGAACCAAACAAGCAGACTTCATGAGCTTATTCTTCATGAAGCTCAGCCTAAAACCCAAGACCATTCAGCACCCCTCATGGTCTTCTTCCTCATCAAAACAAAACCCTAAGAATTCAGCAACCTCCAATCAGCTGCACGCGCACACACGAAGCCAACCCAGGATCCTTGTTTCCGAACACCCAAGAACGCACAGAGAATAGCCATGTCTATCGACCCTAGCTTTTCTTCATCGTTGGAACAAAACCAACAGATCTTTGAATAGCCAAGGCCATGACTGTTGCTGCAATACCTAACTTTTGCTTCTATACCTCCTTCCCCTTCTATCTCTTTTGAAGACCATCGACGCCACCAGTGACAGATCCGGCAAGGAACCCGGAGGACGACGGAACCTTGTTTCTTTCCTCCTCTTTCTCTGGAGATTGTGTTATTATCTGAAGCAGAAACTGAACGAGGTCTCTTGAGGTTGCGTTCATATGTCTGTTCGCGTTTGAGTTCCCATTTCCATCGAGATTCGGGGTCACTGTTTCAGCAAGTTTTGTTTTTCTTTGTTCTTCAATTCTGAATATTACTTCTCTAACTTAATGTCCTAGTTTGGATGTGAAACAAAATAGTTCTATATATAATCAGAAGAATACCAAAAAAAAAAACTCTCTGGTTCATTCTGTCAAGCTTGATTTCAAGGATAGAATTGATTGGAATTATTTGATCCGGAGTTACGTCTTAAGTTTGATTCTATCGACGAAGATGTTTTTGTTTTTCATTTGGTTCCGATTTTTGGTTTTTCGAGTATGGGAGTGGAGTTAAGTCGAGGTTGATTCGAGTTCGTCGCCGGTTTTAGATTTTCGGTGCCGATTTGGGTTCCCGTTTGCGGTTCGTCACATTTTGAGTTAAAAACAGTGAAACAATCAATTTTTCGGCTATATTGAGGTTCACTCTTTCATCTCCTATTTGTTTTATTCAAGCTTCATAATAATTATTGGTTTGGTGATATGATCCCATTAATTCTGTATTTGTCCTCCGCAGTTTTGAATTTGCTCACTTAGCTATTTCTCGTATGTTTACTCGAATTGGTTATAGCTGAGCATAATTTTGTCACAGTATAGAAACTGGGTGCTATTCATCAATTGAACTATGTCAATTAGATTAAAAGGGCTCGGGTGTACATTTCACGTGACCCTGCCATGATTTTGGATAATAATAATGAAATAAGCATGTTAAAAACCGGAGTATGCATTCACGCAACTTTGGCCAGGTTTTTCTTAATAAAGACTTATTAATTGTGGACATGTTCGCATGACATAATTTTTGACGCGCCAAAACAAATGGGTACACGTACGCGTGACCCGTTTCAAGATTTTTTTTAAATGTAAAAGCGGTTAAGAGGGTAAATACACATAGGATATAAAACCAGTAATTAAATAATTTTAATAAGCCAAGTATGATCAAAGAGACCGTGCTAGAACCACGGAACTTGGGAATGCCTAACACCTTCTCCCGGGTTAACAGAATTCCTTACCCAGAATTTCTGTGTTAGCAGGCTATTGAACAGAGTCAACTTCCTCGATTCAGGATTTTAAACCGGTGACTTGGGACACCCTAAATTATCCCAAGTGGCGACTCTGAATCTTTAAACAAATCCCGTTTCGATTGTCCTTCAATTGGAAAAACTCCCTTGAATTTATACCCTTTACGGGGTGTAAGTAAAGAAGGAGGTGTGATAGTTCTGGCGACTCTGCTATGGGATCGAACCCAGAATCTCTGGTTCAGGGTTCAGAATTCGAGCTTGTTAATATGATTTTGCTTGGATTTACTTATTTTTGATATTACTGTATTATGTGATCCTTTTATGCTAAATGCTATCTGTTTACCGCTTTGATATTGTTTGAGCTATATATAACTATCTTCTTACGCCACCCATCTGAGTCTTCTGGAAATGGTGCATACATTCGCGTAGCCCGCTTTTTCTGTAGAAATTATACCAAATAGAACGAGGCTGGGCAAGCGACAAGGCCGGGTAGGCTTCAGTGCTGGTATATCGCCCCCTCCTCGACCCCAGTTGTTCGCTCGTGTACCCCAAGTCTAGACCAAAACCCCAGGATTTAAACCTAGAAAAACACAGCCTCATGCTGGATCCCTAGTAGGAACGTTCGTTTGCATCATGTACATTTGACTTAGGGGACTCAACACAGGGGTTGGGTCCGTCTAGGACAGGTGTACCCAAAATAACAGACCATCTTTATGCATCTTATGTGCTATATGTTGCATTTCTTCAAGGGTAAAAAGGTCATTTGATGGACCAATGATAATTGAGGGCAAATGGAAAAAAAGAAAAAAAAGAGGCTGAAGTGTGAGGATGAAGCAAGTAGGGACCAATTATTTTTTTGTTACATTTTATTAAGAAAAAGAGCATGGAAGCTTCAAAAAGATTTTGCACATTTTATCATTTTTCAAAAATGAAAAAAAAAATCGAAAAAAAGAAAAGAAAATCCAAAAAGATTTTATATGTTTCATCATTTTTCGAAAAAAGACAAAAAAAATGTGTTTTCTATATGTCAGTTGTTTTTTTTACTCTCGCCCGTATCCAATCTGCCCGAACTACGCGAACCTGATTCTCGCCTCTCGGGGCGGGATACGTAGGCAACCCACATAGGGTCCGGTCTTCCTAGTAAATCTTAGGTTCTTGGCTTTGCGGGGTCATAGCCAAATTTTGCACTTCTATCCACCTTTTGGCCAAATAAGCCATTTTGCCAAAAATAGCCTCAACTATGTCTTGCATGTGTCTAGTATGGAATATTATTGTCTCACATAGTGATGGTTTCAGTTTTCTCATACAGATGCGGATTTATTTACCGGAGTTTGAGCATGACAGATTCCCTGTGACCATCCAGTCAGAATCTCTCAGTTAGGAGTTGCTTAAGGAGATTTGTTTTATTTTTTATGTTTTGAGTCTGTTCCTCACTTTATGTCATCTTTTACTCTCTACTTTTGTACAGTAATGTCAAGTCTTTTATTATTGTTATTTTCTGTTTTATATTTGAAAAAATGTGCTGTAACTCAAAAATCCAAAAAGAGATGTTGCATTTTATATTTCATTATAAATTTTCTTTAGAATGCTAATTCTAGAATTGAGAAAATTTTGAAGTTGTTTTTCCTTTAGGCAATTAATATCTAGGACTTAAAATGAATTGTTTTTAAGTTTCCTTTAGTATATTAGGACCAAAATTCAAAAAAAAAGAGAATTTTCTTTTAATACTTCTTTAAAAGCTTTCTTTAGGGGTTAATTCCAAAATCCAAAAAGATTTTCTTTTGAGGTGTCTCTTTGGGAAATTAGTGAAAAATAAAAAAAAAGTTCTTTTATTTTCATTAGAATTTTAGGATATTGTACATAGAAAAATACTTTATATTTTGTTTATCATTAGAATGTCCCCTTTAGGTAATCAAAAACTGAAATCCAAAAATATCGTTTATCTTGTTCATTTCTCACTTCGAAATCCTTCTTCAGGGATATCAAATGCAAGTTCAAAAAAGATTCTCTTCTAGGGTTTGTTCCCTAATAATTTCCATAGAGTATTTGTTTCAAAAAGAAGAAAAATTCAAAAAAAAAAAGAGGTTTGCTTCTTTTATTTCTCTTTTCTCATCAGATTGTCAAAAAAAAATAATAAGAACGTTGGTTTGTTTACTTTATTTTCGATCTTTCAGAACTACGCAAAGATCTGATTCATGCAACATCGTGAGACGTAGACAACCTACATAGGGTTCGATCAAATCATTTTTTTAAACTGTTAAAAGAAAGGAAAAACAAAGGGAAAAGGGAAAAAGAGAAAGAAAAAAAAGAGAAGAAATTATGGGATGTGAGAAATGAGAGAAAGAAAGGGGGATGATTAAAAAAAAAGAAAAGAGAAATGAAGTAAAATGGGCAAGCCAGCAAGTGCTAGAAAAGCAAAGAAAAGTGATGTTGAAATGAAAAAATTGGGATGATGCCAACTGACCTTTGTACCCTCGAAGTCATTTTAGAACCGATAACTGTGGCTAGGTACATTGCACATAAAGTGAGATTATCTTATGTTAAATGCCCTAACGCTAACGTGATGACTTCATTTTGTTATATTCATAGCAGAAGGGTAGTTTGTTTGGGGTTTTTAAAGTGGTAACTCTTCTCTACAACACAAAGTCAAAAGGCAATAGCAGACAACAACAGAACTGAGTTGGTTGATACCGGTGATCGGAAGCAGTCGGTTGAATAGGACAATGTGTTGCTTGAAGAGGTAATGATGTTAAGACAACACATGGCGGACATGTATCAGGCTTGGATGACCGGGAAGCCACCACCCCCGCCACCACCTAGCTTCCTAAATACTACCTTTACCCGAACACCGGTCACAGTGCCAGATGATCCCCCATACTCTCCAGATTCACCCGCCTATCATGGCTTTCCCAACCAACCTAGTAGCTTCATCACTCATTCTCCAATTACCTCTCCCCAAAATTGCCCTCCTATCACATCTACTATCCCCGACAATGAATACTCATTCAAAGCTCATGATGCCCAATATTACCCCTCAGAAGTTGCCCACAAGGTTCCCAACTCATACAAGCAGGGTCCGCGGGATGTGTCTCATGTTGTAAATGAAGAGTTCACAGGAAGAAAAGGGCGAGATGGGATACCCAGGAGGCTGAAAGGCATAGAACAATCTTCAATGAACAAGCAAGGAACGGGAGACCAAGGTAGTATGTCTTACAAAGAATTGTCTATATCCCCCGATATTCATCTGCCTGCGAGGTTTAAAGTGCCAAAGTTTAACTTGTATGATGGGTGTGGGGATCCGGTGGCCCATTTGAGGGATTATTGCAATAAAATGAGAAGTGTTGGTGAGAAAGATGATTTGTTGATGACGTACTTCAGTGAGAGCCTGACTGGGGCAACATTGGAATGGCATAATCGTCAAGATGTTGGTAAGTGACCTACATTGGGTGACATGGCTCAATATTTTGTTCGATACTTTCAATACAGATCTGGTGTTACCCCAGACCGCTCCTCCCTATCTAAAATGGAAAAGAAGCCGGAGGAAAGCTTTAGAGAATTTGGACTCAGATAGAGGGAGCAGGCTGCTCGAGTCAATACCCCGATTGGGGAAGAAGTAATGGTTGAGCTCTTCCTAAAAGCCCGGGGGCCCACCTACTTCAGTCATTTGATCCTGGCCTTGGGAAAGCCTTTCAATGATGTGTTAAAAATGGGGGAGATGGTAGAAGAGGGAATCAAATCAGGTAAAATCATGAGCTGTTCGAAAGACATTTAGAACATCCAGTAAGCTTGGGAGGAAGAAAGACAAATAGAAAAGATGATCCGATGGGCTTTCCCGATCAACACTTCCAGCCTCGACATTGTCCCCATGGATATCCTGATGCACCAGATGATCCTCCCCAATGCCACTTCTCTCCACAGAACTCCCAAAATTGTACATCACTCTCTCAATACCCAGCTCCACAAAATGTGTATCCACCCCCACGAGCCTACTGAAAACCCCCTGGATCAGGTTTTCGGCCCAATCAAGCATTTAAGAATGAGAGGTTGCTGAAAAAAGAAAAGGCTTTCACCCCATTGGGAGTGTCATACGCCAGTTTGTTCCAAAAGTTGAAGCAATTGGACATGTTGAAGCCGATTCATATAAAAATGCCAAACCCTCTGTCAAAGAAGTTTGATTTTTCTCAAAGGTGTGCATATTGCTCAGATGCCCCGGGGCATGACATAGAGAAGTGTTGGAATCTGAAGAAAGCAATTCAGAAGCTTATTGATACAGGTGACATTGTCGTGCAAAATCCAGATGCAGCAGACACTAGCCAAAGTCCATCGCTTGAGACGCATATGGTGAGTATGATTTGTTTTGAAAAGGAATATGAAAATTCTTCTGAGATCCTCGAAGGCCCACGCGTTGCAAAGTTTTTAGTGCTATCAGAGTATGATCTTAAGAATGAGCCAGCAAAGGGAACCCAAAAGCAATTTGTTAAGAACAATGTGATGGAAGTTTGTGAAGGTCCTAGTAATGTTGATGCAGAATTCAGTGGCTAAGATGCCGAGCTTGGCAATTGGAAAGACACTCCTGCCTTGGTTAGCCAGGGAGGAGTTTTGGTGGTTTATTTTGTTGTCATTTCTGTTGTCCGGGTTATTTCAGGGTTGTAATCCAGATATTGTCTTGTGACTCAAACCCTTCTATCCTCTTATTTTGCCTAGTTTGTTTAGTCTAGTAGCCTGTTTAGTGTTGTCTAGGTTTGTTCTAGGTTTCTAGTCATTATTGTTTAGGTCTCTTTTCTTTATAGTTCTTTTCCTGTTGACTCTAGTAACATGACATGTATGCGTAATTCTCGGCCTGTTCTTAAAAATTCAGTTTAGTCATGAAGCAATGAATGAAACAATTTTGAAGATGATAGGGACATTTGAGGGAAACAAGTAAAGGCATGTTGAGATCACTTCAAGCCCGAATTGTGTGAAACTAGGGCAGATAGAATATGAAGAAACCCTATTGAAATGCATCATGCCGCATCGGTTTGAAGCTAAAGGCAAGTTTGCCCAAATTGACAGGGATTGTTCGTGGTAATGAGAGTGAGAGTGTTGTCCAATGGTGTTTTGTATGTAACAGATGTAGAAGGCGATTGTGTGGATTTGGTTATCAAGTCTAGTACAATCAAAAGATGTTACAAATATTTTCCTTGGTCTGTTTAATTGTGTAGTTTGCACTTGGCATGTTTTGGAGATTGGAATGACGAAGGCATTTTGTTCTGCTATCTAAACACTTTATCCTTCATTACCCCGTTGAGCCTTATTTATTTTCTTCCATACCCCTTTTTCGGAATCAGTAGCAAAGATCAGAAACGCAAGCGTAAAAGATGAGTAAAGGAAAAAGAGAAAAGAAAAAGAATGAAAAGAGAGAGATGAAAAAGAAGGAAAAAGAGAAAAGAAAAAGAATGAAAAGATAGATAAGAAAAAGAAGAAGAAAGAGAAAAGAAAAAGAAAAAAAGAAAAAGAAAGAGAAGAAAAACAACAACAAAAGGAAAAGAAGGAAAGAAGAGAAAAGAAAAAGAAAAGAAAAATCACAACCAACAAAGTAATTGTTATAACATGAACTATGTTCGACCTGATTCCTTTTAAGGATACGTAGGCAGCCTCACGGTTCGGTCTCATCAAAACAAAAATCCAAAAGTCCCCCATGCAAGAAACTGGGGCAGAAGTTGTGTTTGTTGTGAAGAACCTGATTCCGAAAGTTGTAACTTTAACCCATTTGAATTGTTTTGTGCCTTTTATACCCTTTCCTTCTAACCCTGTTCAAAAGCCCACATTACGGTCCAAATAAAAACCTTCCGATCAGTCTTTGAGAAATGCCAAGTCGGGCAAGTAAAGGCAATTCATGTCAGGGGCAACACTCTGGTTCAGGCAGGAAAATAAAAATGAGAGAGTCTTATTGGTGAAAACCCTCATGGGCACCGTAGGGCAACTGGAGCTGAGAGAAATCCAAAAATGAGAGGGTCTTATTGGTGAAAACCCTAGGCGACAGTAAGTTGAGAGAAAGAACAAAATGAGAGAGGCTTGATGGTGAAAACCTTTCGGGCACTACAAGTCGAATAAGGATTGTGAATCAGATTGGATGATCGGAGCATTGAAGCCCAGTTTCACGGTTCAAAGGTATAACAGGGGTTGAACATCAGACTTGCTCAACAAAATAGGCTACAGGTGCATGTCATGGTCATTAGAGTTGGTATCCATATCTGATAGGTTTGTACTTTGTAGTGTTTTTTTGTTAGGAATCATCTCTTTCCTTTGCCCTTTACTCTGTTCCTTTTGTCTTGTTTACTTCCTCTTCTTGACTCTGTTTGGTAAGAACAAGTGAGAAATGACTTCAAAATTTGCCACCAGCTTTTCAATTGCACAAAACGGGATCTGGCCAGTACATCAAAGTGTCATAAGTCAGGAAAGAACAACACGCGCATTGAGCTGGTAATAATCAACATGCTTTGGGATCCCTTATGAAATACAAAGGTTTGGTACACATCAATCCAGGAACAATGCAACAGATGGAGGGTGTTAGTTGAACGGATCAAGGGTATTTTTGGTGAAACACGAAGGTTTGGTACATATCAATTCATAAACAATGCAACAAGATGGAGGGGTTTGGTGAACAGATCAAAGATATTTTCTGTGGTAAGATCGACAAAAGGTGTTTAATCAGTGACAGGCGAGGTCCTCCGAGCAGAAATCAAAGTTATCGTGGCAAGTGAAGGAGAAACAGACCTCAAGGCCAGGGCTAGTGGTTTAAGTCAAGAAAAAACAACATGCGCGATGAGTGGGTGGCAATTGTCGTGCTTTGGAATTCATGAGAAACACAAAGGTGCAGTACACGTCAACACAAGAGCACGATGCAATAGATGGAGGGTGTTAGATGGACGGATCAAAGGTATTTTCGGTAAAACACAAAGGTTGGTAAATGTCAGTTCATGAGCAGTGCAATAGATAGAAGGAATTGGGTCTGAACGGAGAAGGGGCATTTTCTGTGATAAGGATGGAAGAGAAAGTGGCTGGTCTATAAGCAAGCAAGGTCCTCGAGGGGAAATCAGTTATCATGAGAAGTGAAGGAGCAACCTCCCTCAAAGTCAAGGCCACAACCAACCACCACATTTTTAAACTGATAAGATTTTTCTTTGATTTGAAATAGGGGCAGGAAATTTCAGTTGTTTCGGAGAAACCCTCAATGGAGAAAGGCAGTCACCAAACAGGTTTGATTCTTGATTTTCAGGACCCTCCTGGAAAATGGGACCTAGTTTAAAGTTCAGAAGTAGCATAATGTAGCATAAATGTATCCCAAAAGAATATAAGTTAGCTTAGAAGTTTGCATGTTCGAGATAGGATTCAATTAGGAGTTTCCAGGATCCTCATGAATAATGGGACTTAGTTTTAAGATTTTGATTAGATAACAACATTTAGCGTAAACTCTACTGTAGGGTAGTATAATTCAAACATGAAAGTTGTCACCCTTAAGATAAAATTTGACCTTTGATATTTAGGACCCTCCGGGATAATGGGGAGTAATTTAAAGATTCTTTTAGATAACAAGGTTTAGCAGAAGTCACACTTTAGAAAATATAACTTAGATTTTTAATTGTCGTTTAACTAGGAATTTCAGGACCCTCTTGGATAATGGGACCTAGCTTTCAATCCTTAGTAATACTTGGTAATACGATTTAGTTTTACACTCACATCTGTGCCCAACCACCAAACTGGGGCAGGAAATTTTTCTTTGTTTGTCTATTTTTGAAGTCAGGAACCCGCCTGGAGAGCAGGGAATATATTTCAAGTTGAAGTCAGGATCCCGTCTGGAGAGCAGGGAATACATTTCAAGTTGAAGTCAGGAGTCCGTCTGGAGAGCAGGGAATACATTCAAGCGTAGCAGTCAGGAGCCCGCATGGAGAACAAGGGAGTACAATTTAAGTTTTAGCTTTCAAATTCTTTGTTTTTTCAATGTTGAAGTTAGGAGCCCGTCTGGAGAGCAGGGAATACATTTCAAGTTGAAGTCAGGAGCCCGCCTGGAGAGCAGGGAATACATTCAAGCGCAGCAGTCAGGAGCTCGCCTGAAGAACAAAGGAGTACAATTTAAATTTTCCCTTTCAAATTCTTTGTGTTGTCTATCTTGAAGTCAGGAGCCCGCCTGGAGAGCAGGGAGCACTTTCGAGTTGAAGTCAGGAGCCCGCTTGGAAAGTAGGGAATACTTTCAAGTCAGCAATTAGGAGTCCGCCTGGAGAACAAGGGAGTACAATTCAAGTTTTAGCTTTCAAGTTCTTATTGATATTTGGTAATGTGATCCATTTTACACTTATATCTGTGCCCAACCACCAAACCGAGGTAGAAAAGTTTCTTTGTTTTGTCTATTTTGTTGAAGTCAGGAGCCTGCCTGGAGAGCAGGGAATACATTTCAAGTTAGCAGTCAGGGAGCCCCGCCTGGAGAATACGATCAATTTTTACTTTAGTCAAGCTTAGTTTATAGTTTTCCTAGTTTATTCTTTAGTTTGATTTCATCATTGCATCAATAGTACAAGTGGTTTACAATTTTGCTAACAACTCACAAATCTTCCTAGTGCAAACTGGGGTAGAAATATTTCTTTGTTTTGTCTATTTTGTTGTAATCAGGCGCCCACCTGGAGAACAAGGGGAAACAACTCAAGTTTCTAGGGAAAGCAGTTTCGAAGGAAGACCGTTCAAGTTTCAGGGGAAAATGGTTCAAGGTGCAAAGGAAAACAGTGTCAAGTAACGAGAGAAGACGGTTCGAGTCCAACAGTCAGGCGTCCACCTGAAAAAAAAGGAAATGCATATCAGATTGCAAGTCAAGTCAGCAACCAAAGAATCTCGCGGCAAGAATGCGAGTCAACGGTCCGAGGTGATCAACAAAAGTTAGTCACAATAAAGATAAAATAAAGGCAAGAAGTGAATTCAAATGCAGAAGTTGATGAAAAGATGTGGGTTGCTCAAAACATGGCCGAGGTAATAAGCATTGCATACCTGGTCTTGATCCGAAAAGTTGAAGAAGGATGAACTAGCACCTGCAACTAGCAAGCATCAAGGTTCAAATCTAAAGTTTGCATGAAGAACCACTAAAGATCAAGCTTCAGAAGACTTATAGATAGAAATCTTGTAACTCGTAATTGATAGGCTTAATTAGTCTTTTTCATGTTTTGATTTTGATATAATAGCAGGACTGCGGACCGGAACCTCGGCGGAACGACACCTCGATCGGATCTCCACCTCGGCATACTCCGTCATCTCACTCATTTCTGAACTACACGTGGCCTGATTCCTTTATAGCCAAGGATATGTAGGCAGCCCAGATACCAGGGCTCGGTCACATTCCCTTCTCTCTTAGTTTTAGTCTCTCCAAATAAGGGTCGGGTCAAAAACCTGTCTAGCCAGTCTTTGTCTGAAAACTCTGTACGTTTCCAGTCAAAGAGGGCAGCTGTAGACATGTGATTTTTGACCCTCCCCAAGATTTTTCATATTTTAGCACGTAAATATTTAATTTAGGCATAATATAGATATTTCAAGTAATTGTTTCCCTTTTTACTCTATTTTATTACAAGAAAACAAAAATTTACAAAAATAGATTTATTAATGTTTTGTAGTCATTTTTAATCTAAAAAAATATATACACAAAAATAGTATCGTATTTTTATTTTAATATGATATTTGAAAATACCAAAAATAGATTTGTTTTAATGTTTAGTTTTATTTTAATAATTATTTGAACAGCAGTAATAATTAATAAATGGGCCCATATTTTAATCTCGTTCGCAGCGAAAGAATAGAACTTGGGCTCGAGCAACCCATTTTTAGGCCTAATGTTGGACCTAGCCCATAATTTCCAAGCCCATAATTCCTAGGCCCACACCCCTTAACCTAAAAACCCTACAATCTACAATATAAACAGAAGAAAAAAAGGAAAAAATGAAAAAGGGGCTGAAAGCAAAATACGCAGAAGCTGCGCAAAATGGACCCCCCCTGGCGTTGTCTTCTCCAAAGGACCCATTGTCATTGTCCTTCTTCTGCAGCGTTAACCATCTCCAAACACCCCATACACCAACAACCCCGAACCCTGAACAACCCATGCACGCCGGAAAAGCGCCAACGAGCCCTGAACATTAGCCATCAAGCGACCCCATCTCTGCATGAAACTCGTCGGGAAAAGTGAGCTCCACCAGCTCGTCAGAGTAACGAGTTCCGAACACGACGAGTAGAACTAAACGACTAGACTTCATGAGCTTCTTCTTCATGAAGATCAGCCTAAAACCCTAGACAATGCAGAACCCCTCATGGTCTTCTTCCTCATCAAAACAAAACCCTAAGAATACAACAACCTCCAATCAGCTACACGCGCACACACGAAGCCAACCCAGGATCCTTGTTTCCGAACACCCAAGAACGCACGAGAACAACCATGTCTGTCAACCCTAGCATTTCTTCATCGTTGGAACAAAACCAACAGATCCCTGAACAGCCGAGGCCATGACTGTTGCTGCAGCACCTAGCTTTTGCTTCTATACCTCCTTCCCCTTCTATCTCTTTTGAAGACCATCGACGCCACCAGTGACAGATCCGGGAAGGAACCCGGCGGATGACGAAACCTTGTTTCTTTCCTCCTCTTTCTCTGGCGATTGTGTTATTATCTGAGGCAGAAACTGAACGAGGTCTCTTGAGGTTGCGTTCATATGTCTATTCGCGTTTGAGTTCCCATTTCCATCGAGATTCGGGGTCATTGTTTCAGCGAGTTTTGTTTTTATTTGTTATTCAATTCTGGATATTACTTCTCTAATTTAATGTCCTAGTTTGGATGTGAAACAAAAAAGTTCTATATACAATCAGAAGAATACAAAAAAAAAAAAAAGAAAACGCTCTGGTTCATTCTATCAAGCTTGATTTCGAGGATAGAATTGATTGGAAATATTTGATCCGGAGTTACGTCTTAAGTTTGATTCTATCAACGAAGATGTTTCTATTTTTCATTTGGTTCCGATTTTTGGTTTTTCGAGTATGGGAGTGGAGTTAAGTCTAGGTTGATTCGAGTTCGTCGCCGATTTTAGATTTTCGATGCCGATTTGGGTTCCCGTTTGCGGTTTGTCACATTTTGAGTTCAAAACAGTGAAACAATCAATTTTTCAGCTATATTGAGGTTCACTCTTTCATCTCCTATTTGTTTTATTCAAGCATGATAATAATTATTGGTTTGGTGATGTGATCCCATTGATTCTATAATTGTTCTCCATAGTTTTGAATTTGCTCACTTAGCTATTTGCTCGTATGTTTACTCGAATTGGTTATAGCTGAGCATGATTTTGTCACAGTATAGAAACTGGGTGTTATTCATCAATTGAACTATGTCAATTAGATTAAAAGGGCTCAAGTGTACATTTCACATGACCCTGCCATGATTTTGGATAATAATAATGAAATAAGCATGTTAAAACCGGAGTATGCGTTCGCGCAACTTTGGCTAGGCTTTTCTTAATAAAACATTATTAATTGAGGACACGTTCGCGTGACATAATTTTTGATGCGCCAAAACAAATGGGTACACGTACGCGTGACTCGTTTCAAGATTTGTTTTTAAATGTAAAAGCGGTTAAGAGGGTAAATGCACATATGATCTAAAATCAGTAATTAAATAATTTTAATAAGCCAAGTATGATCAAAGCGAACGTGCTAGAACCACGGAACTCGGGAAGGCCTAACACCTTTCTCCCGGGTTAACAGAATTCCTTACCAAGAATTTCTGTGTTCGCAGGCTATAGAACAGAGTCAACTTCCTCGATTCGGGATTTTAAACCGGTGACTTGGGACACCCTAAATTATCCTAATTGGCGACTCTGAATCTTTAAACAAATCATGTTTTTATTGTCCTTCAATTGGAAAAACTCCCTTGAATTTATACCATTTACGGGGTGTAAGTAAAAAGGAGGTGTGACAACTCCCACGGACTTTGAAGAAGTTCAATGCTATTTGGATGATTATGGATCGGCTGATCAAGTCCGCACACTTCATTCCTGTGTGTACTACCTATTATTAGAGCGGTTGGCAGAGATCTATATCCGAAAGATTGTTCATTTGCATGGTGTCCCAGTTTCTATCATCTCAAATAGGGGAACTCAGTTTACTTCATAGTTTTGGAGGTCTGTGCAGCGAGAGTTGGGTACTCAGGTTGAGTTGAGCACAACTTTTCACACTCAGATGGACGGGCAGTCCAAGCGCACTATTCAGATATTGGAGGACATGTTGCGTTCTTGTGTCATTGATTTCGGAGGGTCATGGGATCAGTTTTTACCGCTTGCAGAGTTTGCTTATAACAACAAATATCAGTCGAGTATTCAGATGGCTCCATATGAGGCTTTGTATGGGAGGCGGTGTAGATCTCCAGTTGGTTGGTTTGAGCCGGGTGAGGCTAGGCTATTGGGGACAGACTTGCTGCAGGATGCTTTAGAAAAGGTGAAGGTAATTCAGGAGAGGCTCCGTACAGCGTAGTCGAGACAAAAGAGTTATGCTGACAGGAAGGTCTGGGATGTGTCCTACATGGTTGACGAGAAGGTTCCGTTGAAGGTTTTGCCCATGAAGGGTGTCATGAGATTTGGGAAAAAGGGTAAATTGAGTCCTCAGTTCATTAGGCCTTTTGAGGTGCTTCGGAGGATTGGGGAGGTGGCTTATGAGCTTGCTTTCCACCCAGCTTGTCGACTGTGCACCCGATATTTCATGTTTCTATGCTATGGAAGTATATTGGGGATCCGTCTCATGTTCTGGATTTCAGTACGGTTTAGTTAGATGATGATTTGACCTATGATGTAGAGGCAATAACTATTTTGGGTCGTCAGGTTCGAAAGTTGAGGTCAAAGGATATAGCTTCAGTGAAAGTACAGTGGAGAGGTCGGCCCGTAGAGGAGGCTACCTAGGAGTCCGAGAGGGAGGTACGAAGCTGATGTCCTCACTTGTTTGAGGCTTCATGTATGTCTCTTGACTTGTTCGAGGACAAACGTTTGTTTAAGTTGGGAAGGATGTGACGACCCGACCAGTCATCTCATGAGTTACCGCTCCGTTTTCCCCATTTCTGCTTATTGCTTTGTCTATCAGTTCTATATGTGATCGGGTTGGTTGGCTTGGGTTCAGAAAGGATTTGGTAAGGTTTGAGACACTTAGTCTCTTTTGAGGAAGCTTAAGTTGGAAAAGTCAACTGGATGTTGACTTATGTGTTAGAGGGCTCAGATGTGAGTTCCGATGGTCCGGATAACTTCGGGAGGTAATTTGGGACTTAAGAGTGTGATCGGAATGGGTTTTGGAGGTCCGAAGTAGAGTTAGGCTTGAATTGGCGAAATTGGATTTTTGGCATTTTCTGGTTGATAGGTGAGATTTTGATATAGGGGTCGGAATGGAATTCCGAGAGTTGCAGAAGTTCCGTTGTGTCATTTGGGATGTGTGTACAAAGGTTTAGGTCATTCGGACGTGTTTTGGTTGGGTTTTTTGATCAAAGAGTAAGTTAGAAGATTTTAAAATTCTTAGGCTTGAATCCGATGCAAATTTGGTGTTTTGATGTTCCGAAGATTGGAACAAGTTTGAATGATGTTATGGGATATGTTGGAATGTTTGGTTGAGGTCTCAGGAGGCCTCGAATGAGTTTCGGGTGGTCAATCGGACCATTTCATATTGTTGAGAATTGCAGAAAAACTACTGAGTGTTGCAGAAAAATTAGACCTTCGTGTTCGCGAGTAGGTCCTCGCGTTCGCGAAGGGTTAGCTGGTGAAGGCTGAAATCTTAGCCTTCATGTTTGCGAGGAAGGCTCCGTATTCGCAAACGGCTGGGTGATTGGTCATCGCGTTAGCGTGAAAGGGACCACGTTTGCGTAGAGGGAATTGTTCAGCTATGGTTTAAGGTGTTTTATGCATCACGTTCACGAGTGAAGGAGCGCGTTTGCGAAGAGTTGTCTTAGGAACCATCGCGTTCTCGATGGGCAGGTCACGATCGCGAAGAGAAAATTTTGGTTAAAGTTGGTTTGTGCTTCGCGAACGCGAGGCGTTGACCGTGTTCGCGATGAAAGATTTCAGACCTGGGCAGAATGTTTAAATAGTCATCTTGTCCGCGATTTTAGGGTTTAGTTTTACCATTGTTGAGCATTTTTGGAGATTTTTAAAGAGGATTGAAGAGGGATTCAAGGGGAATCACTTGGAGGTAAGACTCATGGACTTAAAACTCGATTCTAATGTGAATTCCACCTAATTAATCATGGAAATTAAGCCTAAAATTGAAGAACTAAGGCTTGAAATTGGAGACCTAGAATTTGGGATTTGAGGGGTCATTTGTGGTAGGATTTTGATGCTTTTGGTATGAATGAACTCGGAAAGTGATAAGGAATCCATTGATGTAATTTTTACCTGAATTCGAGATGTGGGCCCAGGGGTCGGATTTTGGTAATTTCGAGATTTATACTGTAAATTGCATATTTTCACTTGGGCTTCGTTTCCTTAGCATATTTTGACGTCGTGATTCTAATTTTGGATAGATTCGACGTGAGTGGAGGACGATTTGAGGGGCAAAGGCGTCGCGAGCTAGAGATTTGACCGGATTGAGGTGAGTAATGATTGTAAATGATGTCCTGAGGGTATGAAACCCGGATTACACATCGTTGTGCTATATTGAGGTGACGCGCACGTTTGATGACGAGCGTGGGGTCGTGCACTGTTGGGGATTATGACTTAGTCCATCCCGAATGACTATTTTACTGCGTATTTGACTGAAACCTATTTGCGAACATCATGTTTTGGGTTGGATGCCATATTTGGGCCTCTTGCCAACTATTTGAACCCTTAGGGGATTTTTATTGATATTTCCTCACTATGTTGACTTTATACTTGAACTCAGTCATGTTATATTCCACTGTTTTCATAACTCAGCCACGTTTACTCTGTTTTAACACTTAAATGATCTTTTAAATGATATTTTGGGATGAGAATCATGTTTTACTGTTGCCCGAGTTGCTTGTGAGATTCTGATTGAGTAAGGCCGAGGGCTTATGTTGTAAATAAACACTGATCATGATTATGAGGCCGAGGGCCTGAGATATGTACACTACGAGGTGGCTTGTTGATATAAGGCCGAGGACCTAGTGATGATGCCACAAGATGGCTTGATATTGTGCTTGGGCCATAAGGGGCCCCTCTAGGAGTCTGCACACCCCAGTGAGCGTGGGTACCCATTGTGATGTGAGATATAGCCCGAGGGGCTGATATTGTTGACATTGTGCCCGAGGGGCAATCTTTTATGTGCTTATCTATCTTATTTGTCTGTCATTTACCTGCTTAATTGTTAAAAAGGTGTTTCATGAAGTTTGAACTGAATTGAAATAATTTTACACAT
This sequence comes from Nicotiana sylvestris, assembly GCF_000393655.2. Classification (NCBI taxonomy): domain Eukaryota; kingdom Viridiplantae; phylum Streptophyta; class Magnoliopsida; order Solanales; family Solanaceae; genus Nicotiana; species Nicotiana sylvestris. The sequence continues at coordinate 148,174,976 of NC_091068.1, forward strand.
CTTTACTACTTCACTGCTTTACTGGCTTTTACTGCTTCTTTATAGCCTATAATGTGCCTTACGTGATTTCTTTCTTTCAGTCTTTATATATGATTATTACTCACTGAGTTGGAGTACTCACTTTACTCCCTGCACCCCATGTGCAGATTTCAGGCATGGTTGATCCCGCTAGCGAGTGTTGATCTTTCTAGCTCGGGCGGATTCGAAGATTCTCTAGGTAGCTGCCGGCGTTTGCAGCCCAGAGCTTCTTCCCTTATATTATCTTTCTCTGTTTTAGACTTGTATTGGACTATGTAGACCCTTTTTGTATTTATCCAGATTTGTAGTTGCTCATTACTAGTGACACCCCGGTATCGGGCTGTGTTGAGTTTTATTTCCGCAAACTGTAATGTTCACTGCTTACTCTTGGATTATTTACTATGTTTTAGACTTAATTCTTATTGTTTAGCAACTTAAAACTGAAACGGAAAAGTGTCGGCTGACCTTGTCTTCACGAGAGGCGCCATCACGACTGGGTCCGGGTTTAGGGTCGTGACGCACAATGATTCAATTAATTAAAAGCGCCCCTAAACCATTTTAGCGCATTCATGATTTGCTTCTTTCCTAAGTTTGAGATTATTGCAAAGGTCCCGGTTTACGGATATTATTATGGATAGAAATGGTATGATCCGGTTATTGAAAGTTTTAGCCACTTCAATTATCTTACAATTCTAAAATAATTCGAATGATCTATCAATTTATAAGAAATAGACTAACTTATTCATCTTCGGCCCGATGATTCTGATTTTGGCCCAATTAATTCAAATTAACTATCAAAAGTTCACTGCCTACTAAACTTGTTTCTACGTCAACTAAACCAAATAACTAGTTGTTCAATTTTAACAAACCTTTCTTAATTCTTATTGTTTAACTACTTAAAACTGAAACGGGAAAGTGTCGGCTGACCTTGTCTTCACGAGAGGCGCCATCACGACTGGGTCCGGGTTTAGGGTCGTGACACACAATGATTCAATTAATTAAGAGCGCCCCTAAACCATTTTAGCGCATTCATGATTTGCTTCTTTCCTAAGTGTGAGATTATTGCAAAGGTCCCGGTTTACGGATATTATTATGGATAGAAATGGTATGATCCGGTTATTGAAATTATTAGCCAGTTCGATTATCTTACTATTCTAAAATAATTCGAATGATCTATCAATTTATAAGAAATAGACTAACTTATTCATCTTCGGCCCGATGATTCTGATTTTGGCCCAATTAATTCAAATTAACTATCAAAAGTTCACTGCCTACTAAACTTGTTTCTACGTCAACTAAACCAAATAACTAGTTGTTCAATTTTAACAAACCTTTCTTAATTCTTATTGTTTAACTACTTAAAACTGAAACGGGAAAGTGTCGGCTGGCCTTGTCTTCACGAGAGACGCCATTACGACTGGGTCCGGGTTTAGGGTCGTGACACACAATGATTCAATTAATTAAGAGCGCCCCTAAACCATTTTAGCGCATTCATGATTTGCTTCTTTCCTAAGTTTGAGATTATTGCAAAGGTCCCGGTTTACGGATATTATTATGGATAGAAATGGTATGATCCGGTTATTGAAATTATTAGCCAGTTCAATTATCTTACTATTCTAAAATAATTCGAATGATCTATCAATTTATAAGAAATAGACTAACTTAATCATCTTCGGCCCGATGATTCTGATTTTGGCCCAATTAATTCAAATTAACTATCAAAAGTTCACTGCCTACTAAACTTGCTTCTACGTCAACTAAACCAAATAACTAGTTGTTCAATTTTAACAAACCTTTCTTAACATGTAGCCTTAGGAAAATGGTCTGGGCGCTCGAGTACTTCAATTACTAATTAACTCAGAAACTAACTTAATAACTATATCAAAAAAAAAAAAAAAAGTATGGAGACTAACTCCATAAATTTTACAATATAAAAGCATGTGTTCATAAGCATAGTAGTAGATCAAACAAAAATGGAAGGATAAACCTCCAACCAATTCACTTAACTTTTACATATGTTTATCAAACAGCAATTCATGCTCTTTTCACGTCCTTTTATATCCATACCACACAATAGCTTTATTTGTTCAACTAAGTAATGTATAAAAAGCTAGGTAAAATTGTCTTAAAACTTTTTTTTTCTTCTTCATTACCTTTCATTATCAAAATCTATCTAAAACAACATCAATACTACAAAATTGAACGAAAATTGCACAACTAGTGAGTTACAGATTTATCATACATGTAGGAAATAGCACCAAAATATCTATATTACAAAAAGATAATCAACAGTGAAGGGACGGCACAACTTGTAGCTTTCAAACAAACAGATAAACACATTCAATAAGATGTCGATGATAATTTATCATAAGCAAAAGGGGAAATTGAACCTTTAGAGTAATGCTTTCTTCTTTATATAACAAAGTTTTCGACAGAACGCGCTGAACAATCACGAGCACGAGAAATTTGATGATACAACCCAGCAGCTGACTCAAGACCTGAACTTCGAACGGAAATCGACACTAATTTCAGGTGGTATTAAGGTGCTATATTTGGTGATATGGGTCTGAGTTGAAGATCGAATTATGAAATTTCTATGGCTGAAAATTTTCTGGTTTTGCTACAATAGAGATGGAAACTAAAACTGAAGAAGAAAGCAGCCTTGTCGTCCTTCTTCTCTCTCACGTTTTTCTTCCTTCTGCTCAGATCCCTTCCTAAATGCTAAAAGTGAAATGTTTTATATGGTGCAGTGTGTGAGTCGTGGAGGGAAAGTGTAACTAGTGCATGGTGTGTGCATTGTGTCTTGTGTGCAATATGAGTGAGAACGTGAGGGGTTGAGGGGAAGGGACGTGATGTAACTAAGATTAAGAGAAAAAATTTTGTATTACTTATTTTGTTACTTTTTCTTGTATTTTCGTTAGTTGCTTCTTTTTTAAAAAGAAATCACTTTTGCTTATTATTTTTTTTAAAGAAGAAAAGAGAAAGCAAAATGTATAGCTAAAAAATATTAGTCAGCTACTTTTAGACTTAAATATTATGTACATAAGAAAATTAAATATTTACACTGTAGTTTAAATTATACTTAGAAAAAAATAAATACTATAGCTTACATTTAAAATTAGAAGAAACCAAATATACACAATGCTCTTCTTATACTCCCCAGAGAGAGAGAGAGAGAGAGGTGAGGAGGCTTATTGAGGGACTCGCTCAGCCTATTAGATTGCAGATGACTAAGGAGACAGGGAGCGAGATTTCTTTTCAGGATGCGGCCAATGTGGCCAGGCGGGTTGAGATGGTTCTAGCTCAGGGGAGCGGTCAGGGGTCTGACAAGAGGCCTCGTTATTCTGGGAGATTCAGTGGTGCCTCGTCTGGAGGCACGGATTCTTTTGATAGGGCCATCCTCCCAGGCCGTTTCATTCAGCACTTTAGGCTTCTCACGGTGCTCCAGGTGGTCGTGGTTCTCATATGCAGTATTCTGATCAGCTACCCTACAGTGCATCACCAGCTCCTATCAGTGCACCTCCGCTCTAGAGTTTTTAGGGTGGTTACCCAGGCCGTCAGGGTTAGTTTCAGGGTCAGCAGTCTCAGCAGTCGAAGTTTTGTTATACTTGTGGCGATACCAGGCACATTGGTAGATTTTGCCCTCGAGCCTCGAGCAGTTCTCAACATCAGGGTTCTCGTGCCATAGTTCCGGCACCGGGTGTTCCACTGCCCGCTCAGCCAGCTAGAGGTAGGGGTCATGCAGCTAGAGGTGGAGATCAAGGTATTAGAGGTGGAGGTCAGACTGCTAGAGGTGGAGACCAGCCAACAGGAGGCCGTCCCAGGGATGTAGTTTAGAGTGGTGGGGCCCAACCCCGATGTTATGCTTTCCCAGCCAGGCCTGAGGCTGAGTCCTTCGACGTAGTTATCACAAGTACGATTTTAGTTTTCAGTAGAGATGCTTCAGTTCTATTTGATCCAGGGTCTACATACTCCTATGTGTCATATTAATTTTCCATGTATTTGGTTGTGCCTCGTGATTCCTTGAGTGCTTCTGTATATGTGTCCACGCCGGTGATTGATTCTATTGTTGTAGATCGTGTTTATCGTTCGTGCGTGGTTGTTATTGGAGGTCTTGAGACTAGTGTGGATCTCCCACTTCTCAATATGGTGGATTTCAATGTCATTTTGGGATGGATTGACTATCACCTTATCATGCTATATTGGACTATCATGCCAAGACCGTGACCTTAGCACTACGGGGGTTGCCTCTATTGGAGTGGAAAGGGACTCATAGTCATTCTACCAGCAGAGTTATCTCGTATATGAAGGATCGGCGTATGGTCGAGAAGGGGTGTTTGGCTTATTTGGCTTATGTTTGTGATTCTAGTGCTGAGGTTCCTTCCATGGATTCTGTGCCAGTTGTTCGGGAGTTTCCAGAGGTATTTCCTGCAGACCTGCCGGGGATGCCACCCGACATGGATATTGACTTTTGCATTGATTTGGCTCCAGCCACTCAGCCTATTTCTATTCCACCGTATCGTATGGCCCCGCCAGAATTGAAGGAATTGAAAGAACAGTTGCAAGACTTGCTTGATAAGGTCTTTATCAAACCTAGTGTCTTGCTATGGGGTGCGCCGGTGTTGTTTGTTAAGAGAGAGGATGGGTCGATGAGGATATGCATAGACTATCGGTAGTTGAACAAGGTCACCATCAAGAACAAGTATCCATTGCCAAGGATTGATGATTTGTTTGATCAACTTCAGGGTGCCAAGGTATTTTCGAAGATTGATTTGAGATCTGGCTACCATCAGTTGAGGATTAGGGCATCCAATGTCCCTAAGATAGCTTTTCGCACTCGGTACGGGCATTATGAGTTCTTAGTGATGTCATTTGGGTTGATAAATGTCCCAGCAACTTTTATGGATTTGATGGACCGAGTGTTCAAACTTTATCTGGATTCCTTTATGATTGTTTTCGTTGATGATAACTTGATCTACTCCCGCAGCCGAGAGGAGCACGAGCAACATTTTTGAGTCGTTCTTCAGACTCTGAAAGATAGCCAATTGTATGCTAAGTTTTAGAAATGTGAGTTTTGGTTGAGATCAGTAGCATTCCTGGGTTACGTCGTATCAGCAGGGGGTATTTAGGTGGATCCTATGAAGATTGAGGCAGTGAAGGGCTGGACTAGACCCACATCAGCTACAAAGATATGGAGTTTCTTGGGTTTGGCGAGTTATTACCATCGGTTTGTGGAAGGGTTTTCATCTATAGCAGCCCCGATGACCAGGTTGACCCAGAAAGGTGCCCAGTTCAGGTGGTCAGACGAGTGTGAGGAGAGCTTTCAGAAGTTCAAGTCAGCTTTGACTACGATGCCAGTATTGGTATTGCTCACAGGTTCAGGGCCATATACAGTATATTGTGATGCATCTCGTATTGGATTTGGTACGGTGTTGATGCAGAATGGCAAGGTTATTGCATATGCTTCGCGACAATTGAAGATCCACAAGAAGAATTATCCAGTTCATGATTTGGAGTTAGCAGCCATTGTTCACGCGCTGAAGATTTGGAGGCATTATTTATATGGCATGTCGTGTGAGGTGTTCACAAATCACAAGAGTTTGCAATACTTGTTCAAGCAGAAGGAGCTAAATTTGAGGTAGATGAGGTGGTTGGAGATATTGAAAGACTATGATATCACCATCTTGTATCATCTTGGGAAGGCTAATGTGGTGGCCGATGCTTTGAGTAGGAAGTCAGCAAGTATGGGCAACCTTGCGTATATTCCAGTCGGTGAGAGACCGCTTGCTTTGATGTTCAGGCTTTAACCAATCAGTTCATGAGGTTGATGTTTGAATTGTCAGCTGGTAAAGTACGATCATCAAAGACCTGGTGGTTTGCTTCAGAAGATTGAGATTCCTAAGTGGAAGTGGGAGTGTATCACTATGAACTTCGTTGTTGGACTCCCACAGACTCAAATGAAGTTTGACGCAGTATGGGTTATTGTGGATAGGCTGACCAAGTCAGTGCATTTCATTCCTATACCAGTTTCCTATTCTTCGGAGCGGTTGGTCGAGATCTATATTCGGTAGATCGTTTGTCTTCATGGTGTGCCCATGTCTATCATTTTTGACTGAGGTACACAGTTTACCTCGCATTTTTGAAGGGCAGTACAACGTGAGTTGAGTAAGCGGGTTGAGTTGAGCATAGCGTTTCATCCTCAGACAAACAGGCAGTCTGAGCGTACTATTCAGATTTTGGAGGATATGCTCCGAGCATGTGTTATTGACTTTGGAGGTTCTTGGGATCAGTTCTTGCCATTACCGGAGTTTACCTACAACAACAGTTATTAGTCGAGCATCTAGATGGCTCCCTATGAGGCATTATGTGGTAGGCGGTATAGGTCGTCGGTTGGGTGGTTTGAGCCGGGAGATGCTCGGTTGTTAGGTACAAATTTAGTTCAGGATGCCTTGGAGAAGGGTAAGATCATTCAGGATAGGCTTCGTACAGCTCAGTCTAGGCACAAGAGTTATGCTAACTGTAAGGTTCGTGATGTGGTATTCATGGTCGGGGAGTGAGTGTTGCTTCAGGTGTCGCCCATGAAGAGCGTGATGAGATTTGGGAAGAAAGAAAAGTTAAGCACTAGGTTTATCGGGCCTTTTGAGATCCTTGATCGAGTGGGAGAGGTGGCTTACAGACTTGCGTTGCCGCCAGGTTTATCAGCTGTGCATCCAGTGTTTCATGTGTTCATGCTTTGGAAGTATCACGGCGATCCATCCCACGTGTTAGACTTCAGCACTGTCTAGTTGGACAAGGACTTGACCTATGAGGAGGAGTCGGTAGCTATTCTAGACCGGCAGGTTCGTCAGTTGAGATCAAAGAGTTACCCTTCGGTTCGTGTTCAGTGGAGAGGTCAGCCAGTTGAGGCAGCTACCTGGGAGTCCGATATGCGGAGCTGATAACCCCATCTTTTCTTCGACTTAGGTACTTTTCTATGTCCATTCGAGGGTGAACGTTTGTTTTTGAGGTGGAGAATGTGATGACCCAAATGGTCATCTTTTGTTTTAGAATCCAAATCCGGGTTTCAAGGCCTTGAAAACCTTATTTTCCTTCTCCTTGATTTGCATGCGCAGTCTGGGGGCGCTTCTGGAAAGCCTTTGTGTGAAATTTAAGAAAAATATTGAAATTTGCCTTAAAAATTGATTAAAGTTGACTTCGGTCAACATTTTTGGTAAATGGATCCGGACCCGTAATTTGACGGTCCCGTAAGGTGCGTAGTAAAATATGAGACTTGGACGTATGCCCGGAATCGAATTCCGAGGTCCCTAGCCCGAGAAATAAATTTTTGAAGAAAATTATTTGCTGGAAAATATAAGAATTTTTAGAAATTGAATAGTGGTTGAACTCATTGGTATCGGGCTCGTATTTTGGTTCTAGATCCCGGTACAGGTTTGATATAGTATTTAAGTCATATTCGTGAAATTTGGTGAAAAACGAAAGAGATTTGATATAAATCGGACCCTTGGTTGAGAAAATAGAAATTTCAATGTTCTTAAGAATTTCATTAGTTTTGGTGTTAAATTATTATTTAAGATGTTATTTTGGCGATTTGATCGCACGAACAAGTCTGTATAATGTTTTTAGACTTGTGTACATTTTTGGTTTGGAGCCCCGTGAGCTCGGGCGGGTTTTGGATAGGCCACAAAGTGTGTTTGGACTTAGAAAAAATTGTTGTTGCATTTGGTATTTGTTGCAGGCTCTGATCTCGCAATTGCGAGGTCAGGCTTCACAATTGCGAGCCTCACATGCTTGGCAATTGTGAGGGCTTTATCGCAATTGTGAAGAAGCCCTAGCCAGCATAGTTTGTATTTGCGGACATTTCTTCTCAATTGCGAAGTCAACAGGGAGGGTCAACCATCGCAATTGTGACAAATTGCTCGCAATTACAAGAGGAAAAGACATGCACTAGGTTCGCATTTGCGAAGCTTGTCTCGCATTTGTGAGCTTCGCAATTGCAAAGCTCCTGTCGCAATTGCGACATATGCACCTGATCAAAACATCATTTGGACGGGATTTTGAACTCATTTCTCAAATTTTCAAGCCCTAAGCTCCCATAGGCATTTTCCAAAGTAGAGTTCTTCCCCAAATCATATGTAAACGATTTCTAACTCATTTTCTTCAATCTAATTTATCTTTTCACATGATTTCATCTCAAAATCTAGGGTTTTTCATGGAAAATTGGGTATTTTTGGGTAGAATTTAGGAATTTCAAAATTTGGGGATTTAGACCTCAAATTGAGGCCGTATTTCAAAATCAATTGCATATTTGGGTTCGTGCGTGAATGGGTAGTCACGTTTTGGTTTGAACTTCGAGTTTTGACCAAGCGAGCCTGGGGTCGGTTTTTGAATTTTTGGGGAAAACATTGGGAAATCTAAATTCATGCTTTAGAATTGGTTTATTTAGTGTTAATTGATGTACTTAGTTAATTATGCATAGATTCGGGTGGTTTGGAAGTGGAAATCAAAGGGAGAGCGGTAATTGAGGCTTGATTTGGGCCGTGGAATCGAGGTAAGTGTTTGGTCTAACCTTAGCTTAAGGGAATACTTGTTGTTGTCTTACTTGCTACGTGTTTAATTGTTGAGTACGACGTATAGGTGTGGTGACGAGTATCTATACATTGTTATTGGGTCATAGCAGGTAATTGAGCCTTATACTTGTAACCATCGTGTCTCTTATCACGTATTGTTCATGCTTAAGTTGGTTACTCTTCATGTTGAACAAGTTTGGTTGTATTTTCTTGTTATTGGGTAATTGTTGAGTGTTGACTCAAGTTGAGACTTATATTGTGAATTTAACTGTTGAAATGAGATTGGTTATAGCTAATTCCATTGCCGGGATGTTATTGTTTCTATTGTTTGGATGAGGAAAGAGTGATAAAGCACGAAGGGTGATGCCGTGCACATTTACATTTATATTGATGCATATGGTGAGAAAGAGAGATAAAGCATGAAGGGTGATGCCGTGCATATTTCTACTATTCATATGGTGAGGAAGAGTGATAAAGCACGAAGGGTGATGAAGTGCACATTTCTATTATTGATTGCATGGTGAGGATTGAGAGTAATAACATGAAGGGTGATGTCGTGCACTTTCTGTTAGCTGTGATTATTTGCTGTTATCGGCTCAAGTGTATTAATTGTTTAATTTCCGTTACTACTGTGACTGCTTATTCTGGTACCCCCATAACATGTTGCCCCTTCCCGTTAATTTCTGTTTAGCTTCTATTATTGTTATCCTATTAGTATATTATTTAACTGCACAGGTTTATGTTGGTTGTTGTGTCCTAGCCTCGCCACTACTTCGTTGAGGTTAGGCTCGACGCTTACCAGTATATAGGGTCGGTTGTACTGATACTACACTCTGCACTTTCTGTACAGATCTCAGTGCCGAACCTTGTGAGTATAGTTCGGTTGGCTGCCTTCAGTCCATTGGAGACCCAAGGTAGTCCTATAGGCGTCCGCAAGCCCTGGCGTCCCCTTCTATCCTATTTCTTTTTTGTTTTATCTACTTTCGAGACAGATGTATATTTCTTGGTTCAGACCATTGTTTGTAGTATTCGTAGACTGTTCGTGAGTTGTGACACCAGTTCTGGGTGGGGTTTTATTACGGTTTTGTTATTAATATTAAGATAATCTGTTAAATTCTGTTCTTCCGCATTTATTCCGCTGATTTACTCTTGTTAACCTGTAAAATGTTAAAAGATAAAGGAAAAAGGTGAAATATTCTGTAATATTGGCTTGCCTAACGGGTACAATGTTAGGCGCCATCACGGTCCCGACGGTGGAAAATTCGGATCGTGACATCGAGATAATGTACCATCCCAGTAAAGCCAATGTTGTGGCAGCCACTCTCAACTGTAAGTCAATAGGAAGCTTAGTACATATTGAGGCAGGTAGACAAGGGTTGAATAAAGAGCTTCATTAGCTAGCCAATATGAGAATCAGATTGTTAGATTCTGATGGTGGAGGTATTACTGTACAGAATACAACAGAATCATCTTTGGTAGCCAAGGTAAAAGTATGACAATATGAAGATCCTACCTTAGTACGATTGAGAGAGGGCATCCGACAGCGTAAAATTATGGCTTTCGAGATGGGAGGAGATGGGGAACTAAGATACCAAGACCGATTATGTGTGCCTAATGTGGCAGGGTTGCGAGAGAAGATTATGATTGAGATTCATCAGTCCCGATATTCCATCCATCCCAGCTCGAAAAGTATATATCATGATGTTAAGGAGCAGTATTGGTGGGATAATATGAAGAAGTCTATTGCAGAATTTGTAGCCTAGTGTCCTAATTGTCAGCAAGTAAAAATTGAGCATCAGAAACCCGGTAGATCGATCCAGAATATAGAGATTCCGACCTGGAAAAGGGAGGTGATCAATATGAACTTCATTATTGGATTACCTCGCTCTTATCATAAGTTTGACTCCATTTGGGTGATAGTTGATTGACTGACTGCCCATTTTTTGCTAGTTAAGACAACTTGCAAAGCTGAAGATTATGCGAAGTTGTATATCAAGGAGATTTTTAGGATTCATGGTGTGCCGGTATCTATTATATTAGACCGAGGAGATCAATTTACGACTAACTTTTGGAGGTCTCTTCCAAAGGGTTTAGGCACACAAGTGAATCTCAGCACTGCATTCCATCTACAGACTGACAAACAGGCTGAACGTAATATTCAGACACTTAATAATATGCTACGAGCATGTGTTCTAGATTTCAAGGGGAATTGGGATAAGATAACCATCTTCCACTCATAGAATTCTCCTACAATAATAGCTACCATTCCAGTATTAAAATAGCCTCGTATGAGGTACTATACGGGAGGAGATGTAGATTACCAGTTGGATGGTTCGAAATCGGTGAAATAGATTTATATGGGCCAGATTTGATTCACCAAGCCATTAAGAAGGTGAAAGTGATACAAGAACGGTTGAGGACGACGCAAAGCAGGCAAAAGTCTTATTCCGATGTCTGACATCGTGATCTGGAGTTTGAGGTTGGTGATTGGGTTTTCCTGAGGATCTCATCGATGAAGGGTGTTATGCGTTTTGGAAAGAAAGGTAAGCTGAGTTCGCAGTATATCGGGCCGTACAAGATTCTTCGACGAATTGGACAAGTTGCTTATGAGTTAAAATTGCCATTCGAATTGGAATTTGTCCATCTGGTATTCCATGCATCTATGTTGATGAAATGTATTGGAGACCCTTCTCGCATCGTCCCTATCAAAGATGTACAAGTTACGGGGGATCAATCATATGAAGAAGTGCTAGTGGTTATATTAGATCGACAAGCTCGCAAGATGAGAACAACAGATGTAGCTTCTGTCAAAGTATTGTGGAGGAACAAGAATACGAAAGAAATGACATGGGAAGCAAAAGAGGATATGAAGTCTAAATACCCTTACCTATTCTAGATTGAAGATACGAGGATGCCGGGGGAACACAGGACACAATGGAAGCTGAAATGGCTCTACGAGGTAAGCAATATCTTGAGAACACTCTTCCTTAATACAAAATGGTGATATGCAGATAATATACATACCCATAATGTTTTGTATAGGCTTGTGAGTCCATAGGTTGGATTTAACTTCTTGAAACTTTGGCTAGTGTCCATTTTATAGGGAAAACTCGGCCGGAAATTTCTATTGGAATCCAAGATGAGTTAGACTCCCCATAAGCCCTTACATTCAAGGACGAATGTTCCTAGGGGGGAGGGTGTTACAACCCATATTTGTGTACGTTAGATCACGCCGTAAGTTAGTCAACGTAAATCCGAGAAGAGATTATATTTGAGAAAATTAGAAGTTAATCCTATTGGTCTTAAACGATACAAGGGTGCATAAGAGTGGTTATCAAGTATTAGAAGATAAACGAATCGAGGATGTTATAACTTGTATTTTCGGGTAAAACTAGAGGTGCTTAATATTCTCAAGAGGTTGTGTTACAAGGATTTGAATCATAATTTCCATATCATAAGTCTTGAAGTCAAACGAGTTATGAAACAAAAGTTGACAAAAGTTGTCACAACTTATTACGTTCATAATTTTACTTAAACTTTAGGTAAAATGTTACTAAGCTTTTCTCCCAATATACTTGGCATTATGGGGTGATATACCCACAAAATTAAAGATATATGAGTCTAGTTTTCAACACATTAAACAGTTCATCGATAAGATGTTGGAGAAGAGAGATATTCGCATTTTCGGGAGACTGCAAGCAGCTCTCTATGGGACCCACATAGGCGATTGAGATATATTGATATGTATCAGACCCCTTAACCCCGTTTTAACTCATTATTTTTCATTCTATTCAGACCCTAGACACCTAAAAACACTCTTTCAATGTTCTCTCATGATCCAAGACCCAAACAAAGGGCAAACAACACAAATCAAGTGTCAGGAATCCTGTGGCGCTAATAAGTTTCTTGTTCTTCTTGTTATTGCTGATTTTTGTGATGTTCCACCTCGTGTGGGAGGTTTTTTCAAGTGGTTTATATTCTATAAAATACTCCCTCAAGTTTTTAATATCAACCCTAGTTGATTTCAAGTCTTCTAAAGTGATTCTAGTGCCGAAAAGCCCTAATTGATTGCTAGTTTCGCTTCCTTGTTCTTGTGGCAGCATTGGAAGGATATTTTGTGGTGAATTAAGGTCAAATTGGAGTTTTTGTATCTATTTAAAATTTAAGATTATCCAAGTTGCGACTAAGTCGTTGAAGCTAGAATTTGTGAGTTATCTATCGAAAGTCTTGTTAGTAATAATGTTGTTGGTTGGTGGACTGTTTTGGGAGGCTTAATATGATTATTATTTATGTTGTTTAGGCTGTTTGGTGATTGCTTTAACTTATGGGAAGTCAGATAAATAGGGGAGGTGTTGTCCGTTTCATCATAAAATAGGAGCGGTTGATATATAATAGTTACGACTCTTAAAAGATAACGATAGTGTCATATCTCTTGTTGTAAACTAAGGAGTCATGGCATTTGCATAGCTTGAGGTTGGCAATATATACAAGGTATGTAAGGCTATACCTTTCCTTCTTTTGCACGAGTTCGATTGTACATAATGTGATGAATGAGCTTCCAAAGATATTCCACTCTTTGAAGCTAACAGTACTTACATTGTTTTCGTTCTTATGGAACGATTGATGTTGATGTTACTTCTCTTATTCTTATGTTATCAATTATATTGTTCTTCCTTATTCTTATAAGATTCTTAATGAATAGTTAGTCCTAATAACGTGTCGGAAGATACCGACCTTATGCACTCCGAAAGATTCAAAATATGATTCCAATGAGTCCAACACGCATCATATAAATGTATCTATTTTACTCTATCGAGCCACGCTATAGTAGGTCGGGTACGACACCTATTGTGCAATCACTGATCAGTTGGGTTTTACCGAGCTCCACGTGGCTGGATACGATTCTACTGAGCCTTATGATGGACGAGTATATTTTTACCGAGTCTATTATGGCCGGGTACGATATGATGATGATGATGATGCTCACAGAGGCATACATTTTTAAAAGTTTATGTATATATATATATATATATATATATATATACATAGATGTGTGTGTGTATGTATGTATCGTGCATTTCATGTCAGTAGCCCTTAGAGGTAATCAGATGCTACAAGTTGTATATTCATTATCTCTGTTTACATTACTATTCTTATTTATGCTTTCCTGCCTTATATACTCAGTACTTTATTCATAGTGACGTTCCTTTTATTTGTGGACGCTGCATGTCGTGCTGCAGGTCCTGATAGATAGGTAGGCGAAGCTTCCCCACCATAGTAGGCTACGCAATTCATCGGTTATTGGTGAAATCCCTTCTCCGAACTTGCCGTGATCTTGGTATGCATTTTTGTTATAGACATTATGGGTATGTCGGGGCCCTGTTCCGACAATATTGCAACACTTATGTTCCTTTAGAGGCTCATAGACAGGTGTCGACTCATGTATTGTTTGGATTGCCTTGTCGGCTGATTTTTGTTGTATAGTCTTTCATGGCTGCTTGTCAGCTCGTACCTTATATATAGCTTCATGACAGTCTTGTCGGCCCATGTTACGTATGTTCATGCCATTATCTGTCATTGTTCGTTATTCATGATTCATGTCTACTATTTATGGTGATCTCATCGGCCCTTAAAAATAATAAGAAAGGTTAGATAAAATGTATGTTGGTGTTCGACAAGTATGGCCCGGATGCTAGTCGTAACCATCCCGTTTGAATTAGCTCTGAGAAAGATTTAATTATGAAAAAGGAGTGAAAAAATTATTCGAACTAAAGGGTCGTTTGGCTAGACTATAAAGGGTCGTTAGACAAGTACTTAAGCATACATGGAATGTAATGCGAAGACTAATAATGCAGAAATTATTTCTTTTTGATATTTTAGTTTGATATATTGCAATCCATATATGTATTTAATTTAAATATGTGTTTGCTTTTGAAGCAAAATTCTAATCCATATATTATTAATATCAACATCTTATTGCATTATTTTACTATATTAGAGATTGGAGTTGGCGTACGAACAGGGGTACATTGAAAATTTCAATTTTGTGTAAGGGTAAATTGATGATTGTAGATGCAATTTCCAATTGACACGTATGGGCTGTAATTGATAAAACTAAACCACGTGTACTACCTTATTTTGCTCCACAATTGCTTTCCACTTTATTTCACACACTTATTCATGCATTTCATTTCTTTCTTTCTTCTACGTTCTTCTACTGTACTGGATATTTTAAAGTTATGTTGCGAATTTACACAAAGATACAGCGATAGTGTCCGATGATATTTTTGTAATAACTAATTCATTTTTTTAACTTCTCTTCTGATAGGTGTTCTACCACACTCTTGAATTATTCAGCAATCTGAATGGTATTTTTGTGTTTTAAATTCAACGTTCAATCCGAAATGTGATTTTCTGTTACAAATTGAGCCTTACTTCTCTTTTCATTCTAAATTTACACTGGTTATGATTATCCTGTCGATAACTAGGAAAGAGATAAAAAAATAAGATGCATTTTTCATGTTTGTACCAAAAGGTAGCAACTGAAAGAGTTCCCCTTTTCTTTATTTACAGTTAAGTTGTTTGAGAGTCTCAGAGATAAAAAGAATAAAGAAAAAAGAATATCCACATCTTTATAGATGAGCCAAAGTACCAGAACAATGAGGTTACACGAACCGACAATTGGATTTTATAGTAGAGAATTTATTATTCCCTATTCCTTTTATCTTTAGAATGTCTTTAAAACGAGCTAGAAGGTTTCTCTTAGAGCAGAAAAATAGGAGTGGTAATAATTTCAGCTATTCGATTCGAATGAGTGCCCTCACTTTCTTTCTTTACTACGATATACCCAAAAAAAAAAGAAAAAGAAAAGCTCATATAATATATTCGACTTTGCTTGCACAATTGTACAGAAGAATCTTATGCTAGAAGATAGCAGTGACTAATCTAGCTTCATATATTAGCAATTCAATATGATATTAGAGGATTCAATGCTTGAGTCAAAGAATTACACAAATAGAACTGGCTCTGATTTAAAGAACATGTCTTTTTTAGGTTCTATGATTCTCCTACAAACTCACATGATAAGTATAGTTGTCAAGATATATAACAACATATGAAAACCTAATTGGACGGCTGGTAATTCTATTTATATTTATGTTCTCACTACAATACTATAATATTCGCTTCCAAAATCACTTGCAAATATAAATAAGGTTCTTGTTGAAAGTCCTACAAAAAGAACACATCACTTTGGTTTGCAAAGGTTGGATGATTCTTACGAACTTAATTTGAATGTCTTTCAATTCTAGTTTTTTACTTTAATTTGTATTTTCATTGGATTTACTTCCTTGACAATGGTGTTATTGTTGTTATCATCTTTGAGAAAGAAAATTTAATTAGAATGGTTGCATTTTACATCTTTCAATATATTTAAATTATTCAGGTCTGATATATCTTATGACGTTTTCATTAAAAGTATTTTTTTCTTTTCAAATATGTATATTCATGCTATAAAATGGAGAGATTTTTGAATCCAACTGAATTTAAATGTCGTTCTAGCTTAATAAATTTTGTCCAATAAGCATTCATTTAGTCAAACCATTTGTGTTTACTTTTTGTATGTACATTTAATGGCGTCTGAGAAAACCAAACACTTAAAATAAGAAAATATTTTCTTGAAAATGCACTCAATATCTGCCGGACTCATCGACACCCCTTTGTCAGAAAATTTTATTATATTACTAGATAATTTTCTTTTGTTTTATGCACATTTATTATAAGTTGAATTCTCTTGACTTTTTGGTGTGTTTAATTTTTTTTATTTTGACACCTTAATGAAAATTATGGCTCTGATCTACTAGAGCTGACTTGGATTTTGTCTAATGTCATATCAATATAAAGTGGTTGTTATACAACATAAATTTGTATTTGACGTCCAAGAATCAGATATCTTTAAGTGCTCGATTTTATCGGTTGGAATTGACCATTCATGGAGGCCATTAAAATGGAATATTGATCATTCAATTTACCCGAGTACAAGCTCAGTGGCATATGTAAATGGGGTGTTATATTGGTGTGCTGAGAATCGTCATGTCAATCGACTTATTCCTAAAGTCAAGTGTCACGATACAACAAAACTCATTGCATTCGACGTAGCTAAGGAAGAATTTGATATGATTGTGGTACCAATAAAAAGCGAAGAAGAGAATGTAAGTATACAAGATATAGGGGGGAGGCTTTGTTTGATGACAGTAACACAATGTCGCAATTGAATGTCTTGCTCAAAGGATATGTTGCGTATAATAATGATGATTTGGAATAGTTGAAGTTTGGAAGATAGGAAGAGCTTTACCAATATTTGACTTTTGTGTTATCGGAGGTCGGAATATGATTTCGAGAGTTAAAATAGCTCCGTCTTGTCATGGACTTATATGCAATATTTGGCGTCATTCCGGGTTGGTTTGATAGGTTTTGGCACGAGTTTTGAAAGTTGGAAGATTGGAAGTTCCTAAGTTCGATTCATGGTGTGATTCGTCGTTTCGACATTATTTGATGTTATTTGACATCTCGAGCGAGTCTGTATTAGGTATATGACTTGTTTATGTGTTCAGACGGGATCCTGGGGGCCTCGGGTGTGTTCCGGGTGGGCCACGGGTCATTTTTCCGATTGTTTGAACTGCTGTTTTCTGCTTCTGGTGTCCTCCTTCGCGATCGCGAATAGCCTTTAGCATTTGCTATGTGTTGATGCTAGCTACCTCAAATCCTTTTTCGCGTTCGCGTTTAACACATCGCGTTCGCGAAGCTCTGCATTTTTCCTCTTCGTGTTCGCGTCTTTCCCTACGCGTTCGCGTAGGTTTCTGTCTCTTCTTCTCCGCGTTCACGAGCTCATTGTCGCGTTCGCGATGAGCAACCTAGGCAGCCTTCATTTTTCTTCTTCGCGAAGGCGATCCTTCCTCCGCGTTCGCGATGCATAAATGCCTGGGCAGACAAAATATATTCCAAAATCGAGAGTTAGACCATTTTATTCATATCTTGACTTATGGAGCTCGGTTTTAGGTGATTCTTTGAGGGTTTTTCAAGCAAATCGATTGCGTAAGTGTTCTTCACCTAGAATTTAATATATTCAATGATTTTATCTTTGTCTTTATCATTTAAATTGTATTTTGGGTTGAGGGGAATGTGGGTTTTTGAAGACAAACTTCTAAAATGAAAAATCATGATTGGAGGGACCAAATGGTATTAGAATTTGATGATTATTTATGGGTGAACTCGTATCAGAATGAGTATTCGATTTTTGTAAAATTTATCGGGTTCTAAGGTGCAGGCCCGGAGATCGACTTTTGGACCAATTTTTAGAATTTGATAATGATTGAGGCTTTATGATTCAGAATAGTTTCTTATGTGTTCTATGTGTGCTTTGAAGTTATTTTGGTTAGATTTGAGCCTTCTGGAGGTCTTTTTACCAGAGAAAGTCATTGTTCAGTATTGGTTTGTCTTCTTTGAGGTAAGTATCTTGCCTAACCTTGTGTGGGGGACTCCTCTTTAGAATTTAAGTCCTCTATGCTAATTGTAGCCCGTGCATGCAAGGGGACGAGTGCTTGCTCGGTCTTGTTTGTGGAAAATTTATCTTTAGGGTTCTTAGATCCTTATGTTCATTAAGTGGGAAGTTTCCTAATATGATTGGGTTTCCTATTTGCTAGTTTACCTCTACATGCTCTATATAATTTTGTTAGCTTTTCTCTAACTCTTACTTGTTATTTGGACCATATTTGCCTTAATTGAAGTGATTGCCCTCCTTATCATTTTGTTAATTCTTAATTGTGAGTTCCTCTATGACTCAGTGCATATATGCTACGTGTCCAAATTATTGTGGTTTCCTGTGTAGTTATCACGTGCCTTACCTGTCTCGTTGTTTTTGTAAAGGTTGTTGTACTCCTTGAATTTTCATGATTCTCTTGTTGTGTGTACTCATACTCTTGGTGGTAGGAATTCTTGTGATTGGGTTGTTGAATTGTTGTTATTGATTTAAACCATGTCTGGTGGGATCAGGTTGCACGCCGCAACAGGAATAATAAGGGTGATATATTGAGGAGGAATAAAGTTGAAATGTGATTGTCTGGTGGGATCGGGTTGTACGCCGCAGCATGAGTAATAAGGGTGGATTGTAGGATCGGGTTGCACGCCGCAACATGAGGAATAAGGGTAATATATTGAGGAGTAATAGGGGTGGATTGGTGAGATCGGGTTGCGCGCTACAACATATTATATTTTTTATTATGATATTGATATTGTCCGGTGGAATTGGATTGCACTCCGCAACAGGATGAATAAGGGTGGATTGATATGGAGTAATAAGGGTGAATATACATATCCTGTATTTTTATTACTCCTGCTTTACTGTATTGACTTTAGTTCATTTGTACAAAACTTTGATAATTTGTATTTCTGGTTTCGCTGAGTTTTGAGGATTGAATTATTGACACTAATTTATTGACTTGCCGTCATTTCTTGAGTTCTGTCCCTGATACTGATATTCATTTGAATTAATTTTCAAGGTAAATTTACTACGTTGATTCAATTCCTTCTTCCCTACGGAGTTGTTAGTAATATGGTGAATTAAAATAAAGGAATTAATATTACGATAACTTGTATGAATTTTAAATTAGAACTCGCCGTATATAAATTTAAATAGTACAAATTCTAATAATTGTTACATTCTATTTAAATTTGTTTCTCAAATAAATTTCCTTAACCCGTATGAGGTTGTATTTTACTTAAAAAAGAATTTCTATTATGTTTTAATTTAATAAATCCTATATTAGAGGTAATAGCTTATTCGATGTTGAATTTTTATCTGAAAAGGGTATTTTCTTCACTCAAATGATTTCTAAAAATAATATCATCTTTTCTCGCTGCTTTTTCCTATTTGGTTTATAAACTGTAATTTACTGTCATGACCCTAAAACCGACCCGATCGTGATGGCGCCTATTGTGAATCTAGGCCAGCCGACACAACCCCCGAGTTAACCATTTAATCAATAATAATTCGTTTTTAAGCTTTTAATTAATCAAATATCTCAAAATGTAAGTCTAAATGAACAGTGCGGAAATAATATAAAAGCCCGACATCGAGGTGTCACAAGTCACGAGCATCTACTAAGGTCTGAGTACATCAAGAGTCTAAGAATGTACTAAATACAGTCTAAGGAAGACAAGAGGGAGAAAAGCTGTGCTGCGAACGTCGGGTAGCTACCTTGCTAACTCCAATGACTCTGCCACTGAGAAATCAACACCCGCTACCGGGTTCAGAACTACCTGAACATGCACACAAGGTGCAGGAAGTAATGTGAGTACGCCAACTCAGTGAGTAATAAATGGAACAACCTTAGCCCCTCGGGCTAAATCATATCACACACTGGGTACCCGCGCTCACTGGGAGTGTACAGACTCCGCGAGGGGCCCCTTACGGCCTAAGCGCAATATCAAGCCATCTCGTAGCATAACCAATAGGCTCTCGGCCTCATATCAAACCACCTCGTGGCATAACAACTCAGGCCCTTGGCCTCATAATCATAAATCAGTACAACACTACTGCGGCATGAAACCCGATCCCATAATAGCCTCACAACACAGGCCCTCGGTCCTACTCAGTCAGAAATCTCTAAAAGCCACTCGGGCATAGTAAAAATATAATGCTCAGCTCAAAATATCATTTAATATGTCAAAACAGAGTAAACATGGTTGAGTTATAAAAATAGTAGAATATAGCATGATTGAGTACAAGTATAAAGTCAAAATAGTGAGGAATAGTAGTAAAAATCCCCTAAGGATCCAAAACAATTGGCACGAGGCCCAGATATGGCATTCAGCCCAAAAAATGGTGATAACAAATAATTTTCAATCAATTACGTAGTAAAACAGTCATTTGGGATAGACTAAGTCACAATCCCCAATAGTGCACGACCCCACGCTCGTCCTCTAGCGTGTGCGTCACCTCAAAATAGCACAACAATATGAAATCCGGTGTTTCATACCCTCAAGACAATATTTACAATCATTACGCACCTCAATCCGGTCCAACTCTACCCTGCGATGTCTTTGACTCTCGACTCGGCCTCCGAATGCTCCAAATCTAGCCAAAAGCAGATTCATACCATCAAAATACGCTAAGGGAACAAAGCCCATTCGAAAATATTCAATTTATACCAAAAGTCCCGAAATTGGCCAAACCCGGCCCCGGGCCCACGTCTCGTGTTCCGATATAAATTACAAAACTAGAATGCTTACACTGTCACAAATTCATACATACCAAGAACATCTAAATCAGACATCAAATGCCCATTCAAATCCCCAAAAGAATCCTCAAACTTTTCTTTATTTTCCCCAATTTTCACTCTAATTTCTCAAATTAAATGAAGAAATTCAAGACTAAATCATGGAATTAAACCAAATATGAGTGAAGGATACTTACCTCAATAGCTCCACTGAAAATCTCCTCAAATTTCACCTTCTCTGGAGCTCTCAAATGGTTTTTGTGATATTGGACTTAAACCCTCGATTTTGAACTTAAACATTCTGTCCAGATTTTTCCTTCATCGCGATCGCGGAAATTGCCTCGCGATCGCGAAGCACAAAAGAACTGCCCCTCATAACAACCTTACGCAATCACGGAACAACACATGTGATTGCAAAACATAGCCTAGACAACTCGCGCGATCACGACCATCCCCACGTGATCGCATAGAACAATGCCTTCCACTGCTCACCAGCGCACTTTCTTCTACGTGAACGCGGCCTTGCCCACACGTTCGCGAAGCGCAACTTCTCAAACATCCGTGATCGCGAACCCCTCTACTACAAATGCATAGTAAAACTTCACCCCAGCCCCGAAATAGTCTACGCGATCGCGTTCCCCTCTACGCGATCGCGAAGAACGAAATGCCTGCAACAAAATACCAGCAAAACTGCTACTTTCAAAACATGAAATTGATCCGTTTAACCACCCGAAACTCACCTGAGGCCCTCGGGACCTCAACCAAATATGCCAACATATCCCATAACATCATTTAAACTTGTTCCAACCTTCGGAACTTTCAAAACAACATTAAACTAACAATTCATCATCGAATTCAAGCCTAAGAATTCCAAAAACTTTCAAATTTCGCTTTCGATCAGAAAGTCTATCAAACCTTGTCCGAATGACCTGAATTTTTTCACACACGTCACAACTGACACAATGGACCTACCCCAACTTCCGAAATTCCATTCCGACCCCTATATCAAAATCTCACCTATCAATCGGAAAACGCCAAAATCCCAATTTCGCCAATTCAAGCCTAAACCTTCCACGGACCTCCAAAATACATTCCGATCACGCTCCTAAGTCCTAAATCACCTAATGGAGCTAACCTAATCATAAAAATTCCAATCCGAGATCATATGATAACAAGTCAAAACTTGGTCAAAACTTTCAAATTTTAAGCTTCAAACTGAGAACTGTTCTTCCAAATCCATTTCGATTACCCTGTAAACCAAAACAACCGATTTACATAAGTCATAATACATCACATGGGGCTAGTCATGCCCGAGAACTGGCGAGCAAAGTGCTGAAGCTCAAAATGACCGGTCGGGTCGTTACATCCTCTCCCACTTGAACATGCGTTCGTCCTCGAACATGCCCATAGTTGTTCCAAAAACCATCAATCGCTGAGTAACCTTACCATGCATATACCCGGGGGTGATCCTATGTCACCCTATCTCATATAGGTCTGATAACACAATGTAACTGAAATTTCACCATCCATCCTAGCCCATAAACCTTAGAACCACATTTCCACTTCTGAATTCATCCACAAGACCAGAATCTCACATCTATACTCTGAATAAGCCCAAAAAATCTATAATAAACCATACCTGTAACCTCAGATGCAATTACACGATATACCACATAACTCAAACACTCGTAGCAATAACTTTTAATCAAGCAGTTACTCAAAACATTCAAATTTCGATAATAAGCCTTATTCCAACACTTCCGTATCCTGCCAATGATAAAAGAAACACGTAGAAAGCCATAAACATTCCTCAGATCAACCATTCGTGAAACCACTTCTCCCTTGGCAAGGACCATAGCAAACTTCTGAGCCGAACATTAATATTATCCTTCCAACATTATGAAACCGAATCCGTTTGTATTCATTATGGACCCCAACGATCTCATCTAATCAAACATAACTACTCTGGTGGCATGACACATTACTACAATCTAAAGCCACAACTCGTGCAATCCATGCACCAAAAAGCAACAATCCGAACATACTCAAATCATGAAAATGTCTAAAATGAGAGAGCTGTACCGCAAGCTCACCAGTACCACCACACACAATGCTGAGAATCTGTCACACATCGTAGATACAGAACACACGAATCTAACTTGAAGGATCATACCTCCATATAACTTTGCTGCAATGCGCGACCCTATCCAAACACTGGTCTACATGAAACACCTCAAGTCACTATGCTCAAAATCGACAACCACACACAATTTGATGTCTAGAACCAAAGCAAATTATCCTAACCACGGCGAAGCAATTGACATAACATTACACAAACCCTAAAGGACACAACCAATACGCCATCCGCCGAGCAATACCTAATACTATTTCCGCTCGAACTCCACTGAGGGACCCCAATAAAACCGCATCACATGTGCCTATAACCAACAAATCCTAAAGCCTTGCAACACGGAAAGGTAACTCATAGATCTCCCCAGATCACTAATAATAACAATCGAATCAACACATCCCTCAACAACACAACTCGGAGTCAACCAAGCTGGCTCGATGTAGAACACACATCTAGATTGGCCTACCAATGGACCCCTTACCAAGGAGTTCCTAAAGCTGCTCCTTCAACTACTTTAACTACATCGGTGCCATACGATACGGTAGCCGACACCAAATCAATACCGAAATAACCAACCCTGGCCGGCGACATGCCCGCCAGTAGGAAACACATTCGAAAAATCCCTCACGACCAAAACTGAATCAATGGTAGAAGTCTCTATACTGACATCCATCACGAAGGCCAAATAAGAAACACAACCTTTCCCAATCATCCGTTGTGTCTTCAAAATTAAATCACCCTACTGGGAACATACCTCGTCGAACCTCGCCACTCAATCCGTGGCATCCCCGGCATAGCCAACGCCGCCACCTTAGCGCAATAGTCCAGAATAACACGACACAGAGACAACCAGTCCATACCCAATATCACACCAAAATCTAGCATACTAAGCAATAAGTATCCACTCGGGTCTCCAAACTTCTAATAGTTAGCACGCAAGACCGATATATATGGTCTACAACCACGACCTAACCTGTTTATGAGAACTCCCAGTCTCCAAGTCCGTAAAGCACACGAATCACCATATCCGATCCTAATTCCACTGTCCAAATATACAACACACCTCTAATACCCAATCATCC
Organism: Nicotiana sylvestris; assembly: GCF_000393655.2. Lineage (NCBI taxonomy): Eukaryota > Viridiplantae > Streptophyta > Magnoliopsida > Solanales > Solanaceae > Nicotiana > Nicotiana sylvestris. Next base: position 148,199,049 of record NC_091068.1, read on the forward strand.
CACGAAAGCTACTCCTATAATTCTTCCGTGCCACCAAGCAAACTCGAATATCAGCATTCGATCCAACAAGAGAGAGTGCCACAATACTAAGGAAGTATCATTAACTCAATCACATTTCCCCTTTTCTGAAACGTATACCCTCATCAAGCCACACCAATTAGTAATATCATTTCCCAAATCATCTGAAGCTGCCCGTGCTGCCTAAGAATTTTAATACCTTCCTTTCACAACTGAAAATGGTAGTTTCATCACTCAAATGGTTTCTAAAAATAATATCATCTTTTCCCGCTGTTTTTTCCTATTTGGTTTAGAAACTGTAATTTACTGTCACGACATTAAAACCGACCGGTCGTGATGGCGCCTATCGTGAAACTAGGCCAACCGATACAACTCCCTAGGTAACCATTTAATCAATAATAATTCATTTTTAAGCTTTTAATTAATCAAATATCTCAAAATGTAAGTCTAAATGAACAGTGCGGAAATAATATACAAGCCCAACATCGGGGTGTCACAAATCACGAGCATCTACTAGTCTGAGTACATCAAGAGTCTAAGAATGTACTAAATACAATTTAAGGAAGACAAGAGGGAGAAAAGAAATGCTGCGAACGTCTGGTAACTACCTTGATAACTCCAATGACTCTGCCACTGAGCAATCAACACCCGCTACCAGGTTCAGAACTACTTGAACATGCACACAAGGTGCTGGAAGTAATGTCAGTACGCCAACTCAGTGGACAATAAAAGTAAAAGCAGCTGAGAGATAAGAAAACTCGTAACACATAGCAAAATGCTACAAAGAGGCACTGTAAAACCAATACAATGCAATAAAGCAGTGAGAACTTGTAAAACACCTTAGTTCGGTATAAGATTCTTTAAAACATCTTTTAACAGTTAAATGAGTGAATGAAAAACAATGAGAGAAAAAAAGTAAACACATAAAATCAGCCCCTCGGGAGAAATACCAACAACACCAGCCCCTCGGGCTATCTCATAATCACTCGTATCAGCCCTTCGGGCAATAACATGGAACAACCTCAGCCCCTCGGGCTAAATCACATCATACACTGGGTACCCACACTCACTGGGGTGTACAGACTCCGGGAGGGGCCCCTTACGGCCCAAGCATAATAACAAGCCATCTCGTGGCATAATCAATAGGCTTACAGCCTTATATCAAGACACCTCGTGGCATAACAACTCAGGCCCTCGGCCTCATAATCATAAATCAGTACAACACTGCTGCATCATACAGCCTGATCCCATAATAGCCTCACAACACAGGCCCTCGACCCTACTCAGTCAAAAATCTCTAAAAGACACTCGGGCACAGTAAAAATATAATGCTCAGCTCAAAATATCATTTAAGATGTCAAAATAGAGTAAACATGGTTGAGTTATAAAATAGTAGAATATAGCATGACTGAGTACAAGTATAAAATCAAAACAGTGAGGAATAGTAGTAAAAATCCCCTAAGGGTCCAAAACAGTTGGCACGAGGCCCAGATATGGCATTCAGCCAAAAACATCGTGATAGCAAATAATTTTCAATAAAATACACAGTAAAACAGTCATTCGGGACAGACTAAGTCACAATACCCAACAGTGCACGACCCCACGCTCGTCCTCTAGTGTGTGCATCACCTTAAAATAGCACAACGATGTGAAATCCAAGGTTTTATACCCTCAGGACAATATTTACAATCATTACTCACCTCAATATGGTCCAACTCTAGCTTGTGATGCCTTTGCCTCTCGACTCGGCCTCCGAATGCTCCAAATCTAGCCAAAAGTAGATTCATACCATCAAAATATGCTAAGAGAACAAAGCCTATTCGAAAATATCCAATTTATACCAAAAATCCCGAAATTGGCCAAACCCGGCCCCCGGGCCCGCATTTCATATTCCGATAAAAATCACAAAACTAGAATCCTTACACTGTCACGAATTTATACATACCAAGAACATCCAAATCGGACATCAAATGCCCATTCAAATCCCCAAAAGAAATTTCAAACTTTTCTTCCATTTTCCCCAATTTCCACTCTAATTTCTCAAATTAAATGATGAAATTCAAGACTAAATCATGGAATTAAACCAAATATGAGTGAAGAATACTTAGCCCAATAGCTCCCCAGAAAATCTCGTCAAATTTGACCTTCTCCCGAGCTCTCCAATGGTTTTTGTGATATTGGACTTAAACCCTCAATTTTGAAGTTAAACATTCTGTCCATATTTTTCCTTCATCGCGATCGCGGAAATTGCCTCGTGATCGCGAAGCACAAAAGATCTGCCCCTCATAACAACCTTACGCAATCGCGGAACAACACACGTATCGCGAAACATACACTAGACAACTCGTGTGATCGTGACCATCCCCACGCGATCGCATAGAACAATGCCTTCCACTGCTCACCAGCGCGCTTTCTTCTACGTGAACGCGGCTTTGCCCATGCGTTCGCGAAGCGCAACTTCTCAAAAATCCGTGATTGCGAACCCTTCTACTGCGAACGTATAGAAAAACTTCACCCCAACCTCGAAATAGTCTACGCGATCACGTTCCCCTCTACGCGATCGCGAAAAGCAAAATGCCTGCAACAAAATACCAGCAAAACTGCTACTTTCAAAACATGAAGTTGATCCGTTTAACCACCTGAAACTCACTCGAGGCCCCCGGGACCTCAACCAAACATGACAACATATCCCATAACATCATTTAAACTTGTTCCAACCTTCGGAATGCTCAAAACAACATCAAAAGACCAAATCATCATCGAATTCAAGCCTAAGAATTCCAAAAACTTTCAAATTCCGCTTTCGATCAAAAAGTCTATCAAACCTTGTTCGAATGACCTGAAATTTTGCACACACGTCAAAAATGACACAATGGACCTACTCCAATTTCCGAAATTCGATTTCGATCCCTATAAAAATCTCACCTATCAATTGGAATATGCTAAAATCCCAATTTCGCCAATTCAAGCCTAAACCTTCCATGGACCTCCAAAATACATTCCGATCATGCTCCTAAGTCCTAAATCACCTAATAGAGCTAACCAAGTTATAAAAATTCCAATCTGAGATCATATGCTAACAAGTCAAAACTTGGTCAAACCTTTCAAATTTTAAGCTTCAAACTGAGAATTGTTCTTCCAAATCCATTCCGATTACCCTGAAAACCAAAACCAACGATTTACATAAGTCATAATACATCACACAGGGCTAGTCATGCCTAAGAGCTGGCGAGCAAAGTGCAAAAGCTCAAAGCGACCGGTCGGGTCATTACATCCTCCCCCACTTAAACATATGTTCGTCCTCGAACGTTCCCAGAGTTGTTCCGAAAACCATCAATCGCTGAGTAACCTTATCATGCACATACCCAAGGGTGATACCACATCACCCTATCTCATATAGGTCCGATAACACATTGTAGCTGAAATTTCACCATCCAACCTAGCCTATAAACCTTAGAACCACATTTCCACTTCTGAATTCATCCACAAGACCAGAATCTCACATCTATACTCTGAATAAGCCCGAACAAGCTATAATAAACCATACCTATAACCTCATATGCAATTACACGATATACCACGAAACTCAAACACTCGTAGTGATAACTTTTAATCATAGTAGTTGCTCAAGACATCCGAATTTCAATAATAAGCCTCATTCCAACACTTCTGTATACTTCCAATGATAAAAGAAACATGTAGAAAGGCATAACCATTCCTCAGATCAACCATTCGTGAATCCACTTCTGCCTTGGCAAGGACCATAGAAAATTTCTGAGCCGAACATCGATATTATCCTTCTAACATGCTGAAACTGAATTAGTTTGTATTCATTATGGACCCCAATGATCTCATCTAATCAAACACAATTACTCTGGTGGCATGACACATTAGTACAATCTAAAGCCACAACTCGTGCAATCCGCGCACCAAAAACCAACAATCCAAACATACTCAAATTATGAAAATGTCTCAAATGAGCGAGCTGTACCATAATCTCACCAGTACCACCACATGTAATACTGAGAACCCATCACACATCATAGATATAGAACACATGAATCTAACCAAAGGATCATACCTCTACATATCTTTGCTGCAATGCACGACCCTATCCAAACACTGGTCTACATGAAATACCTCAAGTCACTATACTCAAAATTGACAACCACGCGCAATTTGATGTCTAGAAGTAAAGAAAATCAACCTAACCATGACGAAGAAATTGACATAACATTACACAAACCCGAAAGGAAACAACCGATACGCCATCCGCCGAGCAATACCCATTACTATTTCCACTCAAACTCCACTGAGAGACCCCGATAAAATAGCACCACATATGCCTATAACCAACAAATCCTAACGCCTCGCAACACGGAAAGGTAACTCATAGATCTCCCTAGATCACTAATAATAACAATCGAATTAACACATCCCTTAACAATAAAACTTGGAGTCAACCAAATCGACTCGATGTAGAACACACATCCAGATTGGCCTACCAATGAACCCCTAACCAAAGAGTTCCTGAAGCTGCTCCTTCAACTTCTTTAACTCCGCTGGTGCCATATGATGCGGTGCCCAACACCAAATTAATACTGAAATCAACAACCCTGATTGGCAACATGCCCAACAGCAGGAAACACATCCGAAAAATCCCTCACCACCAGAACTGAATCAATGGTAGAAGTCTGTGCACTAACATCCATTACGAAGGCCAAATAAGAAAGACAACCCTTCCCAACCATTCGCTGGGTCTTCAAAATGAAATCACCCTACTGGGAACACAACCCGTCGAACCTCGCCACTCAATCCGTGGCATCCCCGGCATAACTAACGCCGCCGCCTTAGCGCAATAGTCCAGAATAACATGACACGAAGACAACCAGTCCATATCCAATATCACACCAAAATCTAGCATACTAAGCTATAAGGATCCACTCGGGTCTCCAAACCTCCAATAGTTAGCACGCAAGACCGACATACGTGGTCCACAACCATGACCTAACCTGTTTATGAGAACTCCCAGTCTTCAAGTCCGTAAAGCACATGAATCACCATATCCGATCCTAATTCCACCGTCCGAATATACAATACACCTCTAATACCCAATCATCCCATGAGAGGTACTCCTATAATTCTTCTATGGTGCCAAGCAAACTCGAATATCAGCAGTCGATCCAACAAGAGAGAGTGCTGCAATACTAATGAAGTATCATTAACTCAATCACATTGCCCTTTTACTGAAACGTATACCCTCATAAAGCCACACCAATGTGTAATATCATTTACCAAATCATCTGAAGCTGCCCGTGCTACCTAAGAATTTTATTACCTTCCTTTCAGAACTGAACCGTTACCTTACACACACGAATCTCAATCCTACACAACATACCGCATATACCATACTATCATAGGATAACCATGAGAACTTCATATCCCTTCCGAGCCACAAAGAACTATGTACTCAACTAGCCAAGAACTTCCTATTGATCCCCTCTAGAAGAAAATCACTACACATCTCCTGCTCTTCACGATCGTAGAAAATATGCATCTCTAATTGTGGTAGAAGCCATCGAGAACTCTCTGAATCCCATTTGCACAAAACCAAACCGTTAGGACTGAATCCTTCTAATTCAACCAGCTACACAGGTCACTAAAACCCAAGAGCATTGTCACAAAACCCCTGCAGAAACTCATTACCTCGTAAGCATCAAATGAACTAATCATATCCTTACCATGCCGATCCGGCCTACTACCAAGCTATCCCTTCTATCTAAGTTCCTTTTGGTTTACCTTAAACTTGATACTTCTTCTTGTTATAACACCACAATTCCTCAACCTAGACTCACTACACGAGACCCAAGCATAAAACCACACCGTCTAAGGCTCATAAGCCGCTGAATACACTTTTAATTATTCCCAAAAGCACCACATTCAAAATACCTACCTCGACGAGACTTCCTACAAATCCGAAGCCATTACCTTCCTAATACTGATATATAGAATCCCATAATTGTTATAGAAATGACACAAGTCTTGACACCCTCCAATGCAAACCTCAGTTTCTAGCCAAATTATACAACTTGAAAATCTCCAATTATTACACGTAAAATTTGAACCCATTAGAACTATTCTCGAGAGTCACCCACTCTACTCAAACCGCAGTTAGACCGATCAAATAGGCCTACGACATGTGCTCCACTAGCAGAATGTAACCTCACCTTAATGCAACCAAGCACTTCATGTTCTATGCACTGCACGTCCTTTACCAATAACCACTCAAGACATTCCGTGATTCTCATACACCTATGAAGCATGACATAACCTTTATTGAAATTTCCTTTACTCGAGCCATCCTCGGTCTCAACCTCCGCAAGCCATAACTAATTCACCCATATGCCTCAAACTGGAACCAACATAGCACATAATCATGCAATAAACTAATCAATTGTAGCCTCCCCCACTTGGCTCAAAGCCATAAATCAAAACACACAATAACTCGTAACGTATATACTCTATTACTGCCATAATACCATAGTGAGATTAAACTCAATCCTTCATAAGCTCGTGAAACACAAACCATTTAGTACTTTAAATCTTCTGCAAATCTCGCATTCACCCTCATAATAGTCAAGCCCACTCTCTTAGGCGACCCAAATTCAAATTGCAACACATATATTTCCCTGGTAACAGAGATCTTCCAATAAATGACATAAAGGATCACGCAAACTTCAGAACAATCCATAGGAGATTGCCCACCTACCTCACCTCAAATTAACATCTCCTTATACCCTTCCGATGTCATAAACATTACATAGTTACTTAATCTTCCTGAGTCTGAACTCATGTCACAACGTGAAATCCACTTCACTTCCCAACTAGGCAACATGAAAAGGTTCTTCAACATGCCCACAACTCGGGCTAAGCATTAAATCATGATGGAAACCAAGCAGCGGATAGTTCTTACTACCCCAAAGCAGACCCTTCTTATGTCATTCAAATCATATGCACACATCTCGTAGTCACATCACACTCGTCACGTAGCTATCCAGTCATCACTTCCACTAATAGGGACACCATCAGACATACAAATCCAAAAGCATGTGCTCACACAATAAACGCCTCAGTTCTCAAGCTGTAGGCAAAACCCGACCTTAAGTCCTCCAGACTAGCCCACATCAACACATAAAGATCACACCTTACCCCTCGATCAGGGAATCACAAGACATCTATGCATATTTGATACTGAGCACTCATGCGCGTACGAATATGTGGAAGGAATTCAAAGAGTTATATTTCAAGATGAATCAAGGACGCATGATAAGAATTCAAAAATGTAAAGTTTTTCCTAAAGGTTCTACAGCCTCCCGAGGATAAGTATAGACGTCTTCGTACCGATCCGCAAGACTCTACTAAACCTGCTCATGACTCGTGAGACCTATATAACCTAGGATCTGATACCAACTTGTCATGACCCTAAAACCAACCCGGCCATGATGGCACCTATAATGAAATTAGGCCAGCTGACACAACTCCCAAGTTAACCATTTAATCAATAATAATTCGTTTTTATGCTTTTAATTAATCAGATATCTCAAAATGTAAGTTTAAATGAACAGTGCAGAAATAATATACAAGCCCAACATCAGGGTGTCACAAGTCACGAGCATCTACTAAGGTCTGAGTACATCAAGTGTCTAAGAATGTACTAAATACAGTCTAAGGAATACAAGAGGGAGAAAAGCAGTGCTGCGAACGTCGGGTAGCTACCTTGCTAACTCCAACGACTCTGCCACTAAGCAATCAACACCCGTTACCGGGTTCAGAACTACCTGAACATGCATATAAGGTGCAGGGAGTAATGTGAGCACGTCAACTCAGTGAGTAATAAAATTAAAAGCAGCTGAGCGATAAGAAAACTCGTAAAACACAGTAAAATGCTACAAAGAGGCAGTGTAAAACCAATACAATGAAATAAAGCAATGAGAACTTGTAAAACACCTTAGTTAGGTATAAGTTTCTTTATAACATCTTTTAACAATTAAATGATTGAATGAAAAACAGTGAGAAAAAAAAGTAAACACATAAAATCAGCTCGGGCAAAATACCAAGAGCACCAGCCCCTCGGGCTATCTCACAATCACTCGTATCAGCCCCTCGGGCAATAACATGGAACAACCTCAGCCCATCGGGCTAAATCACATCACACAATGGGAACCCACGCTCACTAGGGGTGTACAGACTTCGGAAGAGGCCTCTTACGACCCCAGCGCAATATCAAGCCATCTCGTGGCATAATCAATAGGCTCTCGACCTTATATCAAGCAACCTCATGGCATAATAACTCATTCCCTCGGCCTCATAATTATAAATCAGTACAACACTGCTGTGGCGTGCAGCCCGATCCCAAAATAACCTCACAATCGGCCCTACTCAGTCAGAAATCTCTAAAAGCCACTCGGGCACAGTAAAAATATAATGCTCAGCTCAAAATATCATTTAAGATGTCAAAACAGAGTAAACATGGATGAGTTATAAAAACACTAGAATATAGCATGATTGAGTACAACTATATAGTCAAAATAGTGAGGAATAGTAGCAAAAATCCCCTACGTGTGCAAAACAGTTGGCATGAGGCCCAGATATGGCATTCAGCCCAAAAGATGGTGATAGCAAACAATTTTCAATCAAATATGCAGTAAAATAGTCATTTGGGATGGACTAAGTCACAATCCTTAACAGCGCACAACCCCACGCTCATCCTCTAGCGTGTGTGTCACCTCAAAATAGCACAACAATGTGAAATTTGGGGTTTCATACCCTCAGGACAACATTTACAGTCATTACTCACCTCAATCCGGTCAACTCTAGCCTGCGATGCCTTTGCGTCTCGACTCGGCCTCTGAATTCTCCAAATCTAGCCAAAAGCAGATCATAGCATAATAATATGCTAAGGGAACAAAGCCCATTCAAAAATATCCAATTTATACCAAAAATCCCGAAATTGGCCAAACCCGATCCCCGGGACCACGTCTCGTATTCCGATAAAAATCACAAAACTAGAATCCTTACACTCTCACGAGTTCATACATACCAAGACATCCAAATCGGACATCAAATACCCATTCAAATCCCTAAAAGAATCCTCAAACTTTTCTTCCATTTTCCCCCAATTTTCACTCTAATTTCTCAAATTGAATAATGAAATTCAGGACTAAATCATGGAATTAAACTATATATGAGTAAAGAATACTTACCCCAATAGCTCCACTGAAAATCTCCTCAAATTTCACCTTCTCCCGAGTTCTCCAATGATTTTTGTGATACTGGACAGTATACGGTGAAATCGGATGAGTCTATTTCTCGCCACTAAGGTGCATTCGGGGGGTCATATCAGTATCTCGAGGTTGTAGGACTACGATCTAGATCCCTCCCCCGAGTTTCGCCCGCAACCCAACAAAGGTTCCGAGGGTGGGGTATTCCCGAGGCAAGCATCCAACATCAATAGGGTCTAGCATCGTGCCTAGTCGTCCCATCCCCGTATCTTTACATTTAATGCACTTTATACTATATTGTATTCCCTCTCCTATATAAAGGGAACCCATGTCACTTTGTAAAGGGCTGATGTTGTTCCATCTATTTCTCCACAAGATCAATAATATCTCTCTATCTCTCTTTCTTCTCTCTAACTTACTCGTTTTTACTCGCTCGAAGCCACTTTAGCATTTATTACTTTCTTACTTGTTCTTCATTTATTTCTCGGTATTGGCCATAAAGAGCCTTGTTTAATCATATCTTAACGGTTATCACATTCCTGACTGCCCCGATAGCTTGAGATCGAATTGGATATCGGCTTCGAGGCTTCTTCGTCGACCAACCCGAGGCTTGGGCGGCAAGCCCTTGGGTTTGATTACTGCCCCGTTTTAACTTGTATCTCTTCGTTAAACTTCATACTCTAAGCATCAACTGCTCTAACAACTAGCATAAAAATAGATCACGTATTTTTTGAATCTCATTTACAAATTTAATTGTTGTTACCATTTTCACGGTAAACAGTTTGGCGCCCATTTTGGGGCTAAAAATAATAGTGATTATTTTCTTGCTAGTTTATTTACACAAACACAAGTTATCTTTCACATTTTTTCTTGCCCAAGATCTTTGATGCTTGGTAAATAGAGTCAAGTACGACAACCTCGAAAACCACGGGGAAAACGACGTTGCTTTTCCAGCTGCCGAAACGCAACCACAGAATCCCGATAATGCGCCCGGACCGATTCTGGTGGACATAGATTCATAGGACGCACAATAGGTCGATGAAACCTCACACATCGACGGAAGCATACAACATGGAGACCAACTGGAAGCCCAAAAAGCCCCGGATCGGGAAGCACAGGAAGTTAGTCTTCACGATATTTTTGAAATGTTGCAGGCACAACAGTTGGCTATCGCTCAGTTACAAAGCCATCCGAAGAATCCCAACACAGTAGCGTCGAAAACTACTTCCCCAGCCGAACAAGTACCGGATAGGTCAAGCAACGACAGATCGGTAGTCGATCCTGCCATCGTAAAAATGCTGGAGGATCTCACCAAAAGGATCGAGTCAACCGAGAAAATAGTAGCAACCAACGATAAGAAGGTCCAAACTTATAACTTCAGAGTTGACCAAATCCCGGGCACACCCCCGGTCCTGAAAGGTGTAGATTTGAGATAGTTCGTGCAACGGCCGTTCCCAGAGGAAGCGGCTCCGAAACCCATTCCAAAGAAGTTTAGAATGTCAGAACTCTCAAAATACAACGAGACCTCGGATCCCAACGATCATATCACTGCCTATACGTGCGCGATGAAGGGTAATGACATAAAAAACGATGAGATCGAGTCAGTCCTACTGAATAAATTTGGAGAAACGCTCTCGAAGGGGGCCATGATGTGGTACCACAATCTAGCTCCCAACTCTATAGATTCATTAGCCATGATAGTGGACTCCTTCGTAAGGGCGCACGCCGGTGCCGTCAAGGTAGCAACAAGGTAGTCCAACGTATTCAAGATTAAGTAGAGGGAGAATGAAATGCTGCGAGAATTCGTGTCTCGTTTTCAGATAGAATGAATGGAGCTACCCCTGGTCTCCGATGACTGGGCAGTGCAGGCCTTCACTCAAGGACTAAATGAATGAAGCTCGGTGGCATCAAGATAGTTGAAAGAAAATTTGATCGAGTATCCCGCTATAACCTCATCGGACGTCCTCAACCGATACCAGTCAAAGATCAGGGTCGACGATGACTAGCTGGGAGCCCCTTCGGGCTCAGTATACCCGAGCAGGCTCTTGGCGAAGAAGCCAAGATCAAATAAAGAGAGGTACCAGCCATACCCCGATGATAGGAGAAATGCTCCAAAGTGCAATCCACCCCATTACGACTGATTGTTAAACCAAGGACAGAACCCTCGGGGACCCTCAACAGAGGTGGCTTTGACGGGTACGCGTGGCCAAAAGGGGCACCCCGCCTATCAGAGTACAACTTCAATATCGATATGTCAGACATCATGTTTGCCATTAGCAAAATTAGGGATGCCAGATGGACTAGACCAGTACACTCGGATCCTTCCCAAAAGAACTACAATTTGATTTGCGAGTTTCACAACTTGCATGGGCACCGAACCGAGAATTGTAGGCAGCTCCGAGAGGAAGTTGCCCGACTGCTCGATAACGGGCACCTTTGGGAATTTCTCAGCAACCGAGCTAAAAACCAATCCCGAAAAAGAGAAACAACCAAAAGGAACAATGAAGACGAGCCCTAACAAGTCGTCCACATGATTTTTTGATGGTTCCCCCAGACGCATTCAAATAGAGGACCGCCTAGCAACTGCCAAACAAACGCCAGAACTCGAAAGTGTCGTCGCCACCAAGGTATAATCACCTCTCCCTCTTTCTATCTTCCACTTCACGATAAATTTTGCGCAGGCCAGCGACCAAGGCAATAGGGACGCCACTCCGGCTCAAAGTCCCTGAGGTTTCAAAGCGTCCATTGCACTCTTTTCCTTTGATCAGTTTTTATCCCGAAATGAGTTTTTACCGACAGGGGTTTTTAACGAGGTAAAACCCACGCACTTCCCAAAAAGGATTCAATGAGTCTATGAGGTTTTCGAGGCTCCAATAGGAAATGATGTACCAGACCAAATGGTCCAAGGAGCCGCCCCTACGTGGGCCGAGCTCACAATAACGAAACAGCATGTATTTACGCCAAGCAATAAAGAACATCTTTCAGCATCTCGTACTCCAGAAAAGGAAATTTTAGCATGCTCATGGCAGGGGTCCCTCCACCAAATGCATCCCGAAATACTCAGAGACTTAGCGTCAACAATTTGGCACCCGCACGACCTAGGGTTGGAACTCCGGGCTCATAAGGCCCCAACAAAGTAACTCCGAGCTCACGAATAACGGCCTTCGAGCCTAAGCAAACTCGATGACTATCGCCAATCGCCGTACACTAGAAACACCGTGGCCGTAAGACCCCGAGTAGGCAGACTCGGTATAACCAGATCTATTTTACGTAGCAACAAAAATTGTAAGACCTCAACAGGCATGACAAACTGTAAGACCTCAACAGGCATGACACACTATAAGGCCTCAACATGCATGACAAACTGTAAGACCTCAACAAGCTTGACAAACTATAAGACCTCAACATGCATGGCAAACTGTAAGACCTCAACAGGCATGACAAACTGTAAGACCTCAACATGCATGAAAATTTGTAAGACCTTAGTACAGGCATAAAACTCATTCCCGAAGTTTAGGCTATACGTCGCAAAAGGGCATGCACTCGGTGTAGACGCCTAAACTATCACTCGAGATAAAAAATGGTTGCGGCCAAACACATATGACTACGGTCAAAACTGCTACTCCAGCCAAATTAACGCGACTCGGGGATGCTTGACCGTCGCTAACAAAAATGCATGCCATTACTTCGAATCTACTTCGAAAAGAACCGGTGAAAACAAGCTTCCCTCAACAGGCAAACGAGCTTCGACCATGTCAGCACCAAATCACAGGGCTTTGAGCTACTCAACCTATGAGCTAAAAAGTTTCTGAGGTGCTCAAATATCGTCGCTAATGACTTGAAATCAAGGTTCTTCCCGAACCGACGATGGGTCAGGCAAAATTATTTCAAAAAGAGCTTAACGAGAGGAAAACAAAGCCTACAATATGCCCATGGGCAAAAGCATAAGAGCCAATGTTGCCAGCCAAACGAGCCTCCGGGCCACATACTAAAATGTCGCAATGACCAACAGCGTAAGAGCCACTGTCGCCAGCTTGAAAATTGAAAACTTGAGGATTAAAATGTTCTCGAATCATAACCCAATTCGGAGACCGTATCTAAAATAGTTAACTATACATCCCTAAGGGCCACATACAAAAAAGGTCGCTCCGACCCAATTCATAAGAGCCATTGTCGCCATCCCATGCAAACGTAAAACACGAGGATAAATTCAGGTCGAGTTGGATCCCGACTCGAAGACTGAACCTGAAGATGGTTAAAGTATGCAGGCCTAAGGGCAAAAAATAAAAGCCTCTATCGCCAGCCTAATAAACATCGGGTCCATATTGCAGGTTCTGAGGTTTCTGTCAATCCAAAGGTTGAATTGACCCAATTGAAATCCCCACAAACAAAAGTACAGAAGATACAAATTGCGGGGTTCCCCCTATTATTTTTACATATTGGTGGTGAAGCACAATCTCAACCTATGACATATTATGAAAGCTATATATTCAAAGAAGAAGGCAAGAAATAGACGTTCCCCCTTTCGACAACTATGGCCCTGTAGCCTCCTCCTCACCGACCTTAGCATCGGACAGAAGGAACTTGGCATCATACTCATCTCCTTTGGCTTGCTCAATCTCTCCCGAGAGATCGAAGCCCTTGACATGAATCTCCTCGAGGATTCCCCTCCGGGATCTGCACCTCACATATTCCTTGCTATTGCTTGCACGATCGAGGGCCCCCTTCAGCTTAGCTTTAGAAACGGCAGTGCTCCTTGAATAGGCTACCACTTCTGTCCCGCCATGGTATTGCTCATCACAACTTCAGCCCGGACATTCACCACCTCGGTTTTTGCCCTAAAAAACTCGAATGAAAGCCTTGCGATCATCTTCGCTCGAGCAAAATCGTTCGCACGGACGGTCTAGATTTGCGCCTCAAGAGCAAAAGCCCCGGACTGAGCCCTCTCTTTGGCCGCAAAATGGGCACTCACATGGGCCTGCAGCTTGGGGAATTCGCGTTTGACCAGCTAACCTCGCCCCAAAGTTGTCCCAACTTATCCGTCTTCCCCTTCAACTAAAATAGCAAAACATCAAGATGCCAAGATTAAGGGCAAGCTAGCATGAAATGCAGGGTACCTGTTTCACTTGGAGGACATCCCGGACCCAGATCTGGTCCGCCTAATGCCGTAAGGAGACGAGCTCGCTTTCCTTTGCCGCACAAAGAAGATTAAGGGATTTCTCCCTATCCAAGCCTCCCACAACAGGGCCTTGCAATGAAGCATCTCAGCTTTAAGCCTGTCGAAGGCTTATGAAAGAAAGCCATATAAGAAAAAGAAGAAGAGTGCACGTCCGGAACATTCTTACAGCAGTCGAAACTCACCATAAGGCCAAAACGCTGAGCCTCGCCGAAGGACGAAGCAACGCCCACTGGCTTTTCACTCCCAGAAGGTTGCCGATCGACCGAATAACTTCTTCTTAACCGCTGCGAAGAAGTCGCCTAACTACAAGGCTTTTCACACCCCGGAAAATCTTTCCTTTTATCGGCACTCCTTGATCTCGAGGTCAGCAACCTCTCCTTCTCCCCCGGGGGACGTGGCCTCGCCTCGAAAGGAAGACGCCATTTCTTAGGAGGCAGAGTGCCAGACACCTACCATGGTGCTTCGCCTCCCATCTCCCTTTTAACAGATCTCGCCACCAGCTCTTATCATAAATTGAGCAAGCTGGCAGCTTACGAGACCACTCGGCTAAATCAAGGACCTTGGCGGGTGACTAATGAGTTGCTACAAATAAAGAACAAAAAGATATCATTGTACAGCCAACCTCAGGTTGAAACAAAGACAGTTCATATGAAGCACTTACGTGTGAAGTTCCATTTCTCAGGAAACGATAAAAATTCTCCAGGGACAACATCAGTTGTTCGAATCCGAACAAACTGATTCATCCATCCACGGTCCTTATCCTACTCGCTGCCAATTACAGGAGCTCGGGTGGATCAACGCTGAAGAGCAATCAAGCCCTGGCAGCGCAATGGCTGATACAACCTCACGAGGTGGCTGAGGGTAAATTCTATCCCGGCATTGTCAGCAAAATATCTCATCGCCTGCGCTTTTTGCCAAAGAGAACGATGAACCTGCGTCAATGTTACTTGATATCTTCGACAGAAATCAAGCACGACCTAGTCCGAGGAACCTGGCGCAAAAACATGAGTGTATACTCTCAAAAATCCCTCAACATATGTCATGACACTCTCCTCAGGGAAAGTTAATTGCAGAATCGTGCCATCCCCCGATCTGCAATCTATTCTAATCATCTCAAGGTTTTTCTCCCTCACTGATGAAATGATTCTCGATACATGCTCTCAATGGCCTGTAACATTGGGAGATTTCCCCTACGTGACAGCCCTCCTCGAGGTAGGGCACTATAAGCCTCGCTCTCTAATCGAGGCCAACCCTGCACTATAATTGAGTAGAGAGAGAGGGTCGAAGCAGCTTTTACCCGATTTAGGTCGGGATCGATTTTCAGAGGGAGCTAGAAGTTGGAGTTGAGTTTCTATCTAATTGAGAGTTGTGTATGTGTTCCAAATTACACTTCTAAACATTTTTAGGTTATTGTTTTACTTCTAGTTTTATCAAACTAGAACGCTAAGTTAAACTAGAATAAGCTAAGAGTAAACTACTGTGAGTTGTTCAAATAGGTAAAAGTCACTAGGATAGTGACTTTCACCTTGGTGGTCAATTGATGGATACTTGACTCTAAGGCATGATTGACATATTTGGGAAGTATGACATAACCGTTGCACGATTTCACCCAATCTACACCTCTCGGTGGTTCGAGTGATTTTTGCCCGAATTGACTTTCTCAAGACCAATTGGGTATGCAAATTTGCACAAGCAATCAAGGTTCAAGTTTGGTATTGCTATCTCTAGATTTAACACTTTAATTGGGACTATCAATCTCTTGAGTATACTTTAATTCCTTGTTGGACCATTTTCAGAGAATTAGGTTCTCTTTCTCAAAAAGAGCCAAAGTCAACTAAACACAAACTAGTGTTTGCAACTACCAATTCAGCAATTAAACATGAAATTAACCCAAATATCAAACACCCATATTCAATCTAGCCCTAAAACACAAGACCCATCAATTACCCACACTAGGGTTGAGCCACAACCCTAGCTTATGGGTCTAGCTACATATAATTGAAGAAGAAAACAAAGAAATAGATGAAGAAAAACTCATATTAACTAATTTCTAAGATAAACTAGAAGATTCAATATTGAAATGAAGCTAAAATTCCTCAAAATAGCTAAAACTATCAAAGTCACAAGCGCAGCTCTGTAAAAATCTATCTGGTGACCTCAAAATGGGAAAAAAGCTATTTATACTAAGCTGAAAAATCTGGACAAAAATACCCCTACGGGGCTAGTGCGGACCGCACAAAATCACGTGCAGCCGCACTAGGGCTCTGAACTTGAAAATCCAACTCTCTGAACTCGGGCAATGCAGACCGCATAGAATCGAGTGCGGTTCGCATGAAATGGAGCGCAGACCGCATTGGCTTCAATCTCCAAAATAGCACTTCTTTGATCCTTTGTTATGCGGACCACACTAAATCGAGTGAGGCCGCAGTGACTCCAATGTAGACCGCATTTAATCTCATGCGGTCGCATTTCCTGTTGGCCTAGAAATCAACCTCTCTGAACCTCACTTGTGCGGACTGCACAGAATGGTGTGCAGCCGCACTGGGTCTGTTTTGCCTGAGCTTTGTCTTGTCTTGGTACTTGTGCAAGTTTCACTCTTTTTTGAGCTGATCTTTAACATTTTGTCACTTTGTTGATCAAACCTGCAATCAAGCACAACTTGTGAGCCTTTTGGGACTATTTTGTACAAATTTCTAATCAAAACATAAGCAATAAGGAGTATAAAATGTATCAAAATCCCTAGTTATCAACTCCCCCAAACTTAAGCTTTTTCTTGTCCTCAAGTAAACAAAATAAGACCCACCCCTTAAGGAAAATTCCAAGAAAATTCAGTTGTCCTAAAGTGCTCTCATCTAGTATCAATTGGGAGTAACAATTGCCCTCAATACAAATGAATCATTAACAACATTTACTCTTTGAAACACCATGGATTAAGTGCAACACAAGAGCATCAATAGTTGACTCAACACATCAAAGAACTCTTTCTATTACTTTGGTCGTTGTGGAACTCAAACTCACACATCCTCAACTCTCTCTAAGAAAACCTCACCTTTAGAATAGTAGCACTGAGAACGAGGTTAATGTAAAATCACTCATCTCTCTCAAGGAAAAGCCACATGTCTGGCTCTAAGTACCATATGCTTACCCCTTATATGAGTCACCACTAATGTAAGTTTCATTCAACTAGATATCATATAGGGCTTTTGTGGAGATATAGTGAAGGCTTTTGGTTCCGGGTAAGCAATGTTTGGTCTAAGTAGGTTCGATATTCCCTTAAGCACTACTTTTATTTCATTTTGGCACACATTCACTTGACTTTTTGAGTCTTTTAACTTCTTTCTAAGGGGTTATAGAGACACACTGTCACTCTTTCTTATACATTTCAAATCTTTTCTCCTTTCTCAACTTTCCACACCTTTTCATTCTTTGCTTTTCTTGAATACTTTTTTATTCTCTTACACATTGAACATTCTTTTTGTCTTTTTGCTTCTCTTTCTTTTCCATTGCCTTTCCTTTTCTTCATTTTTTGCATCTTTTTACCACTTTGTTGCAACCCTCGTCTCTCCCTCCAAACTTATACTTTTGCCATGTGCTAAAGGGAGGATCGGGTGCCAAGAAAGGGTATCTTTTAGAACGGGTAAAGGCTTGTATCATGATTCTTGAAGGAAAAAGGTCTAAGGCTCAAAATGGTTGACTAGGGATTTTATCATTGGTAGGTTATGGAAGTTTTCAAACAATTATTTGGACCAAGGAGAGCCTATAATCATGTCTCAAGTCCAATTCACTTAGGATTTCGCCTCAACAAACATTCAGGTCAAGTTCTAGACCAATGGCTCGGGACTTGGACTTGCAATGCGATTCTCACCACACAAGCTATAGGATCACTAAAGACATAGAGTCGGGGGCCCACAACAACCTTAGATAAGATTTGAGCACACAATGGTCCCGAAAAACTACTTGATGATTATCGGTCAACACAAGAGTCTCAAGGTCACGACTTCACCATCCTAAACACAACAATTTGTTTTTGACCATAAGATCGAAGAAAAATGTACTAGGCCCAAGTGAAGCTTTGCTTAAGGTACCCTTACCACTAACTACTAAAAAGCAAAGAGAAAAATGGACTCAAACCCTTAAGAAGTTTGTCACGCTATCCATCATTAGGAAAAGCCAAATGGTTCACACAAACTCCACCTTTGGAAAGAACCGTGGCATTAAAAAAACTAAAGGCTATTGCAAACGTTCAGAACAAAAAGCTACGAACATAAATAAGAAGCTAAGAAAGAAAAATTGCGGAAAGCAAAATGAATATATACAAGAGGGGATTTAATCGAATACATAATAGATGGGATGAATATGTACAATGTAACATAACTTTATATACATACCCAAAGTAAAATAAAAGTACGAGAAATGTAACGAAATATTAAAATTATATACAAACCAAAGATGAAAAATAAAGAAAGAATAAAAACTGTCAAATATATACAATAATCTAAATCCATAAAAGTAGGGCCTACCCCCTCAAATGAAAGCTGGCATTGTCCCTAATGCCAACTAAACCAAATAAGCACAAAAAAAAAAGGAAAAGGATATAGAGACTCCCTATGGCCCGTCTGTCTGCATGGGCTCCTAAGTGGTCCCTGGGTCCTCAATATTCTCGGGAACCTCACACTGGTTCCCTATGGCCTGCTGCTGGGACCTGGGCCTGGACAGGCTCCTGAGGTGCATCCTATGGCTAACTGGAGGAGGTCTCCGATGGGTCTGCCAACTGGATGACTGCATCGTCTGCTCGGGGAATCATCCTCTTCCTCTTGGGAGGCCTCTAGGACTGCTCAGACTGGGGATGAGCTACTGGTTCTGGGTCCTGCATCAATAAGTCAAAAGGCAGATGATCTGCCTTCATCCTGTCAACCTCAGCCCTCAGCTCCTTTATGGACTCCTTGGAAGCCCGCGTCTTCCTCAACTTCTTGTGCTCCTTAGCAAGCTCCTTGAGCGCCTTGCTGTGTGAATCAATAGCATCCGTGAAAACTTTCTGGGTGTCAAGGATTTTCTTCTGGTTGGCCAGCTGGGTGAATCAACAACTTGGATGAAGTTGTCTGCATCCAGTTGTTGATGCTGAGAAGAGCCTGGCTCAGTTGGTGTGCAGTCACTGGGTAGGCTCTGGAAGAGGGTATCTCGGGATCTGTTGAAGTGGATGGACCACGAGGAATGTCTGCGGAGATGGAGGCAGGCTGAGTAGGAGCCACTACCCCAACTGGCTCTTCAAACTGGCCAGTTGGAGCAGTAGCTGTTCCCTTGAAGTTCTTGCTTTTTGAGTTGTTATCCCCCTGCATGCTATACCATGAGAATAGGACCTTTGCTTTAACTTTGATATCAAACGACCGCTTTTCTACCTTTAAGTCTATGATACATGGTTAAGAAGCTGGGGAAGGGGTAGTTTCTGTCACCTTCACTGCCTACCTATGTAATTACCCAAGACATCACCTTCCCGACATTAATCGGGTACCCCGCAATGATTGATTCTATCAATAATGCCCGGTGAATAGGGAGTGAGTTTTCATGAGTATTGGGATCCAATCTGTTGCACACGAATGGTTTCCATCCATTGTCCTCGATATTCAAACTTATTCTTAAAATTTTCACTCCCGCATTCAACCAATCGGGTGTGGTGCCTGGGATTGCCAGATACTGTGCCAACCAAGGATGGACCTCCTCACCTAATTCCATATTTGCCAAATATATCGACTCATCCTCCTCATCAAACCCCAAGTAGTCATTTATGGTTTTCCCATCGAACAACACTTTCAAATTGCGCATCTTGGCCACTTTGGTGCCCTTCTTGATGTGGGCAATATTGGTGTAGAATTCCTTGACCAGGTGCTCGTTTGCATCCTCACGGTTGTTTAAGAAATACTCCCAGCCCAATCTCTCTCTAAACTGCCTTCTCACATTGGGGTTGTGAGGCAAAAGGTCTCTATCTACAAAATTTCTCTCCGGAATTAATTTTCTCACATGCCACCATTCTCTAAATTTATGGTAGGCCACCTCTCTCACAAAGCAGTCTTGCCACACCTCCGGGTTTCTAGTTCGTTCTACCCCGCCAACTTGGGGCTCACCCCTTCTCCTACTACCTCTTCTTCTCCTACTGCACCCTCTCCGGATAATGAAGTTGTGGGAGAGGTGGAGTATTCATCCCCACTGCCTTCAGCTGAGACCTCAGACGACCCAAAAGATACATTTACTGACGCACAACGGGGGAAGGTGGAGGAGCGTATCTTAGTCTGTTTCTCTCCGGCCAGTCGGAGATGTACTCTGGGATTGAGTCTGAAGATATATCCCCGGAGGGCTCATATTCGCTCCCAGACTGGTCAATGGCCCTATCAGCAGCTTTAATCATCTTCCTCATATTTTTAATGTTTTGTCGGGCTTGAGCAATCAATCTTATCATTTTCTGTTTCCCTCCCTAGGAGGATTCTCCTCTGCCTGGTTGTTTAGAGCCCTTGCCTCTTTGTTTCACCATTGTTTACAAACAACATCCATTAGGCTTGTTGGTATCAGTAGAAGTAAGTAAGATCAGAGTTGCAGAAAAAGTTGCAGATAGTTGCAGAAATTACACAGTGCGGACCGCACAAAATAGAGTGCGGCCGCATAGAGGTCAATGCGAACCGCACAAAATGGCAGTGCAGTCCTCACAGAGGTGGGGTTAAGACTACTTACTCTCTGTATCCAAGCAATGCAGACCACACAAAATGTAGTGTGGCCGCACAAGGACCAATGCGGAAAGCACAAAATATAGTGTGGTCGCAGTCCCCAAAGATCAGATTACAGACACTCATCAATGCGGTCCGCACAAAGTGCCATTATGGACTGCACTAAGGCACCGCGGACCTCACAGAATCGACCGCGGTCCGCACTGAGTGCCCAGAAGCATCACTAACTTAGGATTCAATGTATTTTGATTTTATGTCCAATTTTACACCTAAGAAAGGTTCCTATGTGTTTGCCCATTGTTTCTAACTACCTAATTCTGCTTTAATCAAGAAATTAACTAACCTAATTTTACCAAATCAAAAGAAGTACAGGAAGAACAGAAGGGAAGCAAGAAAAACAAAAATTAAGAGAAATTAACAAAATTAAACAATTAAAAAGAAGTTAATGGTACCAGATGTGAGATGAAATGAAGGTAAACGAGTCCAAGCAGTTAATTATGAGCAAAAGGAAAGATGAATAGTGCTTCTATGAATTCTGAGAGCAAAGGGTCGAAAAGTGTAAAAGCAGGACCTCAGGCCCTATTTATAGAAAAAGGACCTGGGGCCCAGCTTACCAACCCAATGCGGATCGCACAAAATGGACTAGAGTCCGCACCACACAGTTTTTTTTCAAGTTTGAGAAGGCAATCCACTGCGGTCCGCACAAAATGTCGTGCGGCCGCAGTGGTCCACCGCGGAGCGCACAAAATGTAATGCGGCCGCGGTGGGAAACTTCAGAGAGCTGGACTTTTCGTCCTTCATCAGTGCAGTCCGCACTAAATGTAGTGCGTCCGCATTGAAAACTTTAGAGACATGAACACTTTTTCCACTATGTCCTGCACTACATCAACACAATCCTACAGCATCTCACAACCTGGTAGTCCAAAAATAAATCCTATACTACAATGAAAATCAAATAAAAACAAGAAGAAAAACACATGGGTTACCTCCCAAGAAGCGCCTGATTTAATGTCACAGCATGACGATGGTTACCATCAAATCATTTGAGATAAAGAAGTGCCACCACGTGGCTGTCATCAATTTTTCCCAAGTAGTGCTTGACCCTATGCCCATTCACTCTAAAAACTTCCCCATTTTTGTTCTTTAAATCAAGTGCACCAAATAGGGTCACACACACCACTTCAAAAGGTCCACTCTATTTTGACTTAAGCTTTCCCGGAAATAGACGTAACCGAGAGTTGAACAAGAGAACCAAATCACCTACTTTGAACTCCTTGCTACGAGCATATTTATCATGAAGGTAATTCATCTTGTCCTTGTACGAGGAAGAACTGGAGTAGGTATGGAATCTGAATTCATTAAGTTTATTGAGCTGCTCCACACAAAGATTAGCTGCAACATCCCATTCAAGATTTAGCTTCCTTAAAGCCCACATGGCCTTGTGCTCTAACTCGATCGGTAGATGGAAAGCTTTCCCAAACACCAACCGATACAGAGATATACCAATCAGAGTCTTGTAAGCAGTACAATAAGCCCATAGATCGTCATCCAACTTCTTTGCCCAGTCGGTCCTGTTACACCCTGCAATATTACGTCAATATTACGTCCTATAGTATTAAGTTACGACAGTGTTCTACCCAGCAATATTACATTATGGAGATGTTACGCTTCGCAGTAATAAAGTACGACAGTATTGAACCAGTATTACATTACGATGATGTTGCGCTTTGCAGTAATAAGTTACGACAGTGTTGCACTTGCAGTATTTTACGTTGAGTTTGTTGTAAGGTAATTGACATCAGTCCAAGGAAAAGATTATTTGGGGATTATAAGGATTTTGCAATTTCATAAGTGATTAGTAAATTCATGAAGGTGAAAAGGGGAGCAAGTCAAAGAAAGTGAATTTTGTCCAAGTTTGACATTTTGGGGTAAAATACGGCCCGAGCTAAAATACTCCGGTATTTATGGACTAGTACCATACAAGGTACCACATGACCATAATAGTAAGGGGTATAAGGTATGTAAAAAGTAAGTAATATTTCAAGTAAGTGGGAATAATTCTTAATTTTGCGGGTAATTTATTAATTACCGGGTAACAGGACATTACCCAGTTAACTAATATGTGGATAAAACTTAATTAATTATACTCCAAAGACATGTGTCAACACATGAAGTGACTAAGCAACTAAAATAAGCTATGTGGCAACCTAGGATATAATACTTATCCCAAAGTAAAATACTTGTATAATTTCTTAGAATTCCATGGACTAAAAATGATGTTACCTACTTTAGAAAGCAAATTAAGAAAGGCTGATTTCTTAATTTGAAATGTATTATTCCGAAATGTCAAGAAAACAAGGACGTTACTCTTCTCAAATTCTTAAGGAATTCAAAACCATTTCTTTCAAGACTTAACAAGAACCAGAAACATTTTTTCTCATAAAATTTCAAACCAAGGACGTTAGACATAGAATCATTTCATCCAAATATTCAAAGTTTTGTTCAAATTCGGAAGTAGAAGCTTCACTTCGATAAAATAATTCAAGAAACAGGTTTGTTACGGCTATACCTTCTTTCTTTTGGCATGATCCATATGATATAAACGGAACGTGCAAATGCACAAATTCCATAAGTGACTTTACTCATCGAAGTAATAGAAATATCTATGTTCTTTAATTTCCATGTGTCATAATATTTTATCAACTGTTCATGGGTCTTAGAAAATTACGAAAGTTGAAAAGAGTTTACTTTATGATATTACTAAGAGGCAAAATGGTCTTATGACATTCCGAATAATTTTATTGACGTACTTTTTATGCTCTGCATTCATGTGCACTGACCCATGACCTGATGGCGTTAGATACGCGTATATATGTAAATATATGTATATGGGATATGGGAAAAGGTTACGACGTTATATACGCATCACCACCTGATTAGCTGGTATATGATGATGATGTTGCCCACAGTGGCTGAAATATGATTCAAACGACGTTATATACGCATATATATGCATGTACTCAAATGGTGTTATATACGCGTATATATGTAAATATATGTATATGGGATATGGGAAAGGCTATGGCGTTATATACGCACCACCACCTGATCAGCTGGTATACGATGATGATTTTGCCTATAGTGGCCGATATGATATAATGGAATGCCCTCAGAGGCTGATGATGTTATGAAACATGTACCTATGCACGGCATGACGTTCACACGCACATGCATGATGCTAAAAGTAATCTATGATCTACAAAGTTATTCATACTTACAGGCTGAGTCATGTACTCTATATGTCGTATTTAAGTTTTCACAAGAAAAGGGATATGCAAAAATATTAGCAGAGTAATAAGAAGAGAGATAAGGAAGCATTATGAATAAGTGGTGATACATGGATGAAAACGGTAGAGTGTTACAGAACCTATAGTTAATTGAAGAAAGAGACAAAAGGTAATGGGCCTTAAGACAACAAAAAAGTATAGACCATAAGGTTATATCCTCATTTCGAGAAATAAGTTCGTGACTCCAATGTGACTACCAGAGGGGAGAGTTAATCCTCAGAGTAACAGAAATCAGTATGGACTGGTAAACATGATAAACTAAACATGATTTAGGGACTGGGTGATTCTATAACGGTCGGCGTCATGAGAATTTCAGATCGCGTTCCGACGATAATAGAATGGATAATAAAAGAAGATTCATGGGAAATTAAGAGAATGGTCATTCAGGAAGACGTTTCCCTAACAAGCAAGGGGAACAAAGTTAAGCTTAAGGGAATGTATGTGCCAGTTACACTAAGTGTCACCATTGTGAGTAAGGAAATTTGTATCCTTGGTACATAAGGATTACCGCAAGGCGAGTAAGGGACATCGATGATATAAAAGAACGGCAAAGATGAAAAGGTGAAACATTTATAGGCAGGTCGTCGTAGCTCCAACTCTTAGTACTCCACTAAAGGGGGGAATATGGAATAATAAAATGAAGAATGTGATAAAAATAAGAAAGGGATGATATTGCACTTATCCAAATGCTACAGATATGCTATGATTTCAGAACCTTATGCAAACGTAACGTCAAGGAGAAGAAGTAAGGGTTCCTGCCCGACATGTTATTGATAATTAAGGAGCCAATGCGAGACATAAGTTAAGACCAAGGAAATAACCCAAGAAAGATTTTGCAGAATATGGACATGAGGATGGGCCAATGAGTAGTTAGTAGTTGATTCAAAAAGAGCCTAGCCATGGTTAGTCAAGAGAATACAATACAAGACAGCAGGTCATGCAAGATAAAGATAGTAAAACCCAATATAGTGAATTTAGCCCCACAGTTATGACATTGTAATACTTGAGAAATATTCAAATAGGAGTTGAAGTAGTTAAAGGTACCGTATGAGTGTTACAGAAATAAAAGATAGTGCCACTAGAAAGACAGTCAAAACTACAGTTCAAAATAAACTGTACGAGCAGATGAGTATGGAGGTAAGTAACTAAGGATAATTACAAGTGAGCACGAACATCAAAAATTCAATCAGGAATACAAGATAATAAGATCGCATCTTTACAAGAGTCAGAGGATCTTCCCTAAGTACTCCGACGAAAGACTAGCTGAGGAAATAAGGAAGAAGGCTTCAACCTCAGTACAACGACCTAAAGAGGAAACTGTCGTATGACAACAGTCTCAAAACAACATTGTATGAACTCCCTAAGAAAGTGGCACCTACAGTGGTCAATGAACAAGGAGTAAAATCAGAAGTGATATTCAGAATCATATGAGTTGTATGGAATTTCTATATATATGCGCACTAAGATAAGATAAGTATGGACGCAAGGAGGGGGCAGAAAGACCAAGAAAAGTAATAGCTTACGTTAAAAGAAATCTAAGATGGAACAAAAAAATTATTTGATCAATGGTCCAAAATTGGTTGCATTAAGAACTCACTTAAAGGTTTGCAGTTTTATACCTGCATCTTATACAGCCGTAGAAGATTCTGGTATACGTTAAAAAAAAGAATTGAGCCCAGGTCATAGATGAAAGGTTGAATTGTTAAAGGATTTTATCATGAATATACCTCAACGCCTATGAAAGGCTAAAGTAATAACTAATACTAGGAGCCGCAGGTCGGAAGGTATCTTAAGCCTACATAAAGGCTGATCAGAAAGAAGATGAGACTAAAAAGTTACATCGACTAAGCAAAACAGGATGTACCAAGAGAATTATAGACCTCAGGATCACTCTTAAGTAGCAGAGGTATAAGAAAGATAGTGCAGTAGCCATATATAGTAGCCATATTTTATAATAGCTCTATGAAGAGTACTAGCCTCATAAGAAGTCAGTACGAAGCTCCCACCGGATTGTGTATACACTAGAGGTGTAAGAATTATAATAGAGCTTCAAGTTGTAGTTAAATTATACCTATGTGGAAGGAAGGTCATGAAAGAGATAGAAGATACGATACAATATTTTAAGGTAAGAAAGGTAAAAGTGAACAACGTACGAGATACTCAAGGCAGAATATGTGAATAGTCCATGCTTCGAATAAAAGGCTAGAAGTATTGGGATTCATTATTTAGGAATAATAGCGGCATCATCAGTAGCATACCTTCCAGCCTATGGTCTAGGTATCGAAAAGCTTGACTAAGAGAGTAAAGAAAAGTTGGAGACAATATGATGTCTCGCTTGATGTTCTAGAATAACACAAGGAAATCTATGATACAAGCACGTTGAAAGGAGGTTGTGAATAGTATAAATGGATACGTGTAAGTGGCAAACTAAAGTATGGTAAAGCGACAACGTTTTAGGAAGTCAGGAATAAGTATAAGAAAGGGCTAGTGAGAAGGCGCCGAGAATGGATAAGTCCTCAAGATTAAGCCTATGAAAACAAGAAGAGCTTATGGTTTCTCTAAGGTATACAAAGCTCAGTATAGCCTGAATGAACTCAAAGGGGTCTAAGACTAGTGACATTTAGAAGAAATGGAATACTGCCCGGGTAGTAGAATGAGGGTGTAAGTGTGATGGATAAATAATGACGTTTGGACCTTCGATTGAGTAATAATTTGAAGAGGATTTTACGAATTGTACGAGATTAAAATTAAAATACCCACGTAAGGTAAGTCACATCATAATGATATGAAATACCGTTATGGGAGTATAGTATCGCCCTAGCTGGATCAGAAAAAAATCACTTCAAATGTTCCACGATCAACGCAAGCCCTAGTGATTATATAAGAGGTTTCAAGTTATCAACAGTACATTGTAGATCAATATTGAGGTGAATCAACAATAGATGGACAAAAGTTATAAAGTATGAGAATACATTAAGCCGCCATTCTTAAGATGAACAGTAATGAGGAAGTATTAAAGGACTTAAATTTATACATATGGAATGAGCAATGAGAGTGAACTGGGACTTGGTAGCAGACCTCAACAGCGATAAATTAAAGTAAGAGTTATGGTAGTAAATTCATACGAATGGTTAAACGGACCTATGCAATGAGATATAGCAATGTTTGTAAATCCAACAAAGTATTGAGCAAAGGAATTCAATATACCTATAGAGCCCAAGAGATGCATCCTATTAAGCCTTGTATATACAAAGTAAGGCCTACAAATCGACTAAAAGGTAAAAAGAAAAAGGAAAGATGAATTGCATAAATGCACCTACATAGCCAGGGTCATACAGGCCGCATGACAGAGGTAACAGAAGTTGCATGATTAGGAAAATTTCGACCACAGGTCATGATATGAGAAAAAAGACTAAAGAGGAGAATACCCTAGACTTTGGATTTATTCAAAAAGCAACTGCTTGAAGGGAAAGTAGAGTATTAATGTATTCACAAGAGTTATAAGTTACGAAAATGAGAAGAGCATCAGTCAACATTCGAGGACGAATATTCCAAAGGGGGGAATGATGTTACACCCCGCAATATTACGTCAATATTACGTCCTGCAGTATTAAGTTACGACAGTGTTCTACCCAACAGTATTACATTATGGAGATGTTACGCTTCACAGTAATAAAGTACGACAATATTGAACCCGTATTACATTACGATGATGTTGCACTTTGTAGTAATAAGTTACGACAGGGTTGCACCTGCAGTATTTTACGTTGAGTTTGTCGTAAGGTAATTGACATCAGTCCAAGGAAAAGATTATTTGGGGATTATAAGGATTTTGCAATTTCATAAGTGATTAGTAAATTCATGAAGGTGAAAAGGGGAGCAAGTCAAAGAAAGTGAATTTTGTCCAAGTTTGACATTTTGGGGTAAAATACGCCCCGAGCTAAAATACTCCGGTATTTATGGACTAGTACCATACAAGGTACCACATGACCATAATAGTAAGGGGTATAAGGTATGTAAAAAGTAAGTAATATTTCAAGTAAGTGGGAATAATTCTTAATTTTATGTGTAATTGATTAATTACCGGGTAACAGGACATTACCCAGCTAACTAATAAGTGGATAAAACTTAATTAATTATACTCCGAAGACATGTGTCAAGACATGAAGTGACTAAGCAACTAAAATAAGCTATGTGGCAACCTAGGAGATAATACTTATCCCAAAGTAAAATACTTGTATAATGTCTTAGAATTTCATGGACTAAAAAGGACGTTACCCACTTCAGAAAGAAAAACAAGAAAGGGTCATTTCTTAATTTGAAATGATTATTCCAAAATTTCAAGAAAACAAGGACGTTACTCTTCTCAAATTCTTAAGGAATTCAAAACCATTTCTTTCAAGACTTAATAAGAACCAGAAACATTTTTGCTCATAAAATTTCAAACCAAGGACGTTAGACATAGAATCATTTCGTCCAAATATTTAAAGTTTCGTTCAAATTCGGAAATAGAAGCTTCACTTCGATCAAATAATTCAAGAAACAGGTTTGTTACGGCTATACCTTCTTTCTTTTGGCATGATCCATATGATATAAACGAAACATGCAAATGCACAAATTCCATAAGTGACTCTACTCATCGAAGTAATAGAAATATCTATGTTCTTTAATTTCCATGTGTCATAATATTTTATCAACTGTTCATGGGTCTTAGAAAATTACGAAAGTTGAAAAGAGTTTACTTTATGATATTACTCAGAGGCAAAATGGTCTTATGACATTCCTAATAATTTTATTGACGTACTTTTTATGCACTGCATTCATGTGCACTGAACCATGACCAGATGGCGTTAGATACGCGTATATATGTAAATATATGTATATGGGATATGGAAAAAGGTTACGGCGTTATATACGCATCACCACCTGATCAGCTGGTATATGATGATGATGTTGCCCACAGTGGCTAAAATATGATTCAAACGGCGTTATATACGCATATATATGCATGTACTCAAACGGCATTATATACGCGTATATATGTAAATATATGTATATGGGAAAGGCTATGGCGTTATATACACACCACCACCTGATCAGCTGGTATACGATGATGATTTTGCCCATAGTGGCCGGTATGATATAATGGAATGCCCTCAGAGGCTTATGATGTTATGAAACATGTACCTATGCACGACATGACGTTCAAACGCACATGCATGACGCTAAAAGTAATCTATGATCTACAAAGTTATTCATACTTACAGGCTGAGTCATGTACTCTATATGTCTTCCATGTCTCTTACGTATTTATTTATGTGCCTTAAATACTCGGTACATTATTCGTACTGACGTCCCTTTTGCCTGGGGACGCTGCGTTTCATGCCCACAGGTCTCGATAGACAGGTTGAGAGCCCTCCAAGTAGGCTATCAGCTTATCGGAAGATGTTGGTGCGCTCCATTTGCTTCAGAGTTGCTCGTTTGGTTAGTATGATTTAGATGTGTATTGTTTGGTATGGCGGGACTCTGCCCCGACCTATATGACATTTATGTATTCTTAGAGGATTGTAGACATATGTCTTGTACGTGAAAGATTGTACGGCCTTGTCGGCCTATGTTTTGAGTTTATAAATGATTATGTTGGCCTATTAGGCCCGTATGTCACATGTATATGATGATGTAATAAGAAATATTCGTTACATTGGTACTCGGTTGAGTAAGGTACCAGATGCCCATCGCGGCCCATCGGTTTGGTTTGTGACAGGTCCTATTTGCATTGACCGTCTTTGACAATATGCTTTTGATGTCCCTGTTGGAGACTTCAACTTGACCACTTGCTTGAGGATGATAGGGAGTAGAAACTTTGTGATTGACACCATACTTTGCAAGCAAAATGTCGAAAGCACTATTGCAAAAATGAGACCCCCCATCACTTATGATTGCACGAGGAGTACCAAACCTTGTAAAGATGTTCTTCTTGATAAATGAAACAACACTCCAAGCCTCATTGTTGTGCAAAGCCACGACTTCAACCCACTTTGAGACATAGTTAACCTCCACAAGAATGTAAGTGTTCCCACAAGAGCTAACAAATGGGCCCATAAAATCAATGCCCCATATATAAAAAATATCAACCTCAAGGATGGTATTGAGAGGCATCTCATCTTTCTTCGAAATTCCACCTGCTCTTTGACATTCATCACACCTCTTCACTAGTTCGCTTGCATCTTTGTATAAAGTTGGCCAATAAAACCCACAACTAAAAACTTGGAAGCCGTCCTCACCCTGTCATGATGGCCACTATAGGGAGAGGAGTGACAAGCCTCCAAGATACTCACTTGCTCTTCCTCTGGGACACACCTTCGGATCACACCATCGGGAAAATCTTGAATAAGTACGGCTCATCCCAATAAAAATCCAAACTATCCCACTTGAGCTTCTTCCTTTAGTTAGAAGAGAGCTCACACGAGATTATACCAGTCACAAGGAAATTAGAAATATCGGCAAACCATGGCATACAATTCATCAACACCGAAAGGAGTTGTTCATTGGAAAATGAATCATTGATCTCTATGTCATCACGAGGCCTCCCCTCCTCCTCCAAGCAGGAAAAGTGGTCCGCCACTTGGTTCTCACTAACCTTCCGGTACACAATGTCCAAATCAAACTCTTGAAGTAACAAGACCCATCGCATCAGTCTAGCTTTGGAATCCTTCTTCGTCATCAAGTACCGGAGTACAGCATGGTCGGTGTGAATAATAACCTTAGTACCCATTAGATATGCCGGAATTTTTCCATTGCGAACACAATAGCTAAAAGTTCATTCTCGGTAACCGTGTAGTTCACTTGAGCATCATTCATTGTCTTTCTCGCATAGTACACCGGATGAAACATTTTGTTCACTCTTTGACCCAAAACTGCCTCAATCGCAACATTACTCGCATCACACATGAGCTCAAAGGGCAAGCTCCAATTAGGTGCGGTAATGATAGGAGTGGTGGTCAACTTATGCTTGAGAAGTTCAAAGGCTTGCATACATTTTTCATCAAACACGAACTTAGCATCTTTTTCCAACAACTTGCACAAGGGATTCACTACTTTCGAAAAGTCTTTGGTAAATCTCCGGTAGAACCCCACATGCCCAAGAAAACTTCGAACTCCCTTGACAGATGTAGGGGGAGGAAGCCTTGAAATCACATCAATTTTTGCTTTGTCTACCTCAATACCATGCTTTGAAATTTTATTCCCAAGAACTATCCCCTCTTCCACCATAAAGTGGCATTTCTCCCAATTGAGAACAAGATTGGTTTCTTCACAACGGGCCAAGACCCTATCAAGATTTTTCAAGCACTCGTCAAATGAATCCCCCATAACGCTAAAGTCGTCCATGAACACCTCCAAAATGTCTTCCACCATATCGGTGAAAATGTCCATCATACACCACTGAAATGTAGTCGGTGCATTACACAACCCAAAAGGCATCCTAGAAAAGGCAAAGGTTCCATATGGACAAGTGAATGTGGTCTTCTCCTAATCATCCAGAGCAATCAAGATTTGGTTGTACCCAGAATACCCATCCACGAAATAGTAGAAGGCATGCCCAACAAGTCGATCTAACATCTAATCAAGAAAAGTCAAAGGAAAGTGATCCTTGCGGGTCACTTTATTCAATATGCGGTAGTCCATACATACCCTCCAACCGGTGAAGGTTCTTGTAGGAATCAACTCATTTTGTAAATTTGTAACAACGGTGATGCCACCCTTCTTCGGTACACATTGCACCGGTGAAGTCCAAGAGCTATCAGAGATGGGGTACACAACCCCGGCATCCAACCACTTGATCACCTCCCTTTTTACCACTTCTTGCATAGCCTCGTTCAACCTCCGTTGCTGCTCCAAGGAGGACTTTGCATCTTCTTCCAAAATAATCTTGTGCATACAGAATGCGGGACTTATCCCCTGAATATCAGCTAAAGTCTATCCAATTGCCTTTTTCTTCTTTTGAAACACCGCCAATGTGGCATCAACTTGCATGTTAGTAAGGCAAGAAGAAAGAATAACTAGCAAAGTAGAATTTGAGCCTAAGAACTCATACCTTAGG
This sequence comes from Nicotiana sylvestris, assembly GCF_000393655.2. Taxonomy (NCBI): domain Eukaryota; kingdom Viridiplantae; phylum Streptophyta; class Magnoliopsida; order Solanales; family Solanaceae; genus Nicotiana; species Nicotiana sylvestris. The sequence goes on from NC_091068.1 coordinate 148,231,688, forward strand.
TGTGAAGGTAGTGGTTTCAACTCCAACACCGGAGGGTCCTCAATTGAAGGTTTTGTTGTTGGAGTCTTTCTATTCTCGAGGTCCAAAGATAATTTCCTAGGCTCATAAGAGTAAGAGCCCATTCCATGTAAAGCATTCACGCACTCCACTCGACTTGCATCCTCATTGACATCAAGATTCAACAATACGTCCTCCAAAGGGTCCTCCACATTGATCATTACACTAGTGTCATCAACTATCACTGCTGTGACAAGGTCCACAAAAGAGCACACCTCCGTACTGTTGGGATGCTTCATTGATTTGCAAACATGAAAGACCAATTTTTCATCACCCACCTGGAAGGTGAGTTCCCCTGCTTCCACATCAACTAAGGCCTTCCCCGTAGTAAGGAAAGGTCTCCCAGAATTATAGGAACTTCCTAATCTACCTCACAATCCAAGATCACAAAGTCAGCTGGAAAGATAAATTTGTCCACCCGAATAAGCATATCAGCAATAATACCCAATGGTCTCTTCATCGTTCTATCTGCCATTTGTAATCTCATGGAAGTCGGCCTCAACTGCCTAATACCCAAAGTCTTGAAAACGGAATAGGGCATCAAATTGATACTAGCCCCCAAATCATATAGAGCTTTAGCAAAATTTGCACTCCTAATGGTGCAAGGAATGGTGAAAGCACCAGGATCTTCAAGCTCCAGGGCCACTGAATGCACTATATCACTAACTTGGTGAGTCATCTTTATAGTTTCACAATCCATAGAATGCTTCTTTGTAACCAAGTCCTTCATAAATTTAGCATAGCCCGACATTTGTTCAAGAGCCTCCACCAAAGGCACATTAATGGATAAGCTCTTCATCATGTCAATGAACTTTCTAAACTGATTTCCATTTTTCTGCTTTGCGAGCCTTTGAGGATAAGGTGGAGGTGGCCTTAGCAAAGGAGCCTTGGCTTTAGGCACAACCGGTTCCGGCATGTCTATTATGTGTTCCCTAGACGGGTTCACATCATTTTTAGTTTCCACCTCAACATCTTGAATATCAATCCTTACTTCTTTATTCACATTTTCATTAATCACATTTTCAACCACCAAAGGAACTTCATCTTCTTGCATCTCAACATATTATCCACAATTTGCTTTTGTTTGGAGGGATACACATCACTGCCTCTCCCATTTCTTGTTGTTACCGCCATAAAATGATTGTTCCCACCCTTCGGGTTCACTACCGTATCACTTGGTAGAGCACCCTTAGGGCGAGTATTTAAAGACTGTGAGATTTGGCCTAACTACACCTCCAAGTTTCTAACAGAGGTATTGTGGGAAGCCAACTGAGCATCTGAGTCCGCATTCTTCTTCATCATCTGTTCAAACATCATTTCAATTCTACCCATATCATTGCTAGAAGAACTAGGACCTTGATATGGAAATGGGGGTGGATTGTTCGGTTGTTTGTACATTGGGGGCCTTTGAAAGCCTTGCCCCCAGTTTCCTTGGTTTCCATTGTTCCATCCACCTTGATTGTTATTACCACCCCAATTGTTGTTATTACCATTCCAATTTCCTTGGTTGTTTTGATTGTTGTTCTGATTGCCCTAGTTGTTGTTTTGGTTGTTGTTCCCCCAATTACCATTGCCTTGTTATTGATTGCCCTAGTTGCCTTGGGGTCTCCATTGTTGTTGGTTGGAAGAATTGCCCATTTGGCCTTGATAATTATTCACATATTGTACCTCTTCGTTTTGTTTATCATAACCATCACTTTGAAATCCACAATAGTCATTATCAAATTGCTTAGAATTCCCTTGGTTTTGTTGTCCTCTTTGTCTTCTTTTGTTGACAAGCATGTTGACACCCTCCATGGCATTCACTTGGCGAGGATTTTGAACTTGTTGCAACTGTGCCTTTGCTAGTTGGTTCATCGTAGTTGTTAACTCAGCTATAGCTTGCCCATGATCATGTAATTCCTTGTGCAAATAAATAACCGTAGGGTCACCTTGTGGAACATTGGCTCTACTTTGCCATGCGGAAGAAGTGTCAGTCATCTCGTTAAGAATGTCACAAGCCTCATCATAGGACAACTTCATGAAGTTGCCTCCAGCAAGTTGGTTCAATATGCATTGGTTTGTGGTGTTAATACCCCGGTAGAAAGTCTGTTGGATCATCGCCTCGGTCATATCATTGTTGGGGCATTCCTTCACCATTGTTCTATAACGCTCCCAAATCTCATGCAAAGGTTCCGTGGGCTCTTGCTTGAACGCCAAGATCTCATCTCTAAATGTAGACATATGCCCCGGTGAGAAGAATTTTGCAATAAACTTGTCCGGCAACTCATCCCAAGTAGTGATGGAATGGTTGGGAAGTTGCTCGAGCCAATCCAATTCCTTCCCTCTAAGTGAGAATGGGAAGAGTCTCAACCTAAGAGCATCCTCGAAAACATTAGTCTGCTTGCTCCCCCAACATGTATCCACGAACCATTTGAGATGTTTGTAAGCATTTTGATTTGCAGCGCCCGTGAAATACCCACGTTGCTCTAGTAATGTCAACATCACATTGGTGATTTGAAAATTTCCCGCCCGGATTCGGGGTGGGACAATAGCACTTGCATAGCCTTGGTTCGGAAGCACTCTAGGAGCCACTCTTAGAGGTGGCAGAGGAGGGTCTGGAATATTGTCATTAATATTAGCATTATCCTGGCGGCCTCTACGTTGTCTTTGAGGTACAAAAGGCACCTCATCATCTCCGACATCATCTACCTCCTCCCCTGTAATCACATTTCCAAGAGGGTCATTGGCGTTGTTCGCTTCCATTTGGTACCTGAGTTGTGATACAAACAAATTAGTAACAAAGAAGGAAAGAAGAACAATACACAAAACTAGTTAGATAGACAGCCAAAACCGTTAGCTCCCCGGCAACGGCGCCAAAAAGTGATCGAGACCAACCCTGCACTACTATTTAGTAGTGAGAGAGGGTCGAAGCAGCTTTTACCCGATTAAGGTCGGGATCGATTTCCACTGGGAGCTAGAAGTTGGAGTTGAGTTTTTATCTAATTGAGAGTTGTGTATATGTTCCAAATTACACTTCTAAATAATTTTGGGTTTTTGTTTTACTTCTAGTTTTATCAAACTACAATCCTAAGTTAAGCTAGAATAAGCTAAGAGTAAACTACTGCGAGTTGTTCAAATGGGTAAAAGGCACAAGGGTAGTAACTTTCACCTAGGTGGTCAATTGACAAATACTTGAGTCTAAGGCATGATGAACATATTTGGGGAGTATGACATAACCGTTGTACGATTTTACCCACTCTACACTTATCGGTGGTTCGAGTGAATTTTGCCCGAATTAACTTTCTCAAGACCAATTGGGTATGCAAATTTGCACAAGCAATCAAGGTTCAAGTCAGGTATTACTATCTCTAGGTTTAACCCTTTAATTGGGGCTATCATTCTCTTGAGTACGCCCTAATTCCTTGTTGGACCAATTTCAGAGACTTAGGCTCTCTTTCTCTAGAATAGCCAAAGTCAACTAAACACAAACTAGTGTTTGCAACCACCAATTTAGTAATTAACATGAAATTAGCCCAAATATCAAACACCCATAGTCAATCTAGCCCTAAAACACAAGACCCATCAATTACCCACACTAGGATTGAGCCACAACCCTAACTTATGGATCTAGCTACTCATAATTGAAGAAGAAAAACTCATACTAATTAATTTCTAAGATAAACTAGAAGATTCGAAATGAAGCTAAAATTGCTCAAAATAGCTAAAACTATCGAAGTCACAAGCGCAGCTCAGTACAAAATCTATCTGATGACCTAAAAATGGGAAAAGAAGCTATTTATACTAAGCTGAAATTTGGACAAAAATACCCCTGCGGGGCAATTGTGGACCACACAAAATCATGTGCGGCCGCATAGGGCTCTGAACTTGAAAATCCAATTCTCTAAACTCGAGCAATGCGGACCACATAGAATCGAGTGCGGCCGCGGTGGCTTCTAGTGGGGTACGCATGAAATGGAGCGCGGACCGCATTGGCTTCAATATCCAAACTGGCACTTCTCTAATCCTTGGTTCTGCGGACCGCACTAAATCGAGTGCGGCCGCAGTGACTCCAATGCAGACCGCATTAAATCTCTTGCGGCCACATTTCATGTTGGCCTAGAAATCAACCTCTCTGAACCTCACTTGTGCGGACCGCACAAAATGGTGTGTGGCCGCATTGGGCCTGTTTTGCCTGAGCTTTGTCTTGTTTTAGTACTTGTGCAAGTTTCACTCCTTTTTGAGCTGATCTTTGACATCTTGTCACTTTGTTGATCAAACCTGCAATCAAGAACAACTTGTGAGCCTTTTGGGACTATTTTGTACAAATTTCTAATCAAAACATAAGCAAGAAGGAGTATAAAATGTATCAAAATCCCTAGTTATCACTCTCCTGACATCGGAGGCAAGCCGCTGGCACCGACTGAATATGGAACGCAGGAGAGACTCCCCTCCACCTGATGATCATATGTTGAAGCAACAGCCATGGCTATGGCAGATTAGGGGGAAAAAGTTGGGATCCAAGCACAAATTTTCTGAAATAGGGAAACGGAAGGACTAGCACAAAGCGCCAGGCTCTACAGAAGAGGTAGATTTATCAAGAACAACAAATTCTCCGCTTAAGAGATAGATGAACAAATATATAGGGGCAAAGCAACAACTACCCAAGAGGGCCAATTAATTATTGCCGCATTAACGTCACCCTCTCCTAGGGGAGTATACTGGCGGAATCACTCCAGCTTCCACGTGACTCAGAAAACTGCGGGACCTCTGGGAGACCCCCGACATCACAAACATCGGTTCAAGAGGAGCTATCGATTTAACCCCGGGACATGGCCAGTTTCAGGGCCCTGGTTAATCCGAGAGCAGGGCCCGAAGGGCCAACGCTGAGAGGCAAAAACAAAGGGGCAAAGAGAAGGGCTGGCAGAATGAAAACTCCTTTTCTATATTGTCAAAAAGAAAAAAACATCTTTACACTATCCATTCCCGGGGGGCCGCATACATAGGGAAAGGGAAGGTATACAAAAATGACTCGAAGACTACTCCTCGTCACTATTATCTTCGCCCTTATCGGGGGCAATCAAAAGCGCCAGTTTTTCCTCCACTGCACGGGCCTCCTTAAGATCAACTGACAGGTCGATACCTCTGTCCTTAAGTTCCTCCAGGGTCTCTTTCCTCGCCTCCGCCTTAGCATGCTCAATAGCTCGGATTAGTTTCTGCTCAGCTATTATGGACATGTCACAAACTATTAGATGCGTTGTGGCCGCGTCCTCCTGATAAGTAATAGCATCTTGTTCGACCTCGGACTTAGCTGCGGCCAATGCAGCAATCTCCCTGCGAGCATCCTTGAGAAGATCCCGGGATGTCGCCAACTCCCCGACCGGCATTTCATTTCGCTCCCTCAGCCCAGAGATCTCTGCATTCAATTGATTAATCTGTGAGCTACTCTGCTCGACCTACGTGAAACGGGTAAGCCAATGAATATATGTGAACATGGGATAAAAGTCAGGCACGAGCAAGGCAAAGTACCTGAACAACATGATTGGCCTTCTCCCGGAGTGCCGTTTCCAGAATGGCCCGAAGTTCTCCTAGCTCTTTATCTCCCTGGGCAGAACGAGACTCCAAATCCTGCAGCTTCAAAGTAACTTTCTTACGCTCCTTTTTCATGATAAGAAAGCTCCATGCAGAGACAGAGGAGGGCATGATCGTACATCTCTTTAAAGCGTGGCATAGTGAAAAAGTTAGAAAGACGAAGAATGATGCTTGAGGATGAAAGAAATGCACGAGAAATGGCTATCACCTGCTGCATGAACTTTTCCGCCTCTTTGATGGCACGAGGAATATCGAGATCAGCTCAATAAATAACACAATCAAAGATGTTGGCAATAAAGTCTCCCCCTTTGGGAGGAGTCCCCGCTGTGGTGCCGATCATCTCGTGGGCATCCCGCAGTTCCACTGGCGAGACTGGAAAGCTCAAAATAAAGTCGTTCAGGTCACCAAACTCTCCAAGTGTCAACCCACGTCCCTGGAAGGCTTCGAACCCCGACCCCTCAGGATTAATGCCAGCGGTCCCCCTAGCGAAAGCTACATCAAATCCAGCTGCGCGATTCGAAGCTATATCAACATCCTCTTCAAGGGCCCCCGGTCCACGAGACCGACCAAAGCTAGTCGTTCTGGACTCAGTAGCCTCCGACCAAGGTGCCTGCAAGTCTCTCGCACTCGACCTCGTTCTCCTCCTTAGCGGGCTTCCATCATCAACCTCTCCTTCGGTATCAGGATTCAACTTTGAGGTTGAAACAACAATCCCAGCAACGGCTCAATGCTCGAGTGACCAGGTTTTCTTTGCCGCAGGATGGACAACAGTTGCCATGCTTTTCCTCTTCTTGCTCGTTTCGGGCTCCAAGGCCCTTACTTCGCCACCAAGGGGAAGCCTCATCTGCATATTCTCGCAAAGACCTACACTAGTGCAGTAACTGCAATACGCTTTCGCTAAAGGCTCAGAAAGAAACATAAATACGAAGCATAGGCGGTAAAGGAACCTCACCATGATTCTTGGCCACCCAACACTTCTTATCTAGGCCTTTCCAAGACCAAAACTTCTCGTTCAACCGCCCAATCCATTCCGACAAATCTGGGATCACCTCCGGGTGCCACGCGGCGGTTGTAGGGAGCACAAAGAGATTATTATTTCAAAAGGAAGAATAGTTGCAAAGCGGCTAAGGGGAAAATTACTTATGTCGGGTATTCCACCTCTCCGAAAAGGGCATCCTCTGGGCCGGGATGATATCCGAGGTCCTTACTCGGATAAACCTTCTCATCCAACCTCATTCCTTTCGCTCGTCGACACTCGTGAAAAAAGATTTTTTGGACTGATGGCGGAGCCTGATTAAACCTCGATACAATCGAGGGTTGTACATCCTGATTAGATGATTGAGGGTAAAAATCTCACCCTCAACCCTTTCGGTGAAATAACGAAGCATCAACACTATCCTCCAAAAAGAAGGGTAGATCTGACCAAGTGTCACTTAATATCAGCCGCAGAAATCAAGGATAACCTGGTCTATCTCCTGGAGAGGGGCCTTGACAACTTTATCAAGTCCCATGGTGAATGGATAGTTGTACACGTGAAGGAAGCCAGCCTTAAAGTTAGTTATATTATCGTCGGGATCGGGAATCTCCACCTCTACTGCCTCGCTCCATCGGCAGTCCTTCCTCACCTTGCTAATATCGGTCACGATGCTAATGTATCGGGACACATGCTCGCATCGTCCCAGTGTAGATGAAGTGGCATCAACGTTAAATTCCTCTAACATGTCGAGATCATGTGGGGTACATTATTCCAAGGAGAGAATCGCTCTGGTTTCTTCCTTAGGCGATCAAGATGAGATGCAGCGTCATTCCATCGGGGAACCATCCTAGAGGTCCTAACCATGTCAATGGTAAAAATCCTTCTATGAAAAGATGAAGGGGTGTCAAATATAAAAATTCTGACTCGTGATCTTGGAAGGTGGGTGAAAGTGGAAAGTGTCAAGAAACCGATGCATTTATAGGAACCACTGGGGAAACGGAAGGGACGAGCCAATGGCAGATCGTTGGTTTCTCGATTACCGCATCTAACGACAGCCTTGCATAGTTCTCTAGAACATGGCATTTAATGCTCTTAAACGGTTGACGTCACGACAATGATGACCTCGAGATGACGGTTCAAAATCATTTCCTATTACTTCATTCTAGGAAACGCGTAGACTATCTGTATATGGTGAAATTGGAGGAGTCTATTTCTCGCCACTAAGGTGCATTCGGGGGGTCATATCAATATCTCGAGGCTGTAGGACTACGATTGAGCTCCCTCCCCAAAGGTTCACCTGCAACCCAATAAAGGTTCCGAGAGTGGGGAATTCCCGAGGCAAGCAGCCAACATCAGCAGGGTCTAGCATCGTGCCTAGCCGTCCCATCCCCATATTTTTATATTTAATGCACTCTGGACTATATTTTATTCCCTCTCCTATATAAAGGGAACCCATGCCACTTTGTAAAGGGCTGATGTTGCTCCATCTATTTCTCCACAAGATCAATAATAACTCTCTCTCTTTCTTTTCTCTAACTTACTCGTTTTTACTCGCTCGAAGCCACTTTAGCATTTATTACTTTCTTACTTGTTCTTCATTTATTGCTCGATATTGGCAAAAAAGAGCCTTGTTTAATCATATATTAACAGTTATCCCATTCCCGTCTACCCCCGATAGCTCGAGATCGAGCTGGATATCGGCCCCGAGGCTTCTTCATCGACTAACCCAAGGCTCGGGTGGCAAGCCCCTAGGTTTGATTACTGCCCCGTTTTAGCTTGTATCTCTTCATTAAACTTCATACTCTTATCATCAACTGCTCTAACAACTATCATAAAAATAGATCACGTATTTTTAGAATCTCATTTACAAATTTAATTCTTGTTACTATTTTCATGGTAAACATGGACTTAAACCCTCGATTTTGAACTTAAACATTTTGTCCAGATTTTTCCTTCATCGTGATTGCGGAAATTGCCTCGCGATCGCGAAGAACAAAAGGACTGCCCCTCATAACAACCTTACGCGATCGCGGAACAACACACGCGATCGCCAAACATAGCATAGCAAACTCATGTGATCGCGACCATCCCCAAGCGATCGCATAGAACAATGCCTTCTGTCACACCTCCTTTTTCTGCCCCCGCGAGGGTACAAGGAGTTTTCTCCAATTAAAGGACAGTCGAAATGGGATTTGTTTGTTTATTTCAGAGTCGCCACCTGGGAATTTTAAGGCATCCCAAGTCACCGGTTTTAATCCCGAATCGAGGAGAATATGACTCTGTTTGTTATTCTGCGAACCAGAAATCCGAGTAAGGAATTCTGTTAATTCGGGAGAAGGTGTTAGGCATTCCCGAATTCCGTGGTTCTAGCACGGTCGCTTAACCATTTTTATACTTGGCTTAATTATCTTGATTTACTAAATATATTTTTCTGTTGTTATATAATTCCGTTACCGCCTTAGATTGTTTATAATTATAGACCCTTAAACGAATCACGCGTACGTATATTCGTGTTATATTTTTTATGAATGTGAAGAATCGTGTCACGCATACGTGTACACAATAAGATTGATAATATTATTTTTTGTATATTTTTATTATAAAAATCATATGTTCGAAATTTAAAATAGAATTAAGAACATCGTCGCCCTTGTATGATTAAACAGTGAACAACACATCTCGGATTATATGAAATTATTTTAACATACCGAAGAACCCCTTTTTTATAGAGATTTGCTCGAAGTTGCCCGAACGCATAATCCGAATTGCCTTTAGAAGTATAATCAGGTCACGCGAACGCATCCCTAATTATGCAAAATATTTTTACTGGTAATATAAATTCTCTACAAATGTTTATTACCCGTATGAGTTATGTCTCTCAAAGACTATTCGAATTTAAAGAGTTAATGATATAAAAAATAAATAACGTGAAACTACGTTTTACCACTTTATTAGTTAATACCGTATCAATATACCCAAAAAGGGCGGATTACATGCAAAAATCGGAAAGAAGTAATTGGATAAACAAACTAATATTTTCGAAGAAATTTCATTATTCTATTTGGAGCGATCCCTATTTGTACGTTTTTTGTTACATTTTATATTTCTAAATCTGACCTTCTTAGAACTAATTTTAGTCCAATGGTCAAATTATTCGGTTAATTCCCTTACAACGATTGAATTTTGGATAGGTAAAAATTAAACCCATTTTCTCTTGGCTTATTCAAGTCATCTACAAATACTAAATCTATATTTTTTGCAAATCGTTGTCATGATTTTATGTACTATTTTTTAGAAATGAGCTAATTATAATCCTAAATAAGTAGGCCATTTGTTATTAAGAAAGAGAACTAATATACAAATCGATTTAATAAAATGATATTACATGTATCGTAATTATACATCTGAACCATCCGTAATATTCAAATATCGTAAACATAACGGATTATATCAATTCATCTTTCACCTATTGGTTATACACATAACCATTATCACACCATACACGAACAAAATTCAACTTGCATTATTTGACTTTAAACAAAAATCAAATATTTGACGAGGTACGCTAGTAATGTGATCCCTTGAATATTTCCATACTATCCTATAATTGATCAACAAGATCACAAGATTTAATTAATGGCCAGCTTTCTGCCATGTTCCCTATTTTGACAATTCAAATATAACTATACTTAATGAGATTCTGAAATAGACAACATTATTACAAAGTTTATACGAACTTCAAAAGAAAACGATTAACTTATAGTCATCATGTCAAACATACTACTATATTAACCAACTGAAACAAAACTGCAATTTAAACTAATAAACTTAAACGAGTAGAAGACATGATATTAATTCCAAACTTCATTCATTTTTGCAATGTTGAAACTTTCCACAACACGAGTCTAAAGATATATACCTGGAAAAGAGGGTAAAAGAGACAAATTTCAGCAGTAGCAGCAGCAACAAAATCAGCAGAAATTGCCAAATAATTCAGCAGATTTGAGCAAAATAACAAGACCCTTGGAACCAGACGAGCAGTAACAGAATTTTAAGAAAAATTTCAGATTTAAACCAAACAATATCAACAAACAGACCCAGACAGATTCAAGGAAGACTATATTTCTGATTTTCTTTCCTTCTTCTATATCTGTTTCAGATTCTGTGTGTATGTGAGTGTTCTCTTTTTCTATTTCTTGTTTCTGTCTATCTTTCAGTTTTCTTTTATCTCCCTGTGTGTCTATCCTTGTGTGTATCTATCTAATTTTCAGATTCCTCTCTCTCTATCTGGTTCTCTTCTTCTCAAATCAGTCCTAACTCCCCTCTTATATAACTCTGCCCTCTAATGCTGCCTGGACCCCTTCTTTCTTTTAAAATCAGAAAATCCCATTCAAAAACTGCTTTTCTACTTTAAATCCTATTAAGTAAAATCTTTTCCTGATTTTCAGCACTCCCATTACCCTTTGTTTCCCATTATCCCATTAAATTATAGCAATCAACATTCCACTATAACACACTAATACTAACATATTATTCCTATTGTTTCAATCCCAGAAATACCCCTGAAATCCTACTGTTATTACTGACCCAGACTAAAAAAAAAACTGCCCAAACCTTAAAATTTGTTTAAACTAATCTGCCTAACATCAAACAGCTATTATATCCTCACAGATTGTGCTAAACAAAGAAATGCGATCTATGATTGAGGCAGTATACCACATTTCTAATAACTGATTGACAAGAATTGAATTCAAACATGGAATTCACATACTGAACATTGAACTTGAATAAAACATACTAACATTACACAGAACCTGCAGGATCATTACAACTGAAATTCAAAACTGAATTAAGATCAACAAATGCAGGAGCATTGTCAGTATTGACACTGCCTGAAATTAACTGCTCAGAAATCAACATACGTAACATCCATTTGATGAATTTACTGATTTGCAAACAAGCATGATTTAATTTACGAGTACTAATCAACTGACTATCTACAATGATTGTCAACAAATAGTCTATAAGTAGATAAATAGGTTATTTCAATCAGCATTATCAGAAACAGGATTTTATAATATAACTAATCGATGAACTTAATCGAGTCGATTACACACATTGTAAATAATCACAACCAACAGAAACAATGCCCTTATTTGATCAAATAGACGGGTATGAGACAGAATCAAATAGACAAATAGGAAAATTATATAGACTACTGAAACAAACAACAATATACACATAGAATACAAAAAGGAGTCAGAAAAATACCTTTGAACCTTCAAATTTATGTGGACACAGGCTCAACTTGGATTTGGACTTTTTGAGGCTGAACAGACTTTATTCGAAGTATTCTCAATTGAGAATACCTTGATTAAAGTCTCTTAGACCTCAATCCCTCACTTAATTCGGACAAATTCCACGATTGGAATTTTTTAGGGTTTCAGATTTTTTGATCTCAAATTCGAACACTTCTAGATATATTTGAATCAAACCAATGGTGTTTTAGGCACGATGGAGGTCAGGATGATAACTGGTGTGAGTTTGAGGTAAGTTGGGGTAGGGTTAGGTTTCACCTCAAATCTTCAAATGAAGATTCGAGAAGCTCTGAGGTGATTCGAGGCCAACGAACAACAGATCCGTAATGAGGGTAGTTAGGGGAAGTTATGGTGTTAATTTGGAAGTCATCAGAGAAGGTTGGGTTTTCAGACCAACCTTCGATCGAAGATTCGAGACTATGTGGTCTGATTCGAGGGAAACTAACACCAGATCCGTAAAGAGGGGGTTGTGAGGAGTCGAGGGTGTTAAGGTGGGGTTGTTTGGACCACCGGAACCGCCATGAGGGGATTTCCGGTGGGCGGTGCACGGTGGTGGACGGTGGAGTTCATCTGATCTCTTGAAAGAGATGTGGACAGGACAGGGGGTGGGGTGTTTGGTTTGGGGGGCTGGGGTAGGATTTAGACTTTTATAGGGGTGGGGTGGATTGATCTTGACCGTCAGATCAAACATGATCCACGGTCAGGATCAACTCACTTAACCAAACGATGTCGTTTGGTTTAAGTTGGGGGGAAAGGGTTGGCCTGGGGGTGAAATGGATCGGGTTTGGGTGAGTTCTTGAGGCCGTTGGATCAAGATGGATGAACGGTTCAGATTTGGTTGCCTAAAACATCGTCGTTTCATTTATGCAGGGGCTGAACTGGACCGTTTGATTAAAACGAATCAATGGCCCAGATTTGAAGTGCCAACACGGCGTCGTTTGGATTTGGTTGTATGCATACTGGACTTGGCCGGGTCCTTTGAACGTTGGGCCTGATTTTGTTTAAAAATTCTTGGCCCAGATCCGTTTTGCCCATTTAATCAACTTTTTTCATTTTCTAATTTTATTCCTTAATTATTGAATTCCTAATTAAAAATTATAAAAATCAAAATTACCCTTACAGAAAATATTAATCACCCTTTAACAACTATTAACACACAAGACAAAATATTAATCACACAATGACACATTTAAATGACGAAAAATAAGATAAATGCATATTTTTTGTGATTTTCCCTTTTAATTCTTAAATGCATAATTAAATCCTAGCATGCAACATGTATTTTTTTTCATTTAACTATGACAAAGTAAACATTTACGGACACAACACAAATAATTAATAAATGCCTCATAAATTCTAAAAATTGCACACTAAGAAAACAATTATTTGTGATTTCTTTTGGAGTAGTTTTTGTGAGGCAAAAATCACGTGCTCACAGCTGCCCCTCTTTGTGCGGAAACTCGAAGAGTTTTCGCGCAAAGATAAAGTGAGCGGATACGAGCGATTTTTGCCCGTTTGAATACTCCGTGGGAAGCATTTTTTTGAAAGATTCGACCGAACCTCTGCTTCAAAGGTTTCCTACATATCCTTGGTTATAAAGGAATAAGGTCAATGTAGTTCGGGAAGTTTTGGTAGCTGGGACTACCATGGGACTGTGATGTTACTGCTGTTTTGTGCTGCTTTTACTGCTTGCTGACCTCCTTATTACACCCTGCTTTAAAGGAAAAACAAAAAGCTAAACTAGACTAAGGAATATGAATTACAAAATCTTATCTATATCATGCCATTGCGTTTCTTGTTGCTTTGATGTCTTGGTGACTCTCGGGCATTCTTTGCTTCTGACTTGTTTCGCATTTCCTTTCGTTGTGTCTCGTATTTTCTTTCTCTGTTTGGGACTCTTGTTGTGTCCTGCTGGGGATTTGGTTGGACTTATCTGCTTTATTGACTCTAAGTGTGCTCCTTTCTTATATGGGCGGGCTTTTGACTTCAACTCGTAATGTCAAAATAAACTGCCATTCTGTTCTTCAGGGGGGCGCCTGATTGCTTGATACTTCAATTGTATTCCCTTATTCTCTAGGTGGGCGCCTGATTGCTAATTCTTCCATTGTTCATCCTTGTACTCCAGGTGGACGCCTGATTGCCAATACTTCTTCTGCTCTTCCTTGTTCTCCAGGTGGACGCCTGATTGCTATTTCCTTTCTTCTTCCTTGTTCTCCAGGTGGACGCCTGATTGCTAATTCTTTTCTTCATCCTTGTTCTCCAGGTGGACGCCTGATTGCTATTTCCTTTCCTCATCCTTGTTCTCTAGGTGGACGCCTGATTGCTATTTCCTTTCCTCATCCTTGTTCTCCAGGTGGACGCCAGATTGCTATTTCCTTTCCTCATCCTTGTTCTCCAGGTGGACGCCTGATTGCTATTTCCTTTCCTCATCCTTGTTCTCCAGGTGGACGCCTGATTGTTATTTCCTTTCCTCATCCTTGTTCTCCAGGTGGACGCCTGATTGCTATTTCCTTTCCTCATCCTTGTTCTCCAGGTGGACGCCTGATTGCTATTTCCTTTCTTCTTCCTTGTTCTCCAGGTGGACGCCTGATTGCTAATTCTTTTCTTCATCCTTGTTCTCCAGGTGGACGCCTGATTGCTATTTCCTTTCCTCATCCTTGTTCTCCAAGTGGACGCCTGATTGCTATTTCCTTTCTTCATCCTTGTTCTCCAGGTGGACGCCTGATTGCTATTTCCTTTCCTCATCCTTGTTCTCCAAGTGGACGCCTGATTGCTATTTCCTTTCCTCATCATTGTTCTCCAGGTGGACGCCTGATTGCTATTTCCTTTCTTCATCCTTGTTTTCCAGGTGGACGCCTGATTGCCATTGTTCTTCCTTGTTCTCCAGGTGGATGCCTGATTGCCAATACTTCTTTTGTTCTTCCTTATTCTCCAGGTGGACGCCTGATTGCTATTTTCTTTCCTCATCCTTGTTCTTCAGGTGGACGCCTGATTGCTAATACTTCTTCTGCTCTTCCTTGTTCTCCAGGTGGACGCCTGATTGCTATTTCCTTCATCCTCGTTCTCCAGGTGGATGCCTGATTGCTAATTCTTCCATTGTTCTTCCTTGTTCTCCAGGTGGACGCCTGATTGCCAATACTTCTTTTGTTCTTCCTTATTCTCCAGGTGGACGCCTGATTGCTAATTCTTCCTTCATCCTTGTTCTCCAGGTGGACGCCTGATTGCTAATTCTTTTCCTCATCCTTATTCTCCAGGTGGACGCCTGATTGCCAATACTTCTTTTGTTCTTCCTTATTCTCCAGGTGGACGCCTGACTGCTATTTCCTTCATCGGGTGTTTCCTGACACAACTGTTGTTTTTTCCCCTGTTTCAAATCAAAGAAAATTTCGTCAGTTTAAAGCAGGGTGGTCAGTTGTGGCATTCTTGCTGAGGGTGGGGGTTCTCTTTGTCTTGTTTTACTGCCTTGGAGCGGTTGAAAAGACAATTTTGTCTTTGTAATTGATCCTTAACCATAGTATCCTCAACTGTTGTTTTCACTTCAAACCCTTTTAACTGTAATCATATGTCTCTCCTCACATTGCTGAATCACTTTTTGGATTCAACTTTTCTTACACCCATATCTTATTTTTATCCTATTACTTCCTGCTCATCATGGCCGTATTTTGCCTTATGCAATCTTGAATCTTGGTAGTATACCTTGACATTCCTTCTTATTTGGTTTGGAATAAAACTTAAAAAGCTTTAGAAGAGTAAGATTATTAGTGACGAAAACATGACGATTTTCGACAATCTGGAATGAAAAGAAAAATCCAAATTTGGATGACTGTTGGAGAAGGAATAAAGAACTTATCTGATTGGAGTCACTGGCACCAATGATCAGGGTATGCATTTTGAATTAATCAACCCAGTCTTTTTAACCAATCTCTTTTTCAATTGTTTCATTTTGTTTTCCCAAAATTTCCATAACCCAATTTTACTTTTGCCAATTTACAAACCTTGTTCGACTTGCAGTATCCAAAAGAGTTTTCACCGACAAAACTTCCTCATTTGTTCATTTCTTAATTCCTTTCGCCTTATGGTGACTGCGAAGGTTTTCACCAACAAGACTCTCTCATTTTTCTTTCTCTCAGCTTCCGTCGTCTCATGGTGCCCGTGAGGGTTTTCACCTATAAGACTCTCTCATTTTCATTACTTCTTCTTGTTTGGACCAGAGTGTTATGAATCATCTTCATTTGTTTGACTCGGCGTTCTTTCTAAGATTGGTCGAAAGATCTTTTGGTATGTGGTTGGAATGGAAAGGTATCAAAAGTTAAACAATTTTGATAGGGATTTTTAAAAACTACAACCCTTGGAATCATTTTTCTTATTTGCCAATACAATTCCTGCCCCAGTTTCTTGATTGGGGTCTCTTGATGTTTCCTTTTATGCACATTATGCATATTATGCATATTATGCACCCTATGACCGAGCCGTGAGGCGCCTACGTATCCTCTTTGAGGAATCAGGTCAAACGTAGTTCACGTGGTGATAGTGATTTTCTATTTTTTTTTATTTTTTATATATATATTTTTTTTATATGATTTTCATTGATTCCAAGAGAGGGTAAGAAAGAAACGAATGTGGCTCAAAGGGGAAACAAAGGGTACAATGTTTGGATAGCAGAATAAATTGTCTTTGTCATTCCGATCTTCGAAATAATGCCGAATACAAACATTTAATAACTTATACCAAGGAAAAATCATGCATAATATCTCTTTACCGCATCAGAATTGATAGCCATGTCTATGTATTTTCCTTCAATATCTGTTAAACATAATGCACCATTGGATAATAGTCTGGTCACAATGAATGGTCCTTGCCAATTCGGGGCAAATTTGCCCTTTGCTTCAGCCTGATGTGGAAGAATACGTTTCAGCACATGTTGACCCACTTCAAACTTTCGGGGACGCACCTTTTTGTTGTATGCCCTTGCTATTCTTCTTTGATATAATTGGCCATGACATAATGCTGCCAATCGTTTTTCATCAATCAAGTTTAACTGTTCTAGACGGGTTTTGACCCATTCATCATCATCAATCTTAGCTTCGGTGATGATCCGAAGGGAAGGAATTTCAACTTCTGTAGGAATTACCGCCTCAGTGCCATATACCAACAAATAAGGAGTTGCTCCTACTGAAGTGCGAACAGTAGTGTGATATCCCAACAACGCAAATGGTAATTTTTCGTGCCATTGTCTTGAACCTTCTACCATTTTCCGAAGTATCTTCTTTATGTTTTTGTTGGCTGTCTCGACTGCTCCATTCGTCTTGGGCCGATATGGGGTAGAATTGCGATGTATAATCTTAAATTGTTGACATACTTCTCTCATTAAGTTACTGTTAAGATTAGCACCGTTATCTGTGATGATCACCTTTGGGATTCCGAACCGACATATGATATTTGAGTGAACAAAATCGACCACAGCTTTCTTGGTCACTGATTTGAATGTTTTGGCCTCAACCCATTTGGTGAAATAATTAATGGCTACCAGAATGAACCTGTGCCCATTTGATGTTGACGGCTCAATCGGTCCAATCACATCCATGCCCCAGGCGACGAAGGGCCATGGTGCCGACATTGTATGCAACTCAGATGGTGGAGAATGAATCAAATCCCCGTGTATATGGCATTGATGACACTTGCGCACAAAACTGATACAATCTCACTCCATGGTAAGCCAATAGTAACCGGCTCGGAGAATTTTCTTTGCCAACACATATCCACTCATGTGGGGTCCGCAAACTCCCGCATGTACTTCAGACATGACAGCCGTAGCTTGTCTGGCATCTATGCATCTTAACAATCCAAGGTCTGGTGTTCTTTTATACAAAACTCCTCCGCTTAAGAAGAATCCATTTGCCAATCGCCTAATGGTTCTCTTTTGATCCCCTGTGGCTTGTGCTGGATATATCCCCATTCTGATATACTCCTTGATGTCGTGGAACCATGGTTCACCGTCAAATTCCTCCTCAACCATATTGCAGTAAGCGTGCTGATCGTGGACTTGAATATGCAGTGGATCCACATAAGCTTTGTCCGGATGGTGCAACATTGATGCCAGGGTACCCAATGCATCGGCAACCTCATTATGGATCCTTGGAATATGCCGGAACTCCACTGATTGAAACCGCTGACAAAGATCATGCAGACATTGTCGGTATGGTATGAGCTTCAAGTCTCGTGTTTCCCATTCTCCTTGAATTTGATGTACCAGAAGACCCGAATCTCCCAAGACCAAGATTTCCTGGATGCCCACGTCTGCGGCTAGTCTCAAACCCAGAATACAAGCTTCATACTCAGCCATATTATTGGTGCAATAAAATCGAAGTTGAGCCGTAACAGGATAGTGATGCCCTGTTTCAGAAATAATTACAGCTCCTATCCCGACTCCTTTCATGTTAGCGGCCCCATCAAAGAAAAGTTTCCAGCCAGGTTTTTCAATTTGCTCCATCTCATCGATATGCATTATTTCTTCATCGGGAAAATAGGTTTTTAATGGCTCGTACTCCTCGTCGACCGGGTTTTCGGCTAGATGATCGGCCAATGCTTGGGCTTTCATTGCAGTCCGAGTCACATAGATGATGTCAAATTCTGTGAGAAATATCTGCCACTTTGCAAGTCTCCCCGTTGGCATAGGTTTTTGAAAAATATATTTCAACGGATCCAGACGCGAAATGAGGTAAGTAGTGTAGGATGACAAATAGTGTTTCAATTTCTGAGCTACCCAAGTTAGGGCGCAACATGTCCTTTCCAGATGAGTGTACTTAACCTCATAAGCTGTGAATTTCTTGCTAAGGTAGTAGATGGCCTATTCTTTTCTGCCGGTGAGGTCATGCTGCCCCAATACACAACCAAAGGAATTTTCCAAGACCGTCAAGTAAAGAATCAAAGGTCTTCCTGGCTCGGGCGGAACCAGCACGGGTGGATTTGACAAGTATCCTTTTATCTTATCAAATGCTTCTTGACATTCATCAGTCCACTTGACCGCAGCATCTTTCTTCAACAATTTGAAAATAGGCTCACAGGTTGCCGTGAGCTGAGCAATAAACCTGCTGATGTAATTCAACCTCCCTAACAAACTCATTACTTCAGTTTTGTTCCTTGGAGGTGGTAGTTCTTGGATGGCTTTGATCTTTGATGGGTCTAGCTCGATGCCTCGCCGACTGACTATGAATCCCAACAGCTTTCCAGATGGAACACCAAATGCTCACTTGGCAGGGTTAAGCTTGAGGTTGTACCTGCGAAGTCTTAAGAAGAATTTCCTCAAATCCCCAACGTGGTCGGCTTGATGCTTTGATTTTATGATCACATTGTCCACGTATACCTCAATCTCTTTGTGTATCATATCATGAAACACCGTGGTCATTGCTCTCATGTAAGTTGCCCTGGCGTTCTTCAAACCGAATGGCATTACCCGGTAGCAATAAGTTCCCCATGGTGTAATGAATGCCGTCTTTTCTGCATCTTCTTCATCCATCAGAATTTGATGATATCCGACATAACAATCCACCAAAGATCCTATCTCATGCTTGGCGCAATTATCGATCAAAATATGGATATTGGGTAATGGGAAATTATCCTTCGGACTCGCTTTGTTGAGATTGCAATAATCGACGTATACTCTGATCTTGTTGTCTTTCTTTGGCACAGGAACGATATTAGCCAACCAAACAGGATATCGAGTGACTCGAATGACCTTTGCCTCCAACTGTTTGGTGATTTCTTCTTTAATTCTCACATTCATATCAGGCTTGAACTTTCTCAATTTTTGCTTGACAGGGGGCACCATTGGATCAGTGGGCAATTTGTGAACCACTAAATCAGTGCTCAAACCTGGCATGTCGTCATACGACCATGCAAAAACATCTTTGAATTCTATGAGTGCTTTAATCAACTCTTCTCGGATCTTTGGTTTGAGATGGACACTTATTTTAGTTTCTCGGATATTATTCGTGTCCCCTATGTTGATGTCTTCGGTATCACTCAAGTTAGGTTTGGTTTTTTCCTCAAAATGAATTAACTCTTTACTAATCTCTTCGAAAGCCTCATCCTCATCATATTCTGATTCATAATCACAATATACTTCTTGAATTATTATTTCGGAATCAGATTGATTTTTAAGACTGGGCTGAGGATTCCTCATGCATGCCATATCACTAGAGCCAGCGTAAAAAGAACTGTACAGAAAAAGAAGAAAAGAAAAGAAAAATATCAGGAATGATAATGAAAGGGAAACTGTATTTTATTGGATGATGAAAAATAACAAGGTTTGCACACTTCAAACAAACTGTAAGATAAACATTGGGATTACAACCCTGAGGTAACCCAAACAAACTGAAGGAAAATCGAAATAAACTACCAAGACCCCTTTCGAATGGGGAGAGGAGTGACTTTCCAATTATTAAGCCTTGTCTCTGGCCTGACGAATTGCACTTCTGCGTCGCTAGAACCTTCACTGCTTTCCACCATATTCATATCGCCAAACAATTTCTCGAATCTTTCAATTAATTCCTCCTCAAGATTGACCAAGGATTTAGGAATTGTTGTTATCGGGTGATTTTTAGCACCGATCTTGATAAAAGACTTTGATAGATGTGGGACTGGTTTTGGAAGAACCCATGCCTTTTGTTTCAGCTTTCTGGCCTTTCTCATGTCTGTGACAGTGGGTATGAATCCCAAACCAAATGTTCCCCAGTTCTCGGGGAGAGATACTGGTTGTATAATTCCTTGCAAAGATGAGCCCAAACTTTTGCCGGGTATAAAACCATTTTTTAACATTTCATAGGCTACCATGACTGATGCAGAGGTTATCTTTGGATTCGGAAGGTACTTCCCTCTGGAACTTTCTCTACTGACACTGTGTCGGACACTTGGTAAACCCATGGTCCCTGGTCATTTTCTATTCCCTCGACCGGCACAATGGCACTGCTGGGAGCATTTAAACTGTCTTCCCCATGCACAACTATTTCCTGTTTATCCCATTCAAACTTGACTACCTGGTGTAGTGTTGACGGGACTGCTTTAGCAGCATGGATCCATGGTCGACCCAACAGCAAATTATAAGAAACAGTTATGTCCAGCACTTGAAACTCCATTGTGAATTCAACAGGCCCTATTGTCAGCTCCAGCACTATGTCGGCAAATGAATCTCTACTTCTACCGTCAAACCCCTGTACGCAAATAATATTCTTTTGGATCCTCTCCTCTTTGATTTTCAACTTGCCCAGAGTGGAGAGAGGGCAGATGTTTGCACTTGACCCGTTGTCAACCAATACCCGGGTTACTACGGAGTTTTCACATTTCACGGTGAGGTAAAGAGCTCTGTTGTGCTCAGTACCTTCCACAGGCAATTCATCATCAGAAAATGTAATTCTGTTTGCCTCAAAGATTCTGTTGGCTATTCTTCCCAAATGATTTACGGAGATCTTATCAGGAACGTGTGCCCCATTTAGGATTTTCATCAAAGCTTGACGGTGCTCCTCTGAATGGCTTAGTAATGACAATAATAAAATTTGAGCGGGTGTCTTTTTCAATTGTTCCACAACAGAATAGTCATGGAGCTTCATCTTTCTTAAAAACTCTTCCGCTTCTTCTTCCGTCACAGCTTTCTTTATTGGTGTTGGATTATTTTTAGTTTTTCTTAACTCCTCGGGAGTGAAACATCTTCCCAAACGAGTCAAGCCTTGCACCTCACAGACTTCTTCCTTGACTTCTTTTCCTTTGTACATTACTGTCACCCGTTCATAGTTCCATGGAATGGCCTTGTTGTTTATCACTGGTAACTGGGTTACCGGCTTGATAATAACCCGCTCTATACGGGCTCCTTCCACGACTACAATGGGTTTGCTGGCGACCCCTGGTACAATCACTTTTAATCCTTCCCGTTTTGTAGCAACTTTGCTTGAAGATCCCTTCTCAAATACCACAGATGGTTCATCACCCTTTTTGTTCTTCTTAGGTACCAACTTCTCCTCTGTTAACTGCTTATTTGGCTTGGCTTCATGAGACCTAATCATCATGACGGTTTGCGATGGCTTCTTTGTTTCCCCATCAGCCCGTACTATTTCTATCATATTGGCCTCCTGATGGGCTGGCATTGGATTTTTGTTGATATTGGGAGCTTCGGGGGTTTGAACTTCAATTTTGTTAGTATCAATCAGCTCTTGTATTGCATTCTTCAAATGCCAGCATTTTTCTGCATCATGGCCTGGTGTACCAGAACAATACTCACAGCTTATGGTGTAGTCCAGATTCTTTGGAGGAGGATTGGGCAGCTTGGATTGTATTGGCCTTAGCATGTCTAGCTGTCTTAACCTGTGGAACAGACTAGTGTAGGATTCACCCAATGGAGTGAAGGTTTTCTTTTTCTGTCCCCTTTCTCCCCTGAATGCTTGACTAGGCCTGAAACCTGGTCCGGGGTAGGCTCGTGGGTAAGTACTTGGTATGACAGGGGCACGCCAATGAGCGTGAGCAGGTGGTTGATTGTATGCTTGTGCATGATTGATGGAAAAATGAGGTTCCGATGGGTGATAGTAGTGTTGGGGTGAATTGTGGTGGTAAGTTGATTGGTGGGATCGATGTTGATTGTAGTAATGAGGTGAGCTTCCGGATCCCGACCAAGTTCTTGAATCAACCACCGCTGCTTCCTCCCTTTTCATTCTTCCAATTCCTCCTACTCCGCCTTGAATAGATTGAGTGGTCGCCTTAATAGCCGAATAACTCATGATTTTATTTGTCTTGAGGCCTTTTTCCACCATACCTCCCATTTTCACTACTTCGTTGAATGATTTTCCTACCGCTGAAACCAAATGGGCATAGTAAGTTTGCTCCAGGGCTTGTAGGAAGTAGTCTACCATTTCACTTTCCTTCATAAGAGGATCCACACTTGCTGCCTGTTCCCTCCACCGGAAGCCATACTCTCTAAAACTTTCATTGTGTTTTTTCTCAAATTTTGTCAAAGATAGTCGATCTGGGATGATTTCCAGATTGTATTGGAAGTGATAAGCAAATGCCTATGTCAGGTCATCCCAGGTGTACCATCTTCCATGGTCCTGGCGTGTATACCACTCCAAAGCTGATCCGCTCAAACTTTGACTGAAGTAAGCCATTAATAATTCGTCTTTTCCCCCGGCTCCTCGCATCTTGCTACAGAAACCCCTTAAGTGGGCTACTGGATCGTCGTGCCCATTATATATGTCAAATTTGGGCATCTTGAAACCAACTAGCAATTGCACATTTGGGAATAAGCATAAATCCTTGTAGGCCACACTGACCTGTCCTCCTAACCCTCGCATGTCTCGGAACGATTGTTCTAGGCTTTTGACCTTCCTGAACATCTCTTCTTGTTCAGCATTTTTGACTGGCGTGTCAATTTCGGTTGGGAGGTCAAAACGAGGAGTAGTTGAATGGATTTCGGAGGCTTTGAAGGTGGGCTCCGGGGGTAGTATTGGTTGTCCTGGGCCTGGAATATAGGCTCACTAGGAGATTTGTGGAATGTAGCCGGGGGAGGTGCTATGAAGACATGAGTCACTGGTGGAGGATGGTATGGAACTGGTTTCGGAGGTGGAGACTGTGGTGTCTGAGAGGTGTTGCCTCGGTAGTGTTGGTAGATGGGGAAATTTGGGGATAGTTCAGTGGTAAGATTATCCTGAGTTTGGGCTAGTAATAGAGCAGGGTTAGCTGGGTAAGATGGGGGTGATTGCCCTGTAGACCAGGCCCGGTACATCTCAGCCATTTGCTGCTTGAGCTTAAGTATTTCTTCTTTCATTTTACCTACGTCTATCTCCTCTATCTCAATACCTGTGTCGACATCCGGGATAGACATACTTCCGGGTATCGGTCCTTTTGATCTGGTGTGATAATGATAATGTGCCAGTATCTCTTAGAAAAACTAACTGCTTGAATTCTGGAAATGAGCAAACTTGTTAGTTTTGAGAGTTTTAACACATATAATTACACGTTGAGATGCAATGTTCCTAGACAAATAACCCTTTTCTATTATGCATTTGCTCGGCTGCTTGTGTCATCCCAGCTTTTCTTGGCCTTTCTTTTTATTGTCACTCACTCTTATTTTATTCTTTTATGATTGTGGTCGAATCTTATAGAGATTGCCTACGTATCATGCCCCCGCATGAATCAGACCTTGCGTAGTTCGGATATAAAGCAATTGTCAACACTTTTATTTATTTTACAAAGATAGGACAGACATTACATTTGAAAAACATTATAAAAATGATTTTAAAACTTGACACAAACCCAAATCAAACAAAAGCCATAACTCTCAATAGTTGTGAACATGCTCCACTCCCCACTTTTGTTTTCAATCATTGGATCATCTGCTCATGGTGGGGCTTGACCCGGATGAACTCCCAGTGTACGATACATTCTTTCTAACTCCATCGCCAGATAACGGGCGAAAATAGGTGCGTGCTCTACAAACCTTTCATAATCCATTCCTTGGCAGTTTACATAACTTTGAGAGGTGTAAACCACTAAATCATGGATCTGTGCCCTAAAATCTTGGAGACGTTGGTCTTGGTTTTGCAGTTGCTGTTGGCGAGTGGTGGCTATATCTCTGACACGGTCTTCACGATCTAAAGCTGACTCTAATTGAGCTCGGAGTCTGGCCTGATCGAGTCTTGCCTGTGCTCTTTCTCTATCGAGGTCTGCATGCTGATATTCTCTGTTGTACCTTCTCGCTTCTTCCAGTTGTGCATGAATTTGGGCTTCTGAATGTATCCAACGGTCTTTTTCCTTCTTGAATTGTGCCCTGTCTTCTTCGAATTGCCTTACTTGGCGTTCCTTATTAGATCTGGCCTCTTCATTTAATTGTTGGATTCTTTCTTTAGCTTTGCTCAACGCCTTTTCGTTTTTTGCCAAAATGGAATCATAATCTTGCATTTTTTCAAAAAGATTGGTGATGATTTTTTTATCCTTCCAACTCCTCATTGGTGTTTCAGAAGCTTTCTTCATTTTTTGAAATTGAGCGTGAATATTTTTATTCTCACAAGCTAGACTCTTCTTCTCGCCTTCTGCTTCTTGTGCTTGCAAATCTTTCTCCAAACTGAGGCTCCTCAGATTTTCCTTTAGGGCATGGATAGTTGCTTTGTACCCTTTTTCCTTTTCTCCCCAAATCAACCGCTCTTGGATTTATCGTTAAAGGTTTGAACATGGGATCTTTTTGTTGGCCTTCTTAGATCGGGTTCTGGTGCATCATCCACGCGGGACCGTTTCTCAAACCACCTTGCATATCCTGGATTTATTTCGCCCTTTGTAGTGTCTGGAACTTGAGTATCATCCTTCAAGTATCGACACCCATTCCACCTCTGCTGAATTAAAGCCTCGGGAAGAGTGGCTTCAGGGTGTAACTCGATTACTTGCATACTCAAATCTTCATCATCGGGAACTACTTGGTATCTCCCTAGTTGTCTTAGAACTCTTTGTGGCGCATATGGCTGGATGCTTCTCAATCCCAATAGTAGCAAATAACTATTCGAGGTTGACATGTGTATCACTTCCCTTACCGGGAGCCATCCCAAAGTCCACTCAATTTGACTTGCCGTTAAAGATCTTAGATGATATACCCAGACTTCGACTCCTTCTGGTGACTTATAGTCTTTTATTCTTTCTTCATAACTCTCGATGAAATTATCATGGCTTGGACCATATTGTATGAACTTGGGTGATGTTGGAGATGTTCAATCATCCACATTTGCAACAAAATTTTGCACCCTTCGAAGACCTTTTCCCCTGATTTACATAAAGTCAACGCCCGATAAATGTCGGAGAGAATGATCGGGGCAAGGGTGTGATTTTCCTTGGTAGTGAGGACTTGTACGACTTTCGCCGTGCGAATATCGGTTGTTCGTTCTTTGTTTGGGAAGACCATGATTCCTAAAAAAGCCATCATGAAAGCGAAGCGACGGTGAATCTGCCAGGTGTCTTTGTTTTGCTTGTTAGTAAGGCCTTTCTCATGAATTTCAAATCCATCTGGCTTTCCGAACCTTGAATGTAGGAAGTTGAAAGAACAACACCCGTTGATAACGTTGCTTTTTCTGATTTGATTACTGATGTTCAGGAGCCCAAAGAATCGATGTACTGAGGGAGCTTTTGGGAATATAAGACTTTGGTTTCTCAAATCTCCGTCAAAACCGGCATATCCAGCTATCTCTTCTAATGTGGGAGTAAGCTCAAAATCAGAGAAGCGAAAGACATTGTGAACAGGGTCCCAGAAAGTTACTAATGTCGCAATCAAATCATCACATGGTTTAACTTTCATAATATCCGTGAGAGTTCCCAAATGTTTAATGACTCATTTTTGACCATCTTCTCCTAACTCATGCCACCATATCTGAAGCCGAAATAGAAACTCATCTGCATTTGTGGACGGTGGGTTTTGGGTAGTGCTCATTTTGTGTCTGCGATTAATTTTAGCAAAAATCAAGACTCATTTTGAAAACAGACACTCGTAAAAAAAATCATTTTTTTTTATTTAACACTTTTTTTCAAAACTTAAAACTATTTTTGGGAATTTTCTAAAACAACCTATTTTATTCCTCGGTTCTCACAATGATTTTTTTTTCAATTAAGCTGGTCAACAAGCAAATCCGAGGCAAATGAATGCACAAGTAGCAAGTAGGATGCATCAGGATGGTCTTTTCATTTCGGGTTCACCTGTCCTAGACAGACCCAACCCCTGTGTTGAGTCTCCAAGGCCAAATGTACATGATGCAAATAGACGTTCCTACTAGGGATCCGGTACATGGCTGAGTTATTCTAAGTGAAAAACCTGAGGCAGATTGTTCTAAACCTGGCTTACCCAAACGGACAGTTTGAGCCGGAGTGGGGGCAACGTACCGGGAGCACTAAAGTCTACCCGGCCTAGTTACTTGTCCCAACTTCGTCTTATTTGGTATGACTTTAACAAAAAGGTGGGCCACGCACACGTGTGCACCATATATTCAGAAGACTGAGAAAGAAGGAGGGTTTTCGTAACAGTTTTATATACACAATTCAAATAATATTAAAGCGGTAAAAGCATCATTTAACACATTAAGCATAAACATGTAAAAATCAGATAATAAACAAAGCCAGCTATAATAGTTATTTTAAGCTCGAATTCTTAAACCCTGAACCAGTGGTTCTGGGTTCGGTCCCCAGCAGAGTCGCCAGAGCTGTCACACCTCCTTTTTCCACTCCCGCGAGGGTACAATGAGTTTTCTCCAATTAAAGGACAGTCGAAACGGGATTTGTTTGTTTGTTTCAGAGTCGCCACCTGGGAATTTTAAGGCACCCCAAGTCACCGGTTTTAATCCCGAATCGAGGAGAATATGACTCTATTTGTTATTCTGCGAACCAGAAATCCGAGTAAGGAATTCTGTTAATTCGGGAGAAGGTGTTAGGCATTCCCGATTTCCGTGGTTCTAGCACGGTCGCTTAACCATTTTTATACTTGGCTTAATTATCTTGATTTACTAAATATATTTTTCTGTTTTATATAATTCCGTTACCGCCTTAGATTGTTTATAATTATAGACCCGAATCACGCATACGTATATTCGTGTTATATTTTTTATGAATGTGAAGAATCGTGTCACGCATACGTGTACACAATAAGATTGATAATATTATTTTTTGTATATTTTTATTATAAAAATCATATGTTCGAAATTTAAAATAGAATTAAGAACATCGTCGCCCTTGTATGATTAAACAGTGAACAACACATCTCGGATTATATGAAATTATTTTAACATCCCGAAGAACCCCTTTTTTATAGAGATTTGCTCGAAGTTGCGCGAACGCATAATTCGAATTGCCTTTAGAAGTATAATCAGGTCACGCGAACGCATCCCTAATTATGCAAAATATTTTTACTGGTAATATAAATTCTCTACAAATGTTTATTACCCGTATGAGTTATGTCTCTCAAAGACTATTCGAATTTAAAGAGTTAATGATATAAAAAACAAATAACGTGAAACTACGTTTTACCACTTTATTAGTTAATACCGTATCAATATACCCAAAAAGGGCGGATTACATGCAAAAATCGGAAAGAAGTAATTGGATAAACAAACTAATATTTTCGAAGAAATTTCATTATTCTATTTGGAGCGATCCCTATTTGTACATTTTTTGTTACATTTTATATTTCTAAATCTGACCTTCTTAGCAACTAATTTTAGTCCAATGGTCAAAGTATTCGGTTAATTCGCTTACAACGATTGAATTTTGGATAGGTAAAAATTAAACCCATTTTCTCTTGGCTTATTCAAGCCATCTACAAATACTAAATCTATATTTTTTGCAAATCGTTGTCATGATTTTATGTACTATTTTTTAGAAATGAGCTAATTATAATCCTAAATAAGTATGCCATTTGTTATTAAGAAAGAGAACTAATATACAAATCGATTTAATAAAATGATATTACATGTATCGTAATTATACATCTGAACCATCCGTAATATTCAAATATCGTAAACATAACGGATTATATCAATTCATCTTTCACCTATTGGTTATACACATAACCATTATCACACCATACACGAACAAAATTCAACTTGCATTATTTGACTTTAAACAAAAATCAAATATTTGACGAGGTACGCTAGTAATGTGATCCCTTGAATATTTTCATACTATCCTATAATTGATCAACAAGATCACAAGATTTAATTAATGGCCAGCTTTCTGCCATGTTCCCTATTTTGACAATTCAAATATAACTATACTTAATGAGATTCTGAAATAGACAACATTATTACAAAGCTTATACGAACTTCAAAATAAAACGATTAACTTATAGTCATCATGTCAAACATACTACTATATTAACCAACTGAAACAAAACTGCAATTTAAACTAATAAACTTAAACGAGTAGAAGACATGATATTAATTCCAAACTTCATTCATTTTTGCAATGTAGAAACTTTCCACAGCACGAGTCTAAAGATATATACCTGGAAATGAGGGTAAAAGAGGCAAATTTCAGCAGTAGCAGCAGCAACAAAATCAGCAGAAATTGCCAAATAATTCAGCAGATTTGAGCAAAATAACAAGACCCTTGGAACCAGACGAGCAGTAACAGAATTTTAAGAAAAATTTCAGATTTAAACCAAACAATATCAACAAACAGACCCAGACAGATTCAAGGAAGACTATATTTCTGATTTTCTTTCCTTCTTCTATATCTGTTTCAGATTCTGTGTGTATGTGAGTGTTCTCTTTTTCTGTTTCTTTTTTCTGTTTCTTGTTTCTGTCTATCTTTCAGTTTTCTTTTATCTCCCTGTGTGTCTATCCTTGTGTGTATCTATCTAATTTTCAGATTCCTCTCTCTCTATCTGGTTCTCTTCTTCTCAAATCAGTCCCAACTCCCCTCTTATATAACTCTTCCCTCTAATGCTGCCTGGACCCCTTCTTTCTTTTAAAATCAGAAAATCCCATTCAAAAACTGCTTTTCTACTTTAAATCCCATTAAGTAAAACCTTTTCCTGATTTTCAGCACTCCCATTACCCTTTGTTTCCCATTATCCCATTAAATTATAGCCATCAACATTCCACTATAACACACTAATACTAACATATTATTCCTACTGTTTCAATCCCAGAAATACCCCTAAATCCTACTGTTATTACTGACCCAGACTAAAAAAAAACTGCCCAAACCTTAAAATTTGTTTAAACTAATCTGCCTAACATCAAACAGCTATTATATCCTCACAGATTGTGCTAAACAAAGAAATGCGATCTATGATTGAGACAGTATACCACATTTCTAATAACTGATTGACAAGAATTGAATTCAAACATGGAATTCATAGACTGAACATTGAACTTGAATAAAACATACTAACATTACACAGAACATGCAGGATCATTACAACTGAAATTCAAAACTGAAATAAGATCAACAAATGCAGGAGCATTGTCAGTATGACACTGCCTGAAATTAACTGCTCAGAAATCAACATACGTAACATCCATTTGATGAATTTACTGATTTGCAAACAAGCATGATTTAATTTACGAGTACTAATCAACTGACTATCTACAATGATTGTCAACAAACAGTCTATAAGTAGATAAACAGGTTATTTCAATCAGCATTATCAGAAACAGGATTTTATAATATAACTAATCGACGAACTTAATCGAGTCGATTACACACATTGTAAATAATCACAACCAACAGAAACAATGCCCTTATTTGATCAAATAGACGGGTGTGAGACAGAATCAAATAGACAAATAGGAAAATTATATAGACTACTGAAACAAATAACAATATACACATAGAATACAAAAAGGAGTCAGAAAAATACCTTTGAACCTTCAAATTTATATGGACACAGGCTCAACTTGGATTTGGATTTTTTGAGGCTGAACAGACTTTATTCGAAGTATTCTCAATTGAGAATACCTCGATTAAAGTTTCTTAGATCTCAATCCCTCACTTAATTCGGACAAATTCCACGATTGGAATTTTTTAGGGTTTTAGATTTTTTGATCTCAAATTCGAACACTTCTAGATATATTCGAATCAAACCAATGGTGTTTTAGGCACGAGGGAGGTCAGGTGGATAACTGGTGTGAGTTTGAGGTAAGTTGGGGTAGGTTTCACTCGAATCTTCAAATAAAGATTCGAGAAGCTCTGAGGTGATTCGAGGCCAACGAACAACAGATCCGTAATGAGGGTAGTTAGGGGAAGCTATGGTGTTAATTTGGAAGTCATCGGAGAATGTTGGGTTTTCAGTCCAACCTTCGATCGAAGATTCGAGACTATGTGGTCTGATTCGAGGGAACTAACACCAGATCCGTAAAGAGGGGGTTGTGAGGAGTCGAGGGTGTTAAGGTGGGGTTGTTTGGACCACCGGAACCGCCGTGAGGCGATTTCCGGTGGGCGGTGCACGGTGGTAGACGGTGGAGTTCATCTGATCTCTTGAAAGAGATGATGAATAGGACAGAGGGTGGGGTATTTGGTTTGGGGGGCTGGGGTAGGATTTAGGCTTTTATAGGGGTGGGGTGGATTGATCTTGACCGTCAGATCAAACATGATCCACGGTCAGGATCAACTCACTTAACTAAACGATGTAGTTTGGTTTAAGTTGGGGGGAAAGGGTTGGCCTGGGGGTGAAATGGATCGGGTTTGGGTGAGTTCTTGAGGCCGTTGGATCAAGATGGATGAACGGTTTAGATCTGGTTGCCTAAAACATCGTCGTTTCATTTATGCAGGGGCTGAACTGGACCGTTTGATTAAAACGAATCAATGGCCCAGATTTGAAGTGCCAACACGGCGTCGTTTGGATTTGGTTGTATGCATACTGGACTTGGCCGGGTCCTTTGAACGTTGGGCCTGATTTTGTTTAAAAATTCTTGGCCCAGATCCGTTTTGCCCATTTAATCAACTCTTTTCATTTTCTAATTTTATTCCTTAATTATTGAATTCCTAATTAAAAATTATAAAAATCAAAATTACCCTTACAGAAAATATTAATCACCCTTTAACAACTATTAACACACAGGACAAAATATTAATCACACAATGACACACTTAAATGACGAAAAATAAGATAAATGCATATTTTTTGTGATTTTCCCTTTTAATTCTTAAATGCATAATTAAATCCTAGCATGCAACATGTATTTTTATTTTTTATTTTTTTTATTTTTTTTTTCATTTAACTATGACAAAGTAAACATTTACAGACACAACACAAATAATTAATAAATGCCTCATAAATTCTAAAAATTGCAAACTAAGAAAACAATTATTTGTGATTTCTTTTGGAGTAGTTCTTGTGAGGCAAAAATAACGTGCTCACACTTTCCACTACTCACCAGCCCACTTTCTTCTATGCGAATGCGGCCTTGCCCACGCGTTCGCGAAGCACAACTTCTCAAACATCCCCGATCGCGAACCCCTCTACTGCGAACGCATAGAACAAATTCACCCCAGCCCCGAAATAGTCTACGCGATCGCATTCCCCTCTACATGATCGCGAAGAGCAAAATACCTGCAACAAAATACTAGCAAAACTGCTACTTTCAAAACATGAAATTGAACCATTTAACCACTCGAAACTCACCCGAGGCTATCGGAACCTCAACCTAACATGCCAACATATACCATAAGATCATTAAAACTTGTTCCAACCTTTGGAACGCTCAAAACAATATTAAACACCAAATCATCATCGAATTCAAACTTAAGAATTCCGAAAACTTCCAAATTCCGCTTTCGATCAAAAAGTCTATCAAACCTTGTCCGAATAACCTGAAATTTTGCACACTCGTCACAAATGACACAACGGACCTACTCCAACTTCTGAAATTCCATTCCGACCCCTATATCAAAATCTCACCTATCAACCGAAAAATGCCAAAATCGCCAATTCAAGCCTAAACCTTCCACGGACCTCCAAAATACATTCCGATCATGATCCTAAGTCCTAAATAACCTAAGATAGCTAACCAAATCATCAATATTCCAATTCGAGATCATATTCTAACAAGTAAAAACTTGGTCAAACCTTTCAAATTTTAAGCTTCAAACAGAGAACTGTTCTTCCAAATCCATTCTGGTTACCCTGAAAACCAAAACCAATGATTTACATAAGTCATAATACATCACACAGGGGTAGTCATGCACTAGAACTGGTGAACGAAGTGCAAAAGCTCAAAACGATCGGTTGAGTTTTATTGTGCGAAGTAAAAGGGAAATATGTGAGCACAAGGTGCCATGTTTGTTAAAGGTTTAGAAGTTGTGAATTTTGAGATGAGATTTTGAGTATCGTGATGGTTGGGATTCTATGTATTAGAAACGAGGCAATTGGTTGAGCTAATATTGTTTTGACTTATTTGTCAATTTTACTGATCTGTGTCCCAACTGTGTTGGTGTGCAATTACCTGATTATTTTCGTTATCATCCGTGTTTTTCCCTTATTGTTTCCATTATTGTAATTTGATTTCTCCTTGCTACTGGCATTACCGCGTTATCTTTATCCTGTAGATGTATTGTCAAATCATGTTCAATTTATTAGACCAGCATGTACCTTGACTGTTCCTTGTCACTACTCCACCGAGGTTAGTCTTGATACTTACTGGGTACCGTTGTGATGTGATAATACTACACTTTTGTAAATTTTTTTGTACTGATCCAGGTATTTGATTGTTAGTGGTTGTGCGGATCATCAAAGTGGACACTCAAGGTAAACCTATTGCTGCGTTCGCAAGCCTCAAAGTCACCTTCAATTGTATTTATTCCCATTGGTTCCTTTTTGTTCTGGAACAGTGATGTATTTATTATGTATAACTACTCCTAAAAAGGCTTATGACTTGTACTACCAGTTTTGGGAATTGTAATTGTTCAGAGTTATCTAATTCGAAGTTAGTGAATATCATTGTTATTTCTGTTATTGTTAGGCTTACCTAGTTTAGAGACTAGGTGCCATCATGAGTCCTTCATATAGATTTTGGGTCGTGACAATTTAGTATCAGAGCTCTAGGTTCATAGGTGCTATGAGTCATAAGCAGGTTTAGTAGAGTCTTGCAGGTCGGTACGGAGATGTTTGTACTTATCTTCGAGAAGCTACAGAACTATTAGGATAATCTTACTTTCTTCATTCCTTATCGTGCGATATTGATTCAGCTCGAAGCATATAACTTATGTTCCTTTACATCCACTCGTGTATGATATTGCACTATCGGTGTCCGCTATGCGCTAGTGGTTCGTGATGCTACAAAAGGGCTATAAGGGAGTCAGGGATGCTCAGACATTGTCTCAATGTGTCGTCCAGATTAAAGATACAAAGGTATTGAGAGACTATTCAGTTGTCCACATGGCGGTGCAGCAGGTTTCGACATCTGGTTGATGAGTACGAGCTTGAGAAAGTTTAACTGGTTGACTAGCCGTCGAGATTGTGGCAGGGTCACGGAGGTGGATGTTGATTGAGGATAGTTGGTGGTATTGGAGTACCTTGTGATTGGTGTTGTGCGAGATGTAAAGGTTAGTTTGCATATCATCGGATGTTGTTTTCTATGGCTTCGCGCCAAGTGGAGGAGTCCACTAGCGGCGTTCAGATTGCAGAGTTAGATTTACATCAGTTTTGTCCTGAGGTATGTATATATATGGTATTGGAAGATTTTCGAAATTTGTATATGACCAAGGCATGAGATCTTGCATGATATGATATTGGGGCTTACGGTGTCTCTGCGTCATCAATGAATCTACATTTCTGGGCTACCTCTACATGCTCTATACGATTTTGTTAGCTTTTCTCTAACTCTTACTTGTTATTTGGCCCTTATTTGCCTTAATTGAAGTGATTGCCCTTATTATTATTTTTTATTTCTTAATTGTGAGTTCCTCTATGACTCCGTGCATATATGCTATGTGTCCAAATTGTTGTGGATGCCTGTGTAGTTATCACGTGCCTTACATTTCTCATTGTTTTTGTAAAGGTTGTTACTCCTTGATTTTTCATGATTCTCTTCTTGTCGTGTACTCATACTCTTGGTGGTAGGAATTCTTGTGATTGGGTTGTTGAATTGTTGTTGTTGATTTAAATTATGTCTGGTGGGACCGGGTTGCACGTTGCAATAGAAGGAATAAGAGTGATAAATTGAGGAGGAATAAGGGTGAAATCTAATTGTTTGGTGGGATCGGGTTTCCCGCCGCAACAGGCGTAATAAGGGTGGATTGGTGGGATCGGATTGCATGCCGCAATAGGAGGAATAAAGGTAATATATTGAGGAGTAATAAGGGTAGATTTGTGTGATCAGGTTGCGCGCCCATATATAGTATATTTGTTATTATGATATTGGTATTGTCTGGTGGGATCGGGTTGCATGCTGCAACGAGGAATAAGGGTGGATTGATAAGGAGTAATAAAGGTGAATATACATATCTTGTATTTTGGTTACCCCTGTTTTGCTGTATTGAATTTAATTCATTCGTACAAGACTTTAATAACTTGTATTTCTGGTTTCGTTGAGTTTTGAGGATCGAGTTATTGACACTAATTTATTGGCTTTCTGTCATTTCTTGAATTAGATTAATTAATTTTCCAGGTAAATTTACTACGTTAATTCAATTCCTCCTGCTCTGCGGAGTTGTTAGTAATATGGTGATTTAAAATAAAGGAATTAATATTACACTACCTTGTATGACTTTTAAATTAGAACTCACCGTATATAAATTTCAATAGTACAAATTCTAATAATTGTTATATTCTATTTAAATTTGTATCTCAAATAAATTTCCTTAACCCGTTTGAGGTTGTATTTTACTTGAAAAGGAATTTCTATTAAGTTTTAATTTAATAAATTCTATGTTAAAGGCAATAGCTTATTTGATGTTGTATTTTTATTTGAAAAGGGTAATTTCTTCACTCAAATGATTTCTAAAAATAATTTCATCTTTTCTCGCTGCTTTTTCCTTTTTGGTTTAGAAACTGTAATTTACTTTATGATATATAAATGGGACTCCTTGAACATCTTAATTTGCATTTGTTATGGGCATTATGTACTGAGTAGCACGTCATTTTATTGTGCAAAGTGAAAGGGAAATATGTGGACACAAGGTGCCATGTGTGTTAAAGTTTAGAAGTTGTGAATTTTGAGATGAGGTTCCGAGTGCCGAGATGGTTAGGGATCTGTGTATTAGAAATGAGGCGATTGGTTGAGTTAATATTGTTTTGTCTTATTTGGTCACATTTTACTTATATGTGTCCAACAACTGTGTTGGTGTGTAATTACCTGATTATATTCGTTATCATCCGTGTTTTTCCCTTATTGTCTCCATTGTTGTTATTTGATTTCTCCCTGTTACTAGCATTACCTCGTTATCTTTATCCTGTTGATTATTATCATATCATGTTCAATTTATTAGACTAGCAGGTGTCTTGACTGTTCCACGTTACTACTCCGCCGATGTTAGTCTTGATACTTACTGGGCACCGTTGTGGTGTGCTAATACTACACTGCTATATATTTTCTTGTACAGATCCAGGTATTTGATCGTTAGTGGCTGTGCGGATCGTTACTGTGGAGACTCAAGGTGAACCTGTTGTTGCATTTGTAGGACTCGGAGTCACCTTCAATTGTATTTATTCCCATTGGTTCCTTTTTGTTCTGGAACAGTGATGTATTTATTATGTATAACTATTCCTAGAAATTCTTATGAATTGTACTACCAGTTTTTGGAATTGTAATTGTTTAGAGTTATCTAATTCGAGGTTAGTGAACATCATTGTTATTTTTGTTGTTGTTAGGCTTACCTAGTTTATATACTAGCTGACATCATGACTCCTTCGGAGGGATTTTGAGTCGCGATAATTTGGTATTAGAGCTCTAGGCTCATAGGTGCTACGAGTCATAAGCAGGCTTAGTAGAGTCTTGCGGGTCGGTACGGAGACGTCTGTAGTTATCTTCGAGAGGCTACAAAACTATTAGGATAATCTCATTTCCTTCATCCCTTATCGTGCGATATTAATTCAGCTCGATACATATAACTTATGTTCCTTTACATCCACTAGTGTATGATATTGCACTCTCAGTGTCCGTTATGCGCTAGTGGTTCATGATGCTACGAAAGGGCTACGAGAGAGTCAGGGATGCTCAGACATTGTCTCAATGTGTCGTCCAGACTGAAGATACAGAGGTATTGAGAAGTTGTCCACATGGAGGTGCAGCGAGTTCCCGTATCTGGTTGATGAGTACGAGCTTGAGAAGTTTTAATTGGTTGACTAGTTGTCGAGATTATGGCAAGGTCACGGAGGTAGATGTTCATTGAGAATAGTTGGTAGTATTGGAGTACCTTGTGATTGGTGTTGTGCGAGCTATGAAGGTTAGTTTTGCAGATCATCAGATGTTGTTTTCTTTAGCTTCATGACAAGTGGAGGAGTCCACTAGCGGCGTTAAGATTGCAGAGTCAAATTTACATCAGTTTTGACCTGAGGTATGTATATAAGTGGTATTGGAAGATTTTCGAAATTTGTATATGACTAAGGCCTGAGATCTTGCATGGGATGATATTGGGGCTTAAAGTGTCTCTAGCTCATCAATGAATCTACATTTCTGGGCTATCTCTACATGCTCTATATGATTTTGTTAGCTTTTCTCTAACTCTTACTTGTTATTTGACCCTTATTTACCTTAATTGAAGTGATTGCCCTCCTTATTGTTTGTTATTTCTTAATTGCGAGTTCCTCTATGACTCCGTGCATATATGCTATGTGTCCAAATTGTTGTGGTTGCCTATGTAGTTATCACGTGCCTTACAAGTCTCATTGTTTTTGTAAAGGTTGTTGTACTCCTTGGTTTTTCGTGATTCTCTTGTATCTGTGTCCTCATACTCTTGGTGGTAGGAATTCTTGTGATTGGGTTGTTGAATTGTTATTGTTGATTTAAACTATGTCTGGTGGGATTGGGTTGCACGCCGCAACAGGAGGAATAAGGGTGTTATATTGAGGAGGAATAAGGGTGAAATGTGATTGTGTGGTGGGATCGGGTTGCACACCGCAACAGGAGTAATAAAAGTGGATTGGTGGGATCGGGTTGCACGCGTAACATGAGGAATAAGGGTGATATATTGAGGAGTAATAAGGGTGGATTGGTGTGATCTGGTTAAGCGCTGCAACATATTATATTTATTATTATGATCTTGATATTGTCCGGTAAGATCGGGTTGCACGCTGCAACAAGAGGAATTAAGGGTGGATTTATAAGGAGTAATAATGGTGAATATACATATCTTGTATTTTGGTTACCCTTATTTTACTGTATTGACTTTAGTACATTCGTATATGACTTTGATAATTTGTATTTCTGGTTTCGCTGAGTTTTGAGGATCGAGTTATTGACACTAATTTATTGACTTGCCGTCATTTCTTGAGTTCTGTCCCTGATATTGTTATTCATGTGAATTAATTTTCAAGGTAAATTTACTACGTTAATTCAATTCCTCATGCCTTGCAGTGTTGTTAGTAATATGGTGATTTAAAATAAAGGAATTAATATTACGCTACCTTGTATGAATTTTGAATTAGAACTCACTGTATATAAAATTCAATTGTACAAATTCTAATAATTGTTATATTCTATTTAAATTTGTTTCTCAAATAAATTTCCTTAACCCGTCTGAGATTGTATTTTACTTGAAAAGAAATTTCTATTAAGTTTTAATTTAATAAATCCTATATTAAAGGCAATAGCTTATTCGATGTTGTATTTTTATTTGAAAAGGGTATTTTTTCACTCAAATGATTTCTAAAAATAATTTTATCTTTTCTCGCTACTTTTTCCTATTTGGTTTAGAAACATTAATTTACTTTATGTTATTTAAATGAGACTCCTTGAACATCTTAATTTGCGTTTGTTACGAGCATTATGTACTGAGTAGCACGTCATTTTATTGTGCAAAGTGAAAGGGAAATATGTGGGCACAAGGTGCCATGTGTGTCAAAGTTTAGAAGTTGTGAATTTTGAGATGAGGTTCCGAGTACCGGGATGGTTGGGGATCTGTGTATTAGAAATGAGGCAATTGGTTGAGTTCATATTGTTTTGTCTTATTTGGGTACATTTTGTTGATCTATATCCAACAACTGTGTTGGCGTGTAATTACCTGATTATTTTCGTTATCATCCATGTTTTTCCCTTATTGTCTCCATTGTTGTAATTTGATTTTTCCCTGCTACTGGCATTATCTCGTTATCTTTATCCTGTTGATATATTGTCATATCATGTTCAATTTATTGGACCAGCAGGTATCTTGATTGTTCCTCGTCACTACTCCGCCGATGTTACTCTTGATACTTACTGGACACTTCTGTGGTGTGCTAATACTACACTTCTATATATTTTTTTGTACAGATCCAGGTATTTGATCGTTAGTGGCTGTGCGGATCGTTAATGTGGAGACTCAAGGTAAACCTGTTGTTGCATTCGCAGGCCTCAGAGTCACCTTCAATTGTATTTATTTCCATTGGTTCCTTTTTGTTCTGGAATAGTGATGTATTTATTATATATAACTACTCGTAGAAAGGGTTATAACTTGTACTACAAGTTTTGGGAATTGTAATTGTTTAGAGTTATCTAATTCGAAGTTAGTGAATATCATTGTTAGTTTTGTTATTGTTAGGCTTACCTAGTTTAGAGACTAGGTTCCATCATGACTCATTCAGAGGGATTTTGAGTCCTGATAATTTGGTATTAGAGCTCTAGGTTCATAGGTGTTCCAATATTAAGCAGGTTTAGTAGAGTCTTGCGGGTCGGTACGGAGACTTCTGTACTTATCTTCGAGAGGCTACAGAACTATTAGGATAATCTCACTTCCTTCATTCCTTATCATGTGATATTGATTCAGCTCGAAGCATATAACTTATGTTCCTTTACATCCACTCGTGTATGATACTGCGCTCTCAGTGTCTGTTATGCGCCAGTGGTTCGTAATGCTACGGACGGGCTATGAGGGAGTCAGGGATGCTCAGACATTATCTCAACGTGTAATCCAAACTGAAGATACAGAGGTATTGAGGAGACTATTCAATTGTCCACATAGAGGTGCAGCGGGTTCCGACATCTGGTTGATGAGTACGAGCTTGAGAAGGTTTAATTGGTTGACTAGTCGTCGAGATTGTGGCAGGGTCACGGAGGTGGATGTTGATTGAGAATAGTTGGTAATATTGGAGTACCTTTTGATTGGTGTTGTGCGAGCTGTGAAGGTTAGTTTTGCGGATCATCAGATGTTGTTTTCTATCGCTTCGGGGCAAGTGGAGGAGTCCACTAGCAGTGTTCAGATTGTAGAGTCAGATTTATATCAATTTTTGCCTGAGGTATGTATATATGTTGTACTTGAAGATTTCCGAAATTTGTATACGACTAAGGCCTGAGATCTTGCATGGGATGATATTGAGGCTTACGGTGTCTCTACGTTATCAACAAATCTACATTTTAGTATCAAGGGGAGTTGGAAAAACAACTTCGGATTCACAGAAGGTCTATTCAACATGGGCATTGTAGTTGCGGCAGTTCGGGGTGCTTCAGAGGAAATGCGGTGGTTTATGAGCTTCTGGGCTACGTGGTTCGTGCTGGGATTATCTACACTTGGACTTTGATTGGAACCATTGCATATCGACGGGGCGAAGTATTACCTTGGAGGAAAGACAAGGAATATTTGAAGCAATGGGTTAGCTCCGTGGTGTTTTGGTCAGTATAGCAAAGGAATTAATTGGTTTTTTTGAATGAGGATTCTTTACCGGCATTTTTGGCAGTACTCTTGGATTGGACAGTTTGTATGACTCGATTGAGTTGAGGGGGTATAGTCCTGATGGCCTAGTTGCGTGCGGGTGGACCCGAAGAGTTCTCGATGGTTTTGGCAATGATGTTGTATATTATGGTTTTCTCCTGTATGAATATCAGAAATTAATAGAGCGTTGGCATTGTTGGATATTATATGTGGAGAGCATGCATTTTACGAAGGAACCTAGAGTTTTGGGTTGCAGGTGCATGACTAGTGGCACGATGATTTCTGGGTTTTGAGGCTTTTGAGGTTCAAATTTTGTTACATGGCCGGAAATTCTATATGGGTGCTTAAGCAGAATACTGGGTTATGAGTGATGTATCAGCCATTTGATTTGCGTAGTTGAGTTCGAGTATGGAAATTTTTGTTATTCCTGAGGTTTTGCGGCTAGATGTCCCCATATGCGTGCTACCTCTTGTTTGCGGATTGTGAAGCAATGTTGAGGATGGGATAATTAATAGCATGCATTATCGATAGGTTGTTGTGGATTTTTGGAAGAATATTTACCTATTTGGAAATGATCAGGAATTGGGTTGGGGGCTATTTGAAAGCTCAACAAGAATATGTATTTTTGTATTAGGTCAAGTTGGGTGCTCTAGTGAGGTTGTTATCATGGTTTTGTTACCGGGAAGAATGGACATTAGTTGTGCCCCTAGCCTATGTTATGTGCTACTCTTTTAGGCTGTGTTAGGCTGTGATATTGTATTATTAATCTCCATGCATGTTGTAATTCCGTTCAGGCCTTATGACGATGTGGGCAAGATAGCCCTCGTGATGTTAATTTGCGCATTTCACCTTAGTTGTGCTTGCTTTCTTCCATTTATATTTATTTTCATTCATTTTCCCATAGTTATACTTGTGCACTCTACTGTGCTTGATATCAGTATTAATGTGATCAATAAACCCGAGCACTTTGGCTTGATGAGTATTTGGGAGTGGGCTGCACGCTGCAACGGATGCTATATGGGATACCCTCTCCTTGCGCGTATTTGGTGTTTTGTTTTCCCTCTGTGGGATGATCTAATGAAACTATACTTTTGTTGTTACACATGTTGTACTTGTTAGATAATCCTTATACTTTGCTTTCCTTTTATTTGTGCTTCATAATTGAATTATTGTTGGTTTGTTTTACGAGCTATGTAGTGTAAGAATCTGTGTGGTTTCGTGATGATTTGTTAGTTGGGTTGCTTGTATTGGTGCAGACGAGGTTCTTAGACCTGAGATTAACACTATTGTATTGGGGGTGATAATTGTTGGAAGTATGAGGTTGTTTCTGCTAAGATTTGGGCAATGGACCTTGATGGGCGAGAGAACTTCTTGACTTGTTGACTTCATGGGCGGCTATGAGTTTCCGTATTTTTATTTTTCATGGGCAGCGATATGGTGGTCTAGAACAAGGTTATATTCAATGTGAAGTGTATTGTCGGCATCCAGGATGTTATTTGAACAGCTATGATGGTCAGAGGTTATTGCTACGGGCATTTGAATTTATCGAACATCATGTGATGGTATTCTGGATTGGAATTATGGCTTGATTCATCTTGTTCAGGTTCATGCAGTGAGATGACGCGAGATTGGGTCCTACAATGAATTTCAGATGTTGAGATTTGGGTTCTGTCGTAAGGTTATGGACTAAGGATGAAGTGAGATCTTCATTTAAATTATGTTGTTAAATCTACATAGGTCTGGGTGATGGGGAATCACCCCTGGGTGTATGTATGGTGAGCTCATGCAGTGATTTGATGGTTTTGGAACGACTCCGGGCACGTTCGAGGACGAACGTATATTTAAGTGGAGGAGGATGTAACGACCTGACTGGTCGTTTTGAGCAATTGCGTCCGATCAGTTTAAGGTCACGAGCAAGTTCATATTATGTGTATCGACTTGCGTGCATAGTTGAATTCAGTTTCCAGATGATTCGAAGTCGAATTAGGAGAAGAAATATAGTTTTGGAAGCTTAAGTGGTGAGAATTTGAACAGAACTTTGACTTTTAAGTAAACGGCTCCAGAATAAGTTTTGGATGATGTCAGCAGATTCGTATGGTGATTTTGGACTTTGGCGTGCACCCGGAATTGGATTTGGAGGTCCATGGGTTGAATTGAAGCAATTCGGCGAAAGTTAGAAAAATTGAAATTTAGAAGATGGAAGAGTTTGACCAATAGTTGACTTTTGTGTTATCGGGGGTCAGAATGCGATTTCGAGAGTTGAAAAAACTCCATCTTGTCATTTGGGACTTGTCTGTAAAATTTGGCATCATTCCAGGTTGGTTTAATAGGTTTCGGCAAGAGTTTTGGCAGTTGAAAGATTGGAAGTTCCTAAGTTCGATTCAAGGTGTGATTCATCATTCCGATGTTATTTGATGTGATTTGAGATCTCGAGCGAGTCCGTGTTAGATTATATGACTTATTTATGTGTTTAGATGGGGTCCTCGGGGCCTCGGGTGTGTTCCGGTGGGCCATGGGACATTTTCCCATTGTTTGAACTGTTGTTTTCTGCTTCTGGAGTCCTCCTTCGCGATCGCGAACAGCCTTTCGCATTCGCGATGTGTTGTTGTTGTCTACCTCGAAATCCTTCTTTTCGTTTACGTTAAACACCTCACGTTCGCAAAGCTCTGCATTTTCCCTCTTCATGTTCGCGTCCTTCCCTACGCGTTCGCGTAGGTTTCTGTCTCTTCTTCTCCGCGTTCGCGAGCTCATTGTCGCGTTCGCGATGAGCAACCTGGGCAGACTTCATTTTTCTTCTTTGCGAACGCGATCCTTCCTCCGCGTTCGTGTTGCATAAATTCCTGAGCAGGCAGAATATATTCCAAAATCGAGGGTGAGACCATTTTATACATATCTTGACTTGTGGAGCTCGGTTTTGGGTGATTCTTTTAGGGGTTTTCAAGAAAATAGAATGGGTAAGTTTTCTTCACCTAGAATTTAATATATTCCATGATTTTATCTTTATTTTTATCATTTAAATTGTATTTTGGGTTGAGAGGAAT
The DNA here is from genome assembly GCF_000393655.2 of Nicotiana sylvestris. Taxonomy (NCBI): domain Eukaryota; kingdom Viridiplantae; phylum Streptophyta; class Magnoliopsida; order Solanales; family Solanaceae; genus Nicotiana; species Nicotiana sylvestris. Next base: position 148,274,944 of record NC_091068.1, read on the forward strand.
GTGGGTTTTTGAAGAAAAATTTCTAAAATGAAAAATCATGATTTGAGGGACCAAATGGTTTCGAAAATTGATGATTTTTGTATGGGTGAACTCGTATCGAAATGAGTATTCGGTTTTTGAAAAATTTGTCGAGTTCCAAGGTGCGGGCCCGGTGGGTAGACTTTTGGACCAATTTTTAGAATTTGATAAAGATTGAGGCTTTATGATCCGGAATAGTTTCTTATGTGTTGTATTTGTACTTTGAAGTTATTTTTGTTAGATTTGAGCCATCCGGAGGTCTTTTCACCTGAGAAGTTCATTGTTGAGTATCAGTTTGTCTTATTTGAGGTAAGTATCTTGCCTAACCTTGTGTGGGGAACTCCCCCTTAGGATTTGAGTCCTCTATGCTAATTGTAGCCCGTGGATGCGAGGTGACGAGTGCGTGCTCGGTCTTGTTTGTGGAAAATTTGCCTTTAGGGTTCTTAGGTCCTTATCTTCATTAAGTGGGAGGTTTCTTGATATGACTCGGTTTACTATTTGCTAGTTTTACCTGTACATGCTCTATACGATGTTGTTAGCTTTTCTCTAACTCTTACTTGTTATTTGGCCCTTATTTGCCTTAATTGAAGTGATTTTCCTCCTTATTATTTTGTTATTTATCAATTGTGAGTTCCTCTATGACTCCGTGCATATATGCTACGTGTCCAAATTGTTGTGGTTGCCTGTGTAGTTATCACGTGCCTTACATGTCTCTTTATTTTTGTAAAGGTTGTTGTACTCCTTGATTTTTCGTGATTCTCTTATTGCCGTGTACTCATACTCTTGGTGGTAAGAATTCTTGTGATTGAGTTGTTGATTTAAACTATGTCTAGTGGGATCGGGTTGCATGCCGCAACAAGAGGAATAAGGGTGATATATTGAGGAGGAATAAGGGTGAAATGTGATTGTCTGGTGGGATCGGGCCACAACGGGAGTAATAAGGGTGGATTGGTGGGATCGGGTTGCACGCAGCAATAGAAGGAATAAGGGTGATATATTGAGGAATAATAAGGGTGGATTAGTGGGATGGGGTTGCACACATCAACATATTATATTTATTATTATGATATTGATGTTGTCCAGTGGGATCGGGTTGCACGTCGCAACATGAAGAATAAGGGTGGATTGATAAGGAGTGATAAAGGTGAATATACATATCTTGTATTTTGGTATACCTTGTTTTAGTGTATTGAATTTAGTTCATTCGTACAAGACTTTGATAATTTGTATTTCTAGTTTCGCAAAGTTTTGAGGATCGAGTTACTGACACTGATTTATTGACTTGCCATTATTTCTTGAGTTCTGTCCCTGATACTGTTATTCTGGTGAATTAATTTTCAAAGTAAATTTACTATGTTGATTCAATTCCTCCTGCCCTGCAGAGTTGTTACTAATATGGTTATTTAAAATAAAGGAATTAATATTACGCTACCTTGTATGACTTTTAAATTAGAACTCGCCGTATAGAAATTTCAATAAGTACAAATTATAATAATTGTTATATTTTATTTCAATTGGATTAAATTTCTTTAACCCATATGAGGTTGTATTTTACTCAAAAAGGAATTTCTATTAAGTTTCAATTTAATAAATCTTATATTAAAGGAAATAGCTTATTCGATGTTGTATTTTTATTTGAAAAAAATATTTTCTTCACTCAAATGATTTTTAAAAGTAATTTCATCTTTTCTCGCTGTTTTTTCCTATTTGGTTTAGAAACTCTAGTTTACTTTATGTTATATAAATGGGACTCCTTGAACATCTTAATTTACGTTTGTTACGGAGATTATTTACTGAGTAGCACGTGGTTTTATTGTGCAAAGTGAAAGGGAAATATGAGGGCACAAGGTTCCATGTGTGTTAAAGGTTTAGAAGTTGTGAATTTTGAGATGAGGTTCCGAGTACCGGGATGGTTCGGATTCTGTGTATTAGAAATGAGGTGATTGGTTGAGTTAATATTGTTTTTTCTTATTTGGTCACATTTTACTGATCTGTATCCCAACTGTGTTGGTGTGTAATTACCTGGTTATTTTCGTTATCATCTATGTTTTTCCCTTATTGTCTCCATTGTTGTAATTTGATTTCTCCCTGCTACTAGCATTACCGCGTTATCTTTATCCTGTAGATGTATTGTCAAATCATGTTCAATTTATTAGACCAGCAGGTGTCTTGACTGTTCCTCGTCACTACTCCACCGAGATTAGTCTTGATACTTACTGAGTACTGATGTGGTGTGCTAATACTACATTTATGTATATTTTTTTTGTACTGATCCATGTATTTGATTGTTAGTGGATGTGTGGATCGTTACTGTCGACACTCAAAGTAAACGTGCTGCTGCATTCGCAAATCTCGGAGTCACCTTCAATTGTATTTATTCCCATTAGTTCCTTTTTGTTCCGGAATAGTGATGTATTTATTATGTATAACTACTCCTAGAAAGGCTTCTGACTTGTACTATCGGTTTTGGAAATTGTAATTGTTCAGAATTATATAATTCGAAGTTAGTGAATATTATTGTTACTTCTATTATTGTTAGACTTACCTAGTTTAGAAATTAGGTGACATCACGACTCGTTCGGAGAAATTTTGGGCCGTGACAGAATAATGTGACATAGATGATGTGTATTACATGAGCTTTACCAACAAAATATTGATGGTTGAACAGAATGATCGTAATATTGGGTTTTTCGATGTTACAAATGGAAGGTTGTTGGGTGAATTCTTTTTCCCACTTTCAACAATTTTAATTCCTTATGTGCCAAGTTTGGTAGCTCTTCGCCATCGGCTAATTGTTAGAATACAAGGGTCCTCCAAACTTTATAGAGAACCAGGTTCTCTATCAGGTTGAACAGTATGCACACACACAACGGTAAATAAATGACAAGAGAAATTTTACGTGGAAAATTTCTAGCTCAACGGGATTTAAAACCATGACCTACCCTTGTAGGATTTCAACTACACTACTGAGCAACTTTCAGATTATAACCTATGCAACCTAAGAATTAAACTCTTAATCCCTCACTAACTTGTAATACACCTATTACAAGTCACTTTGTAATAACTATATTACAAAGACTTTACAACATGACTAACTCTAGCCAAAACTCAAATGCACTGGTTTAAGGTTTACAAGGAGTTCCTATCAGATGCTTCTAAACAAGCTAGATAGGAAGTACAAATGAAGAACTACATATTTCTCTATGCTTTCTAAGCATAAGGAAATATTTCAAAGGCACATGGTGTTTCTTTATAAAGTTCAAAAGAATTGCAACAAACGCTCCCTACAGATGGAAGGAAGTGTTTGTTGCAAGTCTTTTGAACCTTCTAAAGAAGATTCATGTGCCTTCAAAATATTTCTGTATGCTTAGGAAGTATATATTTTCAGCCGGAAAAAAATCCTGCATTTATTTTCTTAGACGAGAGTAAATAAAGAAGAAGGCAGGAGTGATCAATGATGCATTTTTCTTCTCTCCATTGCTCTCATGTAGTTGTATTCTGAGAAACAAAAAGCTTTTTTTTTTTTTTTGAGCTTCTAGGAAGTATACCTTGCATCGTCCTTTAAATTTTATGTCGACATCCGTCCCTGAGATTTCAGATAGAGTATCAAGAGGGAGAGTTGACAGATTTGTCTTGCTATTTTTTCATCCTTGGATGTTAGAGTAGTTGACAACTCACTATTAGAGTAGCTCACCCATGAGTTTATTTTTTTTAATCAGATATTTTACTGGGGTTTATATATTTTTTTTCTTTTTTTTTAGTTCAAAGATATTAATTCTCATGTATATCATTTCTTTAACATCATCAGAATACATGGTCAGACCACGAGATAAAAGTTTGTTCAACATCCCAAGTTAATTAGAAACTTAAGGCTACTACGGTGTTTGGGTCACATGGAGCCATTTCTATTGACCTGTTGTTCATATTTCTTTGGTTAGTACTTCTCGATAAGCTTAGCCAATTCGAGGTCAAATTTCTTCTCAAGTTTAACCTCCTCTTCCAGTATTTGTGTCTCAATGCAGCTATCCTATCTTCATGAGTTCTCGTCAGATTCTTGCTCTCTTCCACAAATTCTTTCATTTCCTTGTCCTGAAATTTGATAAATTTCGCAACTCTCTCTACCATGACACGATGATTCTCAATTGAGGAAGTATTAAATTGTTAGACCAATTGTTAGACCATCTGACACTGCTCTAGCTGTACCTTTTTAAATTTGTCTTTCTCAGCGGTCCTGGCATCGTGAAGTATTTTGGTATGATCCTTGAAAAACTGCTCTTGATTTTCCATCTCTTCCTTGATCTGTTCATGGTGCATTTTTGTTCTCTTCCAATGTCTGGCGGTGCTTTTCACTCACCAGAGAAAGACTGTTCAAGAGTTTTCTCCCGCATCTAGACTGTTCAAGACTGTTAAGCAGCTTTGTTTTTTAACCATATTAGTTGTTGATTATCCTCCATCGTCCGTTTTGCTGGATTTCAAATAGTTTCATGGTATGGCTTCATCTTGAACTTCAATCTCGAATTCTCAGGTGAATGTTGGCTAAAAGTTGTCTATGTTTTTTTCTCTGCCAGATTTTGGATGAGTAGTGGCATTTATTACATTTTAGTTTTAAATTCTTATACTTTCTATCTTATTCTTTCTTGTTGAATTCTTTTCCAGGGTGAAAGAATTAAAAATTGTCGAGAATCATGTCAGTTAAAGTTCCGCAGAATGTTGTAATTTACCGCATAATTTAGAAGAGGTTGAGCTGGATTTATTTTCATTAAACATAATAATAATATTTTATGTCTTGTGTTGCACAATTTTTAGGCGATAAAGGACATTTATTCTAATAGTAATATGGCAGATATCATCGAGGAGATATTTCGCAATTGCAAGCAAGAAAAATATCTGGAGCTTCTCAGTACAATAAAGTGGTTCAGTACTGAGGTATTTGTATACTCTTTAGATAGTCAGTTTTCTTGCTTAATAGATGGAATCATATATTGTTTAATTCATATTCCTTATAATTGATAAATCTTTATTATAGACGATTGAGTCTTTCTTTGATACTTTGGATACAAATTTCGCAGATTCCTATTTTTACAGCATCTTACATGTCGTATGTGGCTCCAATTTTCTTCATATATTTTCCTTAGACATGTACGTCATCCATGTAATGCAATTTCCTTTCTTTGGTTCTAAATCAGTAAGATAAGCAGCTACCCATCAAAGGAAATAGATTTTCAACAACAACGCAAGCATAAAGAAAACCACAAAAAGATAAAGAAAAATATACCAAGGCTAGGATAACAATGTTAAAGCATGAGTATAATGCCCAGTTGTTTTTTTGTCATCAAGATCTTTCTTCCAGTGATGTTTTAAGAATCACCACTTTGGAGAATATGCTGACCTGAGAAAAAGGGAAATTTACATTTTTGATTTCTTTTATCAATGTGTGGAAGATTATAAGCCGATAATTTTTTTGCTGGTATGTCTTAAGTTATTTTTATAAGTACCAATTATTTGAAATACTCATACTAACATTATATTTTCAGATTAGATTATTGGAGGACTCCATTGATGCTTACCAATTCAAAGTAATCAAGATAAAAAATATGTCATTGCAAAGTGATTCTTCAAGTTGTGAACTTTTTCTTTGCAAGTACTTTGAGTATTGTGCGAGGGAAGAAAAAATTCCTTTCAATCACGTTAGTAGTAAAATCTCACTTATATGTTTCTACGAATTATTTCTGTGGACAGTATGTAAATTTATTTTTTGTTCTACTCATAATTATGTTTCCTAGCTTTTAATGAGTTTTCTTTTCCTCATTAATATAGTAATCTTAAAAGACATTAAGTCTTCAACTTTACATCGTAATATTATTATTTATATTTGTAAAGGCTAATTTAAACTAATAAGATATAAGTTATGTGTTTGCAATATATTATCTTGGATGTTATTGTGAGAAACATTATTTATTAATATAAAAATTTGAGTAAGCTAGTAATCTAATCTTATTCTAAAATATTTCTACGGTTAAAAAGAAGGTAGCCTTTCTTTATCTATTTTTTTAATGATGATTCCGTATCTTTTTCCATATTATCTTAAATCTCAGCTACAAGAAAATAAAATCATAAAATTTATTATTACAATTTTGGCCCTCGTAAATTTTGGGGCCTAAGAACAAATCTTTACTAACCGCCACTTGAACCAACCTTGAATAGTTTATCAGTTGCTTCAATTATTGAAATGTGTATGACATGTAAATTAAAGAGGAAAAAATGTAAGTAGGTCATATTTAAGAAAATATTTCAGTTACCTAGCAGTAGTAGGTATTTTACAAAAAAGGCACCTAAATAATTGGATTTTTAGCATGAAGCTATAAATATGGACCCAGAATCACGATTTAAAAAATCTAAAGCATTCAATTCCAAAAAAGGAAATCCAAAGCAGTTCCGATTCTTCTCCTTAACTTCCTAAATTAACGCTGAACAATAATTTGACTAATTTTATGTTATTTGTTTTTGTTTCTTTCATGTTTGTATATTTAAATCTTAATGATATATAAAATGTATATTAATTGACATCGTAAATATTTTACAAATATATTAAATACATATAGTGTATATTTAGAGAATTAAGTTTTATACAATAAAAATTCTACAAATATACTAGTATATGCATAGGTTTCCTTGAAGATTTTCATATTTATGGTATATTTCTAGTATAAAATATTTTATATTTTATACATACCATGAACATCCCACAAAAAAAAATTCCAGCTAAAATCACATTATTAATATACAAAATATAAGCAAAAAAATGTATGCATGTTTAGTTGAAAATATATAAGGTATATTTGTCGTATATACATTATGAACAATTTAAATTTAAAAAAATGTATGCATATTTAATTGAAAATATATAAGGTATATTTGTCCAAGTAAATGTTTTCTCTAATTATTGGGCGATGGCGAAGAGCTACCAAACTTGGCACATAAGGAATTAAAATTGTTGACAACGGGCAAAAAAATTCACCCAACAACCTTCCACTTGCAACATCGGAAAAACCCATCATACGATCATTCTCTTCAACTGTTGGGAATAAATCCCCTACAAATAAAATATTTACGGAAATAAAAATAAAATAATAACATAGCATTGAGATACGGTAATTAATAAAAATAAAAGAGTAACAGCGACACCAAGATTTTTACGTGGAAAACCCTTTTGAATAAGGGAAAAAACCACGGCCCTGAGAAGAGCAACTGATATCACTATAGCAAGGAATTTTACACTTTGTAGGTCCAAGTAAAATACTCAAAAGACCACTACAACACCTCACTATAGTATCACACACTCTCTATTTTTTTCACAGACTATTTTCTTATACCCTGTCTGTGAAACCTCACTCTTTTTTTTTTAACTCTCAAATATATTTTTCCTCTAAGATGCGTGTGTCTTACAATGAACGTAGATGCACTTATTTATAGTTACAGAATACCTATGTTGATGTATGCAGTGACATCAACACTACTGCAAAAAATCAGCCGCCCAAATCTTGTCTAAATTGGCTGGCTTGACAAAAGGAAGAAAGAAGAAGTTTTTCTTCTTTCATATATGGGCTGGACCCCACAAATCTCCCTCCAGTCCCACTCACCTGAAGGGGATAACACCGGAGTTTCTAGTTTGAGTGCATGCTGACAAATTCTTTGCAAAGCTCGAACTTGTGTCTTGGTACTACCTTGATTAGCATATCCGCAGGATTATGGCTCGTGTGAATCTTTTTGACCTGTAAAGATTCGTTTTCCACCTGCTCACGAATCCAATGATATCTCACATCTATATGTTTTGTTCTTGCATGATACATGGAGTTCTTGCTCAAGTCTATTGCAATTTGACTGTCATTTTGATGCAATTTCAGCTCTTGAAGAAACCGCTTGAGCCATATCATCTCTTTGCCCGTTTCTGTAGCGGCAATGTATTCTGCTTCAATTGTTGAAAGTGCAACACACTTCTGCAACTTAGACTGCCATGATATAGCTCCCCCTGAAAATGTAAACAAATATTTAGTAGTGGATTTTATGTTATCAATATCACCTGTCATATCAGCATCTATATAGCCCTTCAAGATTGGATCAGATTTTTCAAAGCACAAACAATCTCCCGTGGTACCTCTCAGGTACTAGAGTATCCACTTAACATCTTCCCAATGTTCCTTTTCAGGATTTCAAGAAACCTGCTGACAACACCAACTGTGTTAGCAATATCAGGTCTAGTGCATACCATTGCATACATCAAGATTCCGAATGCTGAAGAATAAGGAACTCTAGCCATGTTCCCTTTCTCCTCCTCTGTTGTAGGACACATCTTTTTGCTCAACTTTATATGACTAGCAAGAGGTGTGCTGACTGGCTTAACATACTTCACGTTGAAGCGTTCTAGTACACGTTCAATGTACTTCTCCTGAGATAGCCACAACTTTCTACTTGTTCTCTCTCGAACTATCTTCATCCCTAGAATTTGGTGTGCTGGGCCAAAGTCCTTCATATCAAATGACTTGGACAAATCTCTCTTCAACTTTGCGATCAGCCCCTTGTCTTTTCCTACAATTAACATGTCATCCACATACAACAACAATATAATAAAGTTATTCTCAGAAAATCTTTTGAAATATACACATGGATCAGAATAGGTCTTTAGGTATGTTTGACTTTTCATGAATGAGTCAAACATCATATACCACTGCCTTGGTGCCTGCTTTAATCCATAAAGACTCTTATTCAATTTGCACACCAAGTGTTTCTTTCCAGCTACTTCAAATCCTTCTGACTACTCCATATAAATCTCTTCTTCCAAATCTCCATGACAAAATGCAGTGTTCAGATCCAACTGCTCCACTTCAAGATCTAGGCTAGCTGCTAAGCTCAAAATTGTTCGAATATAAGTCATTTGACAACATGTGAGAAAATTTCGTCAAAATCAATATCTTTCTTCTATTCGAAGCCTTTAACCACCAATCGAGCTTTGTATCTGACCAGCTTGCCATTTCCATCTTTCTTGAGTTTAAAGACCCATTTGCATTTGATGGTCTTTTACCCTTTAAAAGTTCAACCATCTTGTACGTGCCATTTTTCTATAGAGATTCCATCTCTTCTTGCATGGATTTCATCCACTGGTTGTTTTCTAGATGGGACAGTACCTCCTTAAGACTTTCTGGCTCCCCCTCATCACTGATGAGGACATACTCTGTGGAAGGGTACCTGCATGATTCTACCCTTGGCCTCTCTGATCTCCTTAGAGGTTGAGGTTGTTCTTCTTCCTGAGTGGGGTGCTCCACTTCCTCGACACCTTCATCAAGTTGCTCCCCCTGCTCAATGACCTCACCAGGTTGCTCCCCCTGCTTGGCAACCTCGTCGGCCGTACTTTCTGCACTTGTGGGATTGTTAGAAGCATAAGGAATAGTAACATAGTTAGAAATTATACCATTCTTCGCCTTTTCTGACATATCAGCAGCTGTTCCAACTTCACTTTCTCGAAAGACTACATCCAGCTTCTAATGTCCTTCTTCTTTATAGGATCCCACAATCTGTACCTGAATTCTTCATCTTCATATCCGATAAATATGCGGGGAACAGATTTATCATCCAACTTTGTTCTCTGCTCTTTTGGTACATGTGCAAAAGCTCTGCAACCGAACACTTTCAGATGCGAGTACAACACCTCCTTGTTGGTCCAAACTCTCTCTGGGATGTCAAACACCAACGAAACTGATGGACTCCTATTTACCATTAACAGGTTGTCTGAACTGCTTCACACCATAATGACTTAGGCAGTTTAGCCATTCTGAGCATGTTTCTCACCTTCTCCATAATGGTGCGGTTCATCCTCTCGAGTACGCCATTGTGCTGTGGGGTTCCATGAACTGTCTTTTCATGTCTAATCCCATGACTTGAACAATACTCTTCAGATTCCCTTGAAGTGTACTCACCTCCATTGTTACTTCGGAGATGCTTTAGCTTTCGACCTATTTCCTTTTCTACTAGAGCATGAAACTTCTGGAAAACTTGAAACACCTGATCTTTGGTTTTCAAAATATAAACCCATAATTTTCGTGAAGCATCATCAATAAAAGTAACAAAATATTTGTTACCGCCCATTGATTCAATTTCCATTGGGCCGCAAACATCAGAATATACTAAATCAAGTATATTCAATTTTCTTTCAGACGATGTCTGAAATGAGACTCTATGCTGCTTACCAAATAAACAGTAGTCACAAGGTTTTACCGTTGTACCTTTGGCATAAGAAATGAGTGATTTCTTGGCAAGAATCTGCAATCCCTTCTCGCTCATATGACCCATTCTTTTGTGCCACAAATCTACAGAAATCTCATCTTGTGCCGCGTTCAATTCACCTTGGCATATTTCTGCATTTGTCCTGTACAACGTGCCACGAGCAACTCCCTTTGCAATCACCAATGATCCCTTAGTGAGTCTCCACTTTTGATTTGCAAAATAACTCTCGTATCCATCTCGGTCTAAAGCAATTCCCGAGATCAAGTTCATCCGCAAATCAGGTACATGCCGCACATCCTTTAGAACCAATGTGCATCCGACATTTGTCTTGATACAAATGTCACCAATCCCCGCAATCTTTGAGTAACTTGTGTTACCCATTTTCACTGTGCCGAAATCACCTGCTACATATCTGCAAAAAAGATCTCTTACCGGTGTGGCATGGTGAGATGCCGCTGTGTCAACCACCCATTCCGACTCTGGACCTGACAGGTGCATGCATTCCTCTTCCTCATTTATAAAGAGGACAACATTATCATTATTTTGCACCATGGCGGCTGTGTTGTCGTCATTCTTCTGGCCACTGGTTTCACCTTTGCCCTTCCTTGGATTTGGGCAATCTTTTTTGAAGTGACCTGGTTGATCACAGTTGTAGCAATTTCTGGCTCTTGATTTGGATCGGTTCTTTGACTTCCCACGAGCTCCGGATCTACCATAGTTGCTCGAACTCCTTTGATAACTTCTGCCTCTACCTTCTGTGATGAGAGCATGTCCTTGATTTTCAGGCTTCTTTCTCATCTTTTCATTGAGTAGAAAAGCCGATGTGACATCTTTCGACTCAATAGTAGTCTTACCATGCAGGATGGTTGTTGCCAAATTATCGTACGAAGATGGAAACGAGTTCAATAGCAAGATGGTTTTATCTTCTTCCTCGATTTTCACTCCGAGGTTGGCAAGCTGTGTGATTAGTCCATTAAACACATTTAAATGTGACAAAAAATTCGTACCTTCACCCATGTGTAGGGCGTATAACTGCTTCTTCAGGTACAATTTATTTGTCAGCGTTTTGGACATGTATAGGCTTTCCAACCTTGTCCAAATTCCACGTGCAGTGTCTTCATTAATGATGTTATTTACCACATCATCTGATAAGTGCAACCTGATTGCACTAGCAGCTCTTTCATCCAAGTCAGCCCAATCCTTAGCTTTTATGATATCAGGCTTTTTGGCATCAATATCTAGTACCTTGTGTAATCCTTGTTGGATGAGCAGATCCCTCATCCTTCTTTGTCATGTTGAGAAACCATTATCTCCGTTGAATTTTTCTACCTCGTACTTTACTCCGGACGTTTTTATTTTTCACCGAGTATAGTACTATCGACGGTGAATAGTATTTCAGTGAACGAGCAGAACCTGTGCTCTGATACCAGCTATTGGGAATAAACTCCCTACAAATATAATATTCATGGTAATAAAAGCGGAATAATAACGTAGCACCGAGATACGGTAATTAACAAGAATAAAAGAGTAACAACGACACCAAGATTTTACGTGAAAAACCCTTTTGAATAAGGGAAAAAACCACAGTCCTGAAAAGAGCAACTGATATCACTATAGCAAGGAATTTTACACTTTGTAGGTCCGAGTAAAATACTCAAAAGACCACTACAACATTCAAAAGAAATAACCCTCTTTTGATATTTCCACCTCACTACAATATCACATACTCTCTATTTTTCTCACAGACTATTTTCTTATACCCTGTCTGTGAAACCTCACTCTTTCTTTTTAATTCTCAGATATATTTTTCCTCTGAGATTGGTGTGTCTTACAATGAAGGTAGATGCACTTATTTATAGTTACAGAATACCTATGTTGGTATATGCAATGACATCAATACTACTGCAAAAAATCAGCCGCCCAAATCTTGTCTAAATTAGTTGGCTTGGCAAAAGGAAGAAAGAAGAAGTTTTTCTTCTTTCACACATGGGCTGGACCCCACATCGACCATCAAGATTTCGTTGGTAAAGCTCATGTAATACACAGCATCTATGTCGTATAATTCAGGAGTTGTCACACTAAACTCTTAACTTCCATGAATTTAAGCTTCCCAAATCATCATTATTATACTCAACATATCCTTTAAACAAGACATTGTGATTGCGACATCGTGTTACTGTCATCAAACAAAGCCTCCCTCCAATGTCTAGTATACTTACATTCTCTTCTTCGCTCTCTATTGGTACCACAATCATATCGAATTCTTCCATAGCTACGTCGAATACAATGAATTTTGTTGTATCGTGACACTTGACTTCAGGAAAACGTGGATTGACATGACAATTCTGAGCACACCAATATAACACACCATTTACATATCTTGTACTCGGGTAGATTGAATGATGAATATTCCATTTCAATGGCCTCCATAAATGGTCAATTCCAACCGTAAAAATCGAGCAATTAAAGATATCTGATTCTTGGACGTTAAATACAAATTTATTTTGTAAAACGACCACTTTATATTGATTTGACATTGGGCAAAATCCAAGCCCAGCTCTAGTAGATCCTGTTCGATGCCAATTTGGATTTGCCGGTGTTGTGACATATTCCAAAGTCATAGGATTGCAGACATGATAACGACCATCTTTACTCCTGAAACAGATAAAACCATTCACACAATTTTCCTTCTCGAAGGACATTTGATTAATACATGTTCCCAACACATTTTCTGCTGTGAAAAAAATCATTAATCACCATGTTTTCGGATGGTTGGTCGTTGAAATTCTTGTGCCAATACAAGGAAGAAAGAGTAACAGATTTTCCATCACTTGTTGAGATAAGAATAGCCTCGAGTTGAGAGAATGATGAGGATTTAATATATTCTGTGTTCAAAGTGTGAGTACGCAAAGCTCCCATTGTAGATAATGGAATACCATTTCTTGCATACTAAATTTAAATTTTCTAATAAATCCAGGCAAGGTACTCTTTTTAATATCTCAATTACCATTTCATTGGGTATACAAGTGATAAGATGTTGTTGCTCCTCATCATCTTCTTTTCCCTTCTTCCTCTTGGAGATTGTTTGCATTCTTTCTTTGCAATCCTATCAACCAATAAACCGGTAAAAATGTAAATATTTATAGCAAACAAGTTATTAGTATATGATTGTGACGACCCAGCCGGTCGTCTTAAGAATTAACGCCCCGATCCCCTATTAACTGTTTTCCCCGTGTTTATTTCTGCTATTTTGATTTGCCGGGATATTCGGTTTTGAGTTTCGGAGAGTTTTTGAACACTTAGTCCCTAAATGAGAGCTTAAGTGTTGGAAATTTTACCGTAGTTGGAGTAGTGTGAAGACTGCCTCAGAATGGAATTCGGATGGTTCTGTTAGCTCCATTGGGTGATTTTGGGCTTAGGGGCGTATTCGGATTGTGTTTTGGAGCTCCGTAGCTAATTTAGGCTTGAAATGCCGAAAAGTCAAATATTGAAGTTTCCGGTTCGATAGTGAGATTTTGATCCGAGGGTCGGAATGGAATTCCGGAAGTTAGAGTAGCTCCGTAGTGTCGAATGTGATGCGTGTGCAAAATTTCAGGTCATTCGGGTGAGGGTTGGTAGAAATTTTGATAGAAAGCGTATTTTTAGAGTTTTGGAGTTCTTAGGCTTGAATTCGTGGTTGATTCGCCGTTTCGATGTAGTTTTAGGTATTATAAGGATTGGTATAAGTTTGGACAGGGGTATTGGACTTGTTGGTGCCTTTGGTTGAAGTCCCGAGGGCCTCGAGATGATTTTGGGATGGTTGACGGAAGGATTTTGAGTTTGGAATTGCAGCTGAACCTGCTGATCTTCTGTCATAACCGCACCTGCGATTGGGTCCTGCAAGTGCGTAGCCGCAGAAGCGACATTTGTCATCGCACAAGTGGAATTGGGCAGGAGCAGCAGGGTCCGCAGATGCGGGAAATTTACCTCAGAAGCGGTACCGCATCTGCGAATGGGGAATCACAGGTGCGGAAACAGGCTGGATTAGTGATTGTCGCAGATGTGACCATTGCTCTGCAAAAGCGGGACCGCAGGTGCGGTCCCATGACCGCAGAAACGGATTAACTGGGCAGAAACATATAAATTCTTACCTTCGCGAATTTGAGCTATTTTCACCTCTTTTCAAACGGGAAGAAGACTTGGGGAGCATTTTCAAGAGAGGTTTTCAGAGGAGTTCATTGGGTTAAGGTCTTGGTCCCTAAACTCGTTATTGGAGTGATTTTTATCATTATAAGCATGAAAAATTAAAGAAAATCAGTGATAATTTGGGGGTTAGTTCTTGATTAATTAGAGACTTTTGAGTGATGATTTGAGGGACCATTTGAGGTCCGATTTTGGTACTTTTAGTATGACTGAACTCATGAGAATGTGATGATTCTGGAAATGTAAATTTTATTTGATTCCGAGACGTGGGCCCGAGGAGCGTTTTGGTCATTTTACCTAATATTAGCTTAGAATTTAATTGTAGAATCAGTTACTTGAAGTGTTATTTACATTATGCAATTGAGTTGAATAGATTTGGGTCATTTGGAGTCGAATACTCGTGGCAAAAAACCCAACAAAGACTAGGTACCGTCATAAAGGTTCACGGAGGGCGAACTGGGGTCGTGACACTGATAACAAAACTGTTAATGGTAATCTGTTGCTTGCGAGCAATATGATGTCAATATATACCAAGCAAAATAAGCATATCTGAATATTTTCTCCAAAGTCATGATTGAATAATAACACCGCATTTAAGTAACCAATACAGTCCAAGTCCAAGTCCAACCAGTGGCGGAGTAAAACTTTTCACTAAAGGTATCAAAAATATATAAACACACCGAAAAGCGCAAGGGAATTCAACTTAGTAAATATTCATAAATCCAATGAAAATGTGCAAATTAAAGTAGAAAACTAGTATTGAAACACATTCAAATTAAGGTCGTAAGACTTATATATCCAACCTTGCAAACCAAAGTGATGTGTTCTCTTTGTAGGATTTTCAACTGGAAGAGAATAGTTTTGTTGTGAGAATATAAGTATAAATAGAACCAACAGCAATCCTTGTAGGTGTCAAATAGCAAAAGAATCTCTTTCCGGATTTATATATATAAATAGTCAGGTAAGATATATAGCAAACTCTTCAAATCGAATGACTAGGTCTTCTTTCCGGATTTTTCTAATGAAAGAAAAGAAGAATTAAACAACTAAAATAAGAATGAAAGGCATTTCAAGTTCGAAATCTTAACGTTTTTCACTTTTACCTAACGCATCCTTAGTTTTGTAACACACAAACTCTTTTTTTAAAATTGATCATTGCATTATCTATCTATCCAAATATTAATACAAACTGAAACAGTTGAAACAAACAATTATGCGAAAATGTAAGAATTGGAGAATTGAGAGACTTCAGTCTTAAATGTCTTTCCCTTCTAGTTGAGCAGTGAATGTATACCATTATAGACTATTTGATAGAGTGATTTCATTTTTCAGCAAATACGTTGAGGGAAATATAAGAGAAAAAGCCCAAATTTGACAAAAAAGATAAATAGCAATGTTAGCCTAAGAGATGTGCCACCTCACCTTCTCTTAGACCATCTTTATATATATATATATATATATATATATATATATATATATATAGATAGATAGATAGATAGATAGCTGGATAGCCAGGTAAGACATATAGCAATCTCTTCAAATCGAATAACTAGGCCTTCTTTCCGGATTTTTCTAATGAAAGAAAAGAAGAAGTAAACAACTAAAATAAGCATCAGAGGCATTTCAAGTTCGAAATCTTTGTTGGACACATGCCTATGTTGTCCAGCCAAAGTTCCAATGGCCTAATCCTATTCTCTTTTGGTTTACATTCCTATTCGGAGTTGGATTCGATTTTTGTTCCTATTTAGAGTTGGTTTTGGCTTTAAGGGAAAACACCACTCATGATCTATAAATAGGACAACCTTGTAGAATTAATTTATGCTCATTGATACTAGTCCTTGAAAGACTTAAGAACATAAGAGTGATTTTTGAGAGAGCTTTCATCAAGAGAGAAGAGAGAAGAAAAGTATTTGTTTTGCTGCAAATTTTTATTTCGACCAGCCAACTCAAATTATGTTTTCTGATTCGTTAACCGTTGGATCGGGCTGAAATTTTGACTGAGTATTCATAATATCTTGGTGTTCGATTTGAACTGTTGAGATTGGATTTGGAGGCTCGTAGCATCTGATTACAAGCCTCGAACAACAGCTTCATTTTTGTGAATTCTCCTTTTCCTTCAATTGATTTATTGTTGCTCTTGTTGCAATTGTTGCTCCGTGTTTGGCACTTGTTGTGTAGCCAATTTAGATAACTTTTATAACCCTCTTATTGTTATAGTGGAGCATTTTGAATCTTTGTGATCCTGTGGTTTTTACTTTCGATTTGAAGGGTTTTCTACGTTAAAATTTGGTGTTCTTTACTTTCTTTATTTTCGGGTTTGCCTCTTTCTCCACATAATAGTGGTATCAGAGCCATGATTATTTATCCGGGTTGTTATTGGATGGAGGAAAATATGAGCAAGATGTTATGTTTAAATAGGAGAAATTAGTGACAGGACACATCAATACAATCTAAAGCCACAATTCGTCCAATCCGCGTACCAACAAGCAATAATCCGAACATACTCAAATCATGAGAATGTCTCAAATGAGAGAGCTGTAATGCAAGCTCACCAGTACAACCACACACAATGCTAAGAAACCGTCACACATCGTAGAAATAGAACACACGGATCTAACCCGAAGGGTGTCACCTCCACATAACTTCGCTGCAAGGCGCAACCCTATCCAAACAGTGGTCCACATGAAACACCTCAAGTCACTATGCTCAATTGACATAGAAATTGACATAACATTACACAAACTCGAGAGGACACAACCGATACGCCATCCGCCGAGCAATACCCAATACTCTTCTCGCTCGAATTCCACTGAGAGGCCCCAATAAAACCACACCACATGTGCCTATAACCAACAAATCCTAATGCCTCGCAACACGGAAAGATAACTCATGGATCTCCCCAGATCACTAATAAGTTCAATAACAATGGAATCAACATATCCCTCAACAATACAACTCGGAGTCAACCAAGCCGACTCAAATTAGAATAAACATCCGTATTGGCCTACCAATGAACTCCTTGTCAAGGAGTTCTTGAAGCTGCTCCTCCAACTCCTTTAACTCTGCCGTGCCATACGATACGGTGCCCGACACTAAATCAATACCGAAATCAACAACCCTGTCCGGCGACATGCCCGGCAGCAAAAAACACATCCAAAAAATCCCTCACCACCGGAACTGAATCAATGGTAGAAGTCTTTGCACTAACATCCATCACAAAAGCCAAATAAAAAAGACAACCCTTCCTAGCCATTTGCTGGGTCTTCAAAAATGAAACCACCATACTGGATACATAATCCGTCGAACCTCGCCACTCAATCCGTGGCATCCCCAGCATAGCCAACGCCGCCACCTTAGCACAATATCCCAGAATAACACGACACGTAGACAACCAGTCCATACCCATTATCACACCAGAATCTAGCATACTAAGCAATAAGGATCCGCTCGGGTCTCCAAACCTCCAATAGTCACCACACAAGACCGATATACGCGGTCCACAACCACGACCTAACTTGTTTATGAGAATTTCCAGTCTCCAAATCCATACAACACGTGAATCACTATATCCGATCCCAACCCCATCGTTCGAATATACAACACACCTCTAATACCCAATCGTCCCATGAGAGGTACTCCTATAATTCTTTTGTGCCAACAAGCAAACTCGAATATCAGCAGTCGATCCAACAAGAGAGTGCCACAATACTAATGAAGTATCCTCAACTCAAACACATCACCCTTTCTAAAATGTATACCCTCATCAAGCCACACCAATCAGTGATCCCATTTATCTAGTCATCTAATCTGTCCATGCTACCTAAGAATTTTTGACCTTCCTTCCAGAACTGAATCGTGACCTTACACATGCAAATCTTAATCCTATACAACATACCGCATATACCATAGTATCCTAGGATAAACATGAGAACTTCATATCCCTTCCAAACCACAAGTAGCTACGTACTCAACTAGCCAAGAACTTTTCATTGATCCTATCTAGAAGAAAATCACTATACATCCCATGCTCATCACACTTGTAGAAAATATATATCTCTGACCATGGTAGAAACCATCAAGAACTCTCCAAATTCTATTGCACAAAACTAAACCGTCAGGACTGAATCATTCTAACTCAACCAAGCTACGCAGTCCACTAACACCCAAGAGCATTACCGCGAAACACCTGCAGAAACTCATTACCTCATAAGCACCCAAAGAACTAATCATATCCCTTACCATGCCGATCCGACCTCCTACCAAGCTGACCCATTTATCCAAGTTCCTTCAGATTTACATTCGAATTGATACTTCTCCTTGCCATAATACCACAATTCTCAACCCAGACTCTTCACACGAGACCCAAGCATAAAACCACACCATCTAAGGTTATAAGCCGCTGGTTACTCTCTTAAATATTCCCATAAGCGCCACATTCAAAATACCAACCCTGAATAGGCTTCCTGCGAATCCAAAGCCATTACCTTCACCTTCTTGATACTGATATATATAGAATCTCATAAGTGATATAGAAATGTCACAAGGCTTGACACCCTCCAATGCAAACCTCAGTTTCTAGCCAAATATACAACTTGAAAATCTCCAATTATTACATGTAAAATCTTGAACCTATTGGAGCCATTCTCGAGAGTCACCCACTCCACTCAAACCGCAATTAGACCGATCAAATGGACCGACGACTTGTGCTCCACTAGCACTCTGACACTGCAGAATGTAACCTCACCTTAATGCAACCAAGCAACTTCCTAATCTAGGCACGTACATCCTTTACCAATGACAACTCAAGTCATTCTGTGATTCTCATACACCCATAAAGCATAACATAATCTTTATTGAAATTTTCTTTACTCGAGCCATCCTCGGTCTCAACCTTCGTAAGCCATAACTGATTCACCAGTACGCCTCAAACTGGAACCAACATAGCATATAACCGTGCAATCAACTAATCAATAGTGGGCTCCCCCACTTGGCTCAAAGCCATAGATTAAAACACACAATAACTCATAATGCATATACTCTATTGCTGCCATAATACCATAGTGATATTAAACTAAATCCTTCATGAGCTCGTGCAACACAAACCATCTAGTACTTCAAATCCTCTGCAACTCTCACATTCACCCTTGTAACAGTCAAGCTCACTCTCTTAAGCGACCTAAATTCAAATTGCAATATATATTTCACTGGTAAGAGAGATCTTCCAACAAACAACATAAGGATCATACAAACTTCAGAACACTCCGCAGGAATAACCCACCTGCTTCGCCTCAAACTAATCATCTCTTTACAGCCTTCCACCGTCATAAACATTATGCAGTCACTTAATCTCCCTGAGTCTGAACGCATATCCCAACATGAAATTTACTTCTCTCCCCAACTAGAAAACATGAAAAGATTATGCATATACCTATAACTCGAGCTATACATCAAATCATGATGGAAATCAAGCAACTGGATAGTTCTTACTACCCCCAAGCAGACCCTCCTTGTCTTGATGTACATATCTGCAGTCATATCATACTCATCCCATAGCTATCCAGTCATCACTCATACTAATAGGGACACTATCGGACATAAAAATCCAAAAGCACGTGCTCACACAATCATCGCCTCAGTACTCAAGCTATAGGAAAAACCAGGCCTCAAGTCCTCTAGATTGGCCCAACATCAACACACAGAGATCACACCTTGCCCCTTGATCAAGGAATCACAAGCCGTCAATGCACAGCTGATACCGAGCACTCATATGCATATACAAATGTGTAGAAGCAATTCAAAGAGTTAAATTTCAAGTTGAATCTAGGATGCACGATAAGAATTCAAGAATGTGAAGTTTTTTCCTAAAGGTTCTGCAGCCTCCCGAGGATAAGTACGGACGTCTCCGTACCGATCCGCGAGACTCTACTAAACCTGCTCATGAATCGTGAGACCTATGTAACCTAGGCTCTGATACTAACTTGTCACGACCTTAAAACCGACCCGATCTGGATGGCGCCTATCGTGAAACTAGGCCAGCCGATACAACTCCTGAATTAACTATTTAATCAATAACAATCATTTTTAAGCCTTTAATTAATCAGATATCTCATAATGTAAGTTTAAATGAATAGTGCAGAATAAATATACAAGCCCGACATTGGGGTGTCACAAGTCACGAGCATCTACTAAGGTCTAAATATAATGAAGAGTCTAAAATTTATACTAAGAACAATCTAAGGAAGACAGGGAGAAGAGCAGGGATGCGAACGTCGGGCAGCTACCTTGCTAACTGCGATGACTCTGCAACTGAGCAAATAAAACCCGCTATCGGGTTCAGAAATACCTGAATCTGCACACACGGTGCAAAGAGTAATGTGAATATGCCAACTCAATAAGTAATAAAAGTAAATGAAAGTTGAGCAGTAAGAAAACACATAAACCACGTCAAAATGCTACAATAAATGCAGGATATTTCCAACACAGTATAAAAATCATTTACTTCGTAAATCATGCTCAGTTTCGGTAAAACCTTTAAAACAATTTTCAATAGTTTCAAACGAGTGATAAAATAGTGAGTAAACATGATAGAGATGTACACAACCCCTCGGGCAAAAACATGTACCATGAACCGCCCCCTCGGGCATAATATCAACAGAACCAGCCCCTCGGTCTATCTCACAATCACTCATAACCCCTCGGGCATAACATAAATCAAGAATAGCCTTTTGGACAACAATATGAAACAACAAAAGCCCCTCAGGCTACATCATATCACTCACATTGGGTACCCGCGCTAACTGGGGTGGTACAGACTTCAGGAGGGGCTCCTTACAGCCCAAGCGCAATATCAATCCATCTCGTGGCATAATCAAACAGGCTCTCGGCCTCATATCAAGACACCTCGTGGTGTAACAAATCATGCCCCCAACCTCATAATCATGAATCAGTACAACACTGCTACGCCGCGTAGCCCGATCCCATAATATCCTCAAAACACAAGCCCTCGACCTCACTCAGTCAGAAATCTCTCAAGCCACTCGGGCAACAGTAAAACATGATACTCAGCCCAAAATATCATTTAAAACATATCAAAATGGAGTAAATATGGCTGAGTTTAGAAAACAATAGAATACAACATGAATGAGTACAAATATGAAGTCAAAACAGTGAGGAATAGTAGTAAAAATCCCCTAAGGGTCCAAAACAGTTGGCACGAGGCCTAGATATGGCATACATCCCAAAACATGATAATGATTTCCAAAACACAATGATATCAAACAAGTTTTAATCAAATACGCGACTTAACAGTCATAAGGGACGGACTAAGTCACAATCCCCAATAGTGCACGACCCCACGCTCATCATCCGACGTGTGCGTCACCTCAAAGTAGCACAACGATGTGAAATCTGAGGTTTCATACCCTCAGGATAAATATTTACAATCATTACTTACCTCAATCCGGTCCAAACTCTAGCCTGCGATGCCTTTGCCTCTTGAGTCGGCCTCCGAATGCTCCAAATATAGCTAAAAGCAGATTCATACTATCAAAATATGCTAAGGGAACAAAGTCCACTTGAAAATATCCAATTTACACCAAAAATCCCGAAATTAGCCAAACCCGACCCTCAGGCCCACGTCTCAGAATCCGATATGAATCACATCAATAGAATCCCTTATCCTCTCACGAGTCTACCCATATTAAATTCATCAAAATCTGATCCCAATTTCCCATTCAAATCCCCAAAAGAATTCTCAAACTTTTCTTCCATTTTCCCCAATTTCTACTCTAATTTCTCAAATTAAATGACGAAATTCAAGACTAAATCATGGAATTAAACCAAATATGAGTGAAGAATATTTACCCCAATTGCTCCAATGAAAAACTCCTCCAATTTCACCTTCTCCCGAGCTTTCTAATGGTTTTTGTGATATTAGACTTAAACCCTCGATTTTCAAATATAATCTGTCTACCCAAATATTTTCTTCATCGCGAACGCAACAGCACCATCGTGTTCGCTAAGCAGAAAGCTTCACTGACCAAAATTACTTCTACGCGAACGCGAGGACCCTCCCGCGAATGCGATGCACAACTAACTCACCTCTTCGCGAATGCGACCTCTACTACGCGAACGTGTAGAACAATGCATTAGGTTTCCAGCTATTCCACTTCCTCTACGCAGACGTGGCAAAACCCACGCGAACGCGATGACCAATGACCTCAGCCCTTCGCAAAAGCGGAACCAACTTCGCGAATGCAAAGGCCAAATCCACTGCCTCACATCCTAACCCTTCGTGAATGCGGCACATCCATCGCGAACGCGAAGGTCCAAAACCTGCAACACCAACAACAGTTTTTCTGCAACGTTTTCCAACTTGTAATGATCCGTTCAACCACTCAAAACTCACCTAAGGCCCTCGGGACCTCAACCAAACATGCCAACATATCCCATAACATCATTCAAACTTTTTCCAACCTTCGGAACACTCAAGACAACATCAAAACACCAAAATTAAATCAGATTCAAGCTTAAGAATTCTAAAAACTTTCAAATTTCGCTTTCGATCAAAAAGTCTATCAACCTCGTCCGAATGACCTGAAATTTTGCACACACGTCACAAATGACACAACGGACCTACTCCAACTTTCAAAATTCCATTTTGACACCTATATAAAAATCTCACCTATCAACCGGAAATCGCCAAAATTCCAATTTCGCCAATTCGAGAATAACTCTACTCCGGACCTCCAAAACACATTCCGATCATGCTCCTAAGTCCCAAATCAGCTAACGGAGCTAACCAAATCATAAAAATTCAAATCCGAGATCATATACTAACAAGTCAAAACTTGGTCAAACCTTTCAAATTTCAAGCTTCGAACGGAGTATGTCCTTCCAAATCCATTCCGATTACCCTTAAAACCAAAAACGATGATTTGCATTAGTCATAATACATCCCACGGGGCTAGTCATGCCCCAGAATTGGCGAGCAAAGTGCAAAATCTCAAAACGACCGGTCGGGTCGTTACAAAACCTCTCTTAGAAGATTTACAAAGGAGAAGAAAAAATCTATGTGTTATCCTCCTATGAGTATGTACTTTTGACTGGCATAGGAGAACTTGAGAATTATGATGAAGCCATGCAAGATACTCACAAAATCAGTGGATCGAAGCCATGGAAGATGAGATGAAGTCACTCCATGAGAATGGCACATATGAGTTAGTGAAATTACCGAAAGGTAAGAGAGCATTATCTAACAAATGGATATTCAGAATAAAGCAAGATAACCATACCTCTGCGCCTAGATACAAGGCGAGGTTAGTTGTCAAAGGTTTTGGCCAAAAGGAGGAGTTCACTTTGATGAAATTTTCTCCCCTATTGTGAAGATGCTTTCTATTCGTGTGGTTCTAGGCTTAGCCACAAGTCTAGATTTAGAGGTTGAGCAGATGAAGGTCAAGATTGTTTTTCTTCATGGTGATTTAGATGAGGAGATTTATATGGAGCAACCTGAGGGTTTTGTATCTAAGGGAAAAGAAAATTATGTCTGCAAATTAAAAAAGAGCCTATATGGATTGAAACAAGCTCCAAGGCAATGATATTTAAAGTTTGAATCTGTCATACAAGAACAAGGGTACAAGAAAACTTCTTCAGACCACTATGTATTCTTCCAGAAGTTCTTTGATGATGATTTTATTATTTTATTGCTTTATGTGGATGACATGCTTATTGTTGGCAAGAATAAATTCGAAATTGTAGCCCTTAAGAAGCAGTTGAGCAAATCGTTTGCGATGAAGGACTTGGGGCCAGCAAAGAAAATATTGGGCATTCAAGTCCTCCGACACAGAGATAGATAAGAGTTACTTTCGTCTCAAAAACAATACATTGAGAAGGTACTCAAGAGGTTCAATATGACAGATGCAAAAGTGGTTAGTACTCCTTTAGCAAAGCACTTCAAAGTAATTATTAGTCAGAGTCCATCTACTGATGGAGAGAGAAAGGATATGTCCCGTATTACTTACTCTTCTGCCGTTGGTAGCTTAATGTATGCTATGGTTTTTCACTAGACCAGATATTGCACATGCCATTGGTACTGTTAGTGGATTCCTTTCTAATCGTGGAAAAAAATATTGGGATGCAGTAAGATGGATATTAAGGTATTTGAAGGGTACTGCAGATTTAAAGTTGTGCTTTGGCAATGGCAAACCTGAATTTGTTTGTTATACAGACTCTAATTTAGGAGGCAATCTTGGTAATTCAAGATCTACTTCTGGTTATTTGATCACTTTTACAGGGGAAGTTATGTCTTGGCAATCTAGACTATAGAAGTGCATAGTTCTATCTACCACAAAAGCCGACTATATTGCTGTCATAGAAGGTGCCAAAGAACTATTATGGATGAAGGAGTTTATTAATGATCTTGACTTTGAGCAGCCAAGGTACATATTATTTTGTGATAATCAGAGTGCTATCTGTTTCACCAAGCACTCAACTTTTCATTCTAAGACCAAACATATAAATATAAAGTACCATTGGATAATAATGGTCGTGGAAGAGAAATTATTTGAGGTTGAGAAGATACACACTGATGAAAATCCTTCGGATATGCTAACAAAGGCGGTGGTTGCAGATAAACATGAATTTTGTAGAAAATTGGCAGGCATGAAGCATGTCAATAGTTCCTCTACTTGAAGACATATTTGGCCCCTTGGTTGGAGGGGAGTTTGTTGGGCACATGCCCATGTTGTCCAGCCAAAGGCCCAATGGCCTAATCCTATTCTCTTTTGGTTTCCATTCCTATTCGAAATTGGATTCGATTTTTGTTCCTATTTAGAGTTGGTTTTGGCTTTAAGGGAAAGCACCACTCATGATCTATAAATAAGATAACCTTAAAGAATTATTCTATGCTCATTGATACAAGTCCTTGAAAGACTTAAGCACATAAGAGTGGTGTTTGAGAGAGATTTCATCAAGAGAGAAGAGAGAAGAAAAGTACTTATTTTGCTGCAAATTTGTATTTCGACCAGCCAACTTCAAATCACGTTTTCTAATTCGTCAACCGTTGGATCGGGCTAAAATTTTGACTGAATATTTATAATATCTTGATGTTTCATTTGAACTGTGGAGATCGGATTTGGAGGCTCGTAGCATCTGATTTTGAGCCTCGAACAACAGCTTCATTTTTGTGGATTCTCTTCCTTCTTCAATTAATTTATTGGTGCTCTTCTTGCAATTGTTGCTTCGTGTTTGGAACTTGTTGTGTAGACAATTTGGAGAACTTTTATAACCCTCTTATTGTTATAGTGTAGCATTTTGGATCTTTGTGATCCTGTGGTTTTTACCTTTGATTTGAAGGGTTTTCCATGTTAAAATTGGTTTTCTTTACTTTCTTTATTTTCGGGTTTGCCTCTTTCTACACATAACAGTGGTATTAGAGCCTTTGTTATTTATCCAGGTTGTTATAGAATGGAGGTGAATATGAGAAAGATGGTATGTTTAAATAGGAGAAATTATAATGTTTGGAGAAGCAAGATGAAATATTTGTTGTTCGTGAAGAAGATGCATCTACCCATTTTTGTAGCTCATAAATCCGAGAGTGTATTTGATGAAGATTGGGATTTCAAGCACCAACAAGTATGTGGATATATATGCCAATGGGTTGAAGATAATGTTTACAAACATATTGTGAACGAGACACGTGCGAGATTATTGTGGGAAAAACTAGAGGCTCTTTATGCTTCAAAAACTGGGAACAACAAGTTATTCCTGCTAAAGCAATTGATGACCTTTAAGTACAGGAAGGTAGCCTTATCCTTTATCACATAAATAATTTTCAGAGCGTCCTTGATCAGCTGTCTGGAATGGGAGTTAATTTTCATGATGAGATACAAGGACTTTGGTTTCTTAATACTCTCCTAGACTCTTGGGAAACTCTTCGTGTTTCTTTGACAAATTCAGCTCCTGGAGGTACGGTAACCATGGAATATGCCAAGAGTGGTATGTTGAACGAGGAAGTAAGGAGAAAATCTTAGGGTTCATCCTCATAAGCAGATGTCTTGGTTACAAAAGACTAGTGGAGAGATAGAACAAGAGGCTCAAGGAATAGAGTTAAAAGTAAAGTAAGTCAAGATCCAGATACAATAATATTATATGCAACCACTGTGGCAAGAAAGGACACATCAAAAGGTTTTTCCGCAAGTTAAATCAAGACACTAGAGAAGGAAAGAAAGCTGAAAATAACGAGAATAATGTTGCTGCTATTGTTCGAGATCACCTTCTTTTTTCTTATGATGAAAACGTCATCAATTTGGTATCCCATGAGACTATCTGGATAGTAGATTCTGGAGCTACCTCACATGTCATACCAAGAAAAGATTTGTTCTCATCTTATACTCTTGTTTATTCTGGAGTGTTAAAGATGGGCAATGCTAGTGAAGTTTAGGTGTTTGGTGTTGGCACAGTTTGTTGGAAAACTAATAATGGTTCAACGTTAGTTCATCAAGATGTCATGCATGCTCCAGATTTTCCTTTCAATTTGATCTCCGCAGGAAAATTAGACGGTGAAGGTTAACATAATGCCATAATGGCCAATGGAAGCTCACTAAGGGATCGTTAGTAGTGCCTCGTGGAGTCAAGTCTTGTTATTTATATGTGACATAGGAATATATTCTTAATGACTCAATAAATCTAGTGGAAAGTGATACTTTATCAGAATTGTAGCATAGAAGATTGAGTCACATGAGCGATAGGGGTATTACGTGTTTGGCTAAGAAAAATTTACTTTCTGGATTGAATCAAGCAAAGCTGAAAAAGTGTATCCATTGTTTAGCTGACAAACAGAAAAGGGTTTCCTTATATAGCCATCCTCACTCAAGAAAGCTCGATTTATTGGAGCTAGTACACTCTGATTTGTGTGGTCCTTTTAAAGTAAAGGCAAAAGGTGGTGCACTTTACTTTGTGACCTTCATTGATGATCATTCTCGTAAGCTCTTGGTGTATCCTTTGAAATCTAATGATCAAGCACTTGGCATATTTAAGGAATTGCAGGCTTTAGCTGAGAGACAGAAGGGGAAGTAATTAAAATGTATTCGCACTGACAATCGTGGTGAATATTGTGGTCCATTTGATAACTTTTGCAAGGAACAAGGAATTCGTCATCAGAAAACTCCAACCAAGATGCCTCAATTGAATGGTTTGGTAGAGAGGATGAATAGAACTCTAGTTGAGAGAGTTAGATGCTTACTTTTAGAGGCTAAACTTCCAAATACATTTTGGGCGGAAGCACTTAACATTTTGCCTATGTTATCAATTTGTCTCATGCTGTTGCTTTGGATGGTGATGTCCCAAACAGAGTTTGGTTTGCCAAAGATGTTTCTTATGATAACCTGAGAGTTTTTGGGTATAAAGCTTGTGTGCATGTTCCTAACGATGAGAGATCGAAACTGAATGTCAAAATTAAGCAGTGCATCTTTATCAGTTATGGTCAAAATGAGTTTGGGTATCGTTTTTTATGATCCAATTGACAATAAAATTATTAGAAGTCGTGATGCAATATTCTTTGAAGACCAAACTATTGAAGATATTGACAAAGCTAAGAAGATAGATTCTCAGAGTAATGAGAGCTTAGTTGATATTATTCCAGTTTCAATTGCTAAGGCACCTATTGCACATGGAGGAACCCAACACAATGATGGAGATGGTGATCAAAATCAAAATGATCATCATGGTGTAGATGTTATGGATGCTCCAATTGATGAAGTTGTGGTAACCAATTCCTGCTTAGGTAACTACTTCAAATGCTCCTGAAACCTGTCACGACCCTAAAATTGATCCGGTCGTGATGACGCCTATCGTGAAAGTAGGCCAGCAGGCACAACTCCGAATTAACCATTTAATCAATAATAATCATTTTTAAGCTTTTAATTAATCAGATATCTCATAATATAAGTCTAAATGAACAGTGCGGAATAAATACACAAGCCTGACATCGGGGGGTCACAAGTCATGAGCATCTACTAAGGTTTGAATACAATGAAAAGTCTAAAAATTATACTAAGAACAATCTAAGGAAAACAAGAGGGAGAAGAGCAGAGCTGCGAACATCGGGCAACTACCTTGCTAACTCCAATGACTCTGCCACTGAGCAACCAACATCCGCTACCGGGTTCAGAAATACCTGAATCTGCACACACGGTGAAGGGAGTACTGTGAGTACGCCAACTCAGTAAGTAATATAAGTAAATGAAAGCTGAGCAATAACAAAACACATAAACCACGTCAAAACGCTACAACAAATGCAAGATATTTCCAACATTGTACAGAAATCATTTACTTCGTAAATCATGCTCTGTTTCGGTAAAACCTTTTAAAACAATTTTAAATAGTTTCAAACGAGTGATAAAATAGTGAGTAAACATGATGGAAACGTAAACAGTCCCTCGGGCAAAAATATATACCATCAACCGCCCCTCGGGCATAATCAACAGAACTAGTCCCTCGGGCTACCTTATATTCACCCGTAATCACCCCCTCGGGCATAACAAAAATCTAGAACAGACCCTTGGGAAACAATATGAAACAACAACAGCCCCTCGGGCTACATCATATCACTCACACTGGGTACCCGCGCTCACTGAGTTGTACAGACTCCGGGAGGGGCTCCTTATAGCCCAAGCGCAATATCAAGCCATCTCGTGGTATAATCAAATAGGCTCTCGGCCTCATATCAAGCCACCTTGTGGCATAACAAATTAGGCCCTCGGCCTCATAGTCATGAATTAGTACAACGCTGCTGCCCGCGCAACCCGGTCCCATAATATCCTCAGAACACAGGCCCTCGGCCTCACTCAGTCAGAAATCTCTCAAGCCACTCAGGCAACAGTAAAACATTATACTCAGCCCAAAATATAATTCAAAACATATCAAAACGGAGTAAATATGGCTGAGTTATGAAAACAGTAGAATACAACATGACTGAGTACAATATGGAGTCAAAATAGTGAGGAATAGTAGTAAAAATCCCCTAAGGGTCCAAAACAGTTGGCACGAGGCCCAGATATGGCATTCAGCCAAACACATGATAATTCTTTCCAAAACACAATGATATCAAACAAGTTTTTAATCAAATACATGACTTAACAATCATACAGGACGAACTAAGTTACAACCCCCAACGATGAACGACCCACACTCGTCATCTGGTATGTGCGCCACCTTAAAGTAACACAACGATGTCAAATCTGGGGTTTCATACCCTCAGGACAACATTTACAATCATTACTTACCTTAATCGATGTAAACTCTATCCCGCGATGCCTTTGCCTTTCGACTCGGCCTCCGAATGCTCCAAATCTAGCTAAAAGCAGATTCATACGATCAAAAAATCCCGAAATTGGCCAACCCCAACCCTCTGACCTACGTCTCGGAATCCGATAAAAATCACATCAATAAAATTATCCTCTTACGAGTCGGCCCATATTAAATTCATCAAAATCCGACCTTAATTGCCCATTCAAATCTCCAAAAGGATTCTCAAACTTTTCTTCCATTTTCCCCAATTTTCACTCTAATTTCTCAAATTAAATGATGAAATTCAAGACTAAATTATGGAATTAAAGCAAATATGAGTGAATAATACTTACCCAATTGCTTCACTGAAAATCTCCTCCAATTTCACCTTCTCCCGAGATCTCCAATTCGGCCTGCCCATATATTTTCTTCATCGCGAACGCGACAGCACCAACGTGTTCGCGAAGCACAAAGCTTCACTGACCAAAATTCCTTCTACGCGAACGCGAGGACCCTCTCGTGAACGCGATGCACAACTGACTCACCTCTTCGCGAACGCGAACTCTACTACACGTACGCGTAGAATAATGCCTTGGGGTCCCAGCTATTCCACTTCCTCTATGTGAACGCGGCAAAACCCACGTGAACGCGATGACCACTGACCTCAGCCATTCGTGAACGCGAAGGACAACTCCACTGCCTCACATACTAACCCTTTGCGAACGCGGGACATCCATCGCGAACGCGAAGGTCAAAAACCTGCAACACCAACAACAGTTTTTCTGCAACTTTTTCCAACTTGAAATGATCTATTCAACCACCCGAAACTCACCTGAGGCCCTCGGGACCTCAACCAAATATGCCAACATATCACATAACATCGTTCAAACTTGTTCCAATCTTCGGAACGCTCAAGACACCATCAAAACACAAAAATTACATCAGATTCAAGCCTAAGAATTCCAAAAATTTCCAAATTCGGCTTTCGATCAAAAAGTCTGTCAAACCTCGTTCGAATGATCTAAAATTTTGCAAACACGTCACAAATGATACAACAGACCTACTCCAACTTCCGAAATTCCATTCCGGCCCCTATATCAAAATCTCACATATCAACTGGAAATTGCTAAAATTTTAATTTAGCCAATTCAAGCCTAACTCTACTCCAGACCTCCAAAACACATTCCGATCATGCTCTTAAGTCCCAAATTACCTAACGGAGATAACCAAATCATAAAAATTCAAATCCGAGATCATATACTAACAAGTCAAAACTTTGTCAAACCTTTCAAATTTTAAGCTTCGAACGGAGAACTGTCCTTCCATATCCATTCTGATTACCCTGAAAACGAAAACCAACAATTTGCATAAGTCATAATACATCCCATGGGGATAGTCATGCCCGAGAACTGGCGAGCGAAGTGCAAAAGCTCAAAACGACCGGTCAGGTCGTTACATCCTCCCCCACTTAAACATACGTTAGTCCTCGAACGTGCCCAGAGTTATTCCGAAAACCATCAAATCGCTGTGTAACCTTACCATGCACATACCCGGGGTGATCCCAAGTCACCCTACTCATATAGGTTCGATAACACAATGAAACTAAAATCTCACAATCAACCTAGCCCATAAACCTTAGAACCAAATTTCCACTTCTGACATCATCTACAAGGTAAGAATCTCACATTCATACTCTGAATAAGCCCGAACAAGCTGTAACAAACCACACCTACAACCTCAGATGCAATTACATGATATACCACATAACTGAAACACTCGTAGCGATAACTTCAAATCACATCAGTTGCTCAAAACATCCAAATTTCGATAATAAGACTCTTATCAAATAAAGCCTTATTTCAACCATTCCTCAGATCAACCATTCGTGAAACCAGTTCTCCTTTGGCAAGGACCATAGCGAATTTCTGAGCCGAACAT
Source organism: Nicotiana sylvestris (assembly GCF_000393655.2). NCBI lineage: Eukaryota > Viridiplantae > Streptophyta > Magnoliopsida > Solanales > Solanaceae > Nicotiana > Nicotiana sylvestris. Next base: position 148,306,645 of record NC_091068.1, read on the forward strand.
CGATATTATCCTTCCAACAGGCTAAAACCGAATCCGTTTGTATTCATTATGGATCCCAATGATCTCATCTAATCCAGCACAACTACTCTAGTGACATGACACATCAATACAATCTAAAGCCACAATCCGTGCAATCCGCACACTAACAAGCAACAATCCGAACATACTCAAATCATGAGAATGTCTCAAATGAGAGAGCTGTACAACAAGCTCACCAGTACCACCACACACAATGTTGAGAACCTGTCACACATCGTAGAAACAGAACACACGGATCTAACCCGAAGGGTCATACCTCCACATAACTTTGCTGCAAGGCGCAACCCTATCCAAACACTGGTCCACATGAAACACCTCAAGTCACTATGCTCAATATCGACAACCGCGTGCAATTTGATCTCTAGAACCAAAGCAAATCATCATAACCACGGCAAAGCAATTGACATAGCATTATACAAACTCGAGAGGACACAACCGATATGCCATCTACCGAGCAATACCCAATACTCTTCTCGCTCGAATTCCACTGAGAGGCCCTAATAAAACCACACCACATGTGTCTATAACTAACAAATCCTAACGCCTCGCAACACGAAAAGATAACTCATGGATCTCCCCGGATCACTAATAAGCTCAATAACAATGGAATCAACATATCCCTCAAAAATACAACTCGGAGTCAACCAAGCCGACTCGAGTTAGATCAGACATCCGTATTGGCCTACCAATGAACTCCTTGTCAAAAAGTTCTTGAAGATGCTCCTCCAACTCCTTTAACTCCGCCAGAGCCATACGATACGGTGCCCGGAACCAAATCAATACCGAAATCAACAACCCTGTCCGGCGACATGCCTGACAGCAGGAAACACATCCAAAAAATCCCTCACCACCGGAACTGAATGAATGGAAGTAGTTTCTGCACTAACATCCATCACAAAGGCCAAATAAGAAAGACAACCCTTCCCAGCCATCCGTTGGGTCTTCAAAAATGAAACCACCATACTGGGTACATAATCCGTCGAACCTCGCCATTCAATCCGTGGCATCCCCCACATAGCCAATGCCGCCACCTTAGCACAATATCCCAGAATAACACGGCACAGAGACAACCAGTCCATACCCAATATCATACCAAAATCTACCATACTAAGCAATAAGGATCCGCTCGGGTTTTCAAACCTCCAATAGTTACCACATAAGACCGATATACGCGGTCCACAACCACAACCTAACCTATTTATGAGAATTCCCAGTCTCAAAATCCATACAACACGTGAATCACTATATCCGATCACAACCCCACCGTCCGAATATACAACACACCTCTAATACCCAATCGTCCTACGAGAGGTACTCCTATAATTCCTTTGTGCCACCAAGCAAACTCGAATATCAGCAGTCGATCCAACAAGAAAGTGCCGCAATACTAATGAAGTATCTTCAACCCAAACACATCGCCCTTTCTAAAATGTATACCCTCATCAAGCCACACCAATCAGTGATCTCATTTATCTAGTCATCTAAACTGTCCATGCTACCTAAGAATTTGTTACCTTTCTTCCAGAACTGAATGGTGACCTTACACATGCAAATCTCAATCCTACACAACATACCGCATACCATACCATCGTAGGATAAACATGAGAACTTCATATCCCTTCCGATCCACAAGCATTTACGTACTCAACTTTCCAAGAACTTTCTATTGATCCCATCTAGAAGAAAATCACTATACATCCCATGTTCCTCACGCTTGTAGAAAATATATATCTCTGACCGTGGTAGAAACCACCAAGAACTCTCCGAATTCTATTGCACAAAACTAAACCGTCAGGACTGAATCGTTCTAACTCAACCAAGCTACACAGTCCACTAAAATCCATGAGCATTACCGCGAAACACCTACAGAAACTCATTACAACAAAAGCACCCAAAGAACTAATCATATCCCTTACCATGCCGATCCGACCTCCTACCAAGCTGACCTATTTATCCAAGTTCCTTCTGCTTTACTTTCGAATTGATACTTCTCCTTGACATAATACCACAATACTCAACCCAGGATCACCACACGAGACCCAAGCATAAAACCACACCATCTAAGGCTCATAAGCCGTTGATTACTCTATTAAATATTCCCAAAAGCACCACATTCAAAATACCTACCCTGAAGAGGCTTCCTGCGAATCCAAAGCCATTACCTTCACCTTCCTGATACTGATATATATAGAATCTTATAACTGCTATAGAAATTCCACAAGTCTTGACACCCTCCAATGCAAACCTCAATTTCTAGCCAAATATACAACTTGAAAATCTCCAATTATTACATGTAAAATCTTGAACCCATTAGAACCATTCTTGAGGGTCACCCACTCCACTCAAACTACAATTAAACCGAACAAACGGACCGACGACCTGTGCTCCATTAGCACTCTGACACCGCAAAATGTAACCTCACCTTAATGCAACTAAGCAACTTCCTAATCTATGCACGTACATCATTTACCAATGACAACTCAAGTCATTCCGTGATTCTCATACACCCATAAAGCATAACATAACCTTTATTGAAATTTTCTTTACTTGAGCCATCCTCGGTCTCAACCTCCATAAGCCATAACTGATTCACCAGTACGCCTCAAACTGGAACCAACATAGCACATAATTGGGCAATCAACTAATCAATAGCAGGCTCCCCCACTTGGCTCAAAGCCAGAGATAAAAACACACAATAACTCATAATGCATATACTCTATTGCTGCTATAATACCATTGTGAGATTAAGCTAAATCCTTCATGAGCTCGTGCAACACAAACCATCTAGTACTTCAAATACTCTTCAACTCTCGCATTCACCCTCATAACAGTCAAGCTCACTCTCTTAAGCGACCCAAATTCAAATTGCAACACATATATTTCACTAGTAAGAGAGATCTTCCAACAAACAACATAAGGATTACACAAATTTCAGAACACTCTGTAGGAGATAACCCACCTGCTTCGCCTCAAACTAATCATCTCTATACACCATTCCACCGTCATAAACATTACGCAGTCACTTAATCTCCCTGAGTCTGAACTCATATCACAACATGAAATTTAAATTCTCTCCCCAACTAGAAAACATGAAAAGATTATTCACATACCTATAACTCGGGCTATACATCAAATCATGATGGAAATCAAGCACCGGATAGTTCTTACTACCCCCAAGCAGACCCTCCTTGTCTCGTTCAAATCATGTACATATCTTGCAGTCACATCATACTCATCACATAGCTATCCAGTCATCACTCCTACTAATAGAGATACTATTGAACATAGAAATCCAAAAGCACGTGCTCACACAATCAATGCCTCATTACTCAAGCTATAGTCAATACCTGGCCTCAAGTCCTCTAGGTTGGACCAATATCAACACACAGAGATCACACCTTTCCCCTTGATTAGGACATCACAAGCCGTCAATGCATAGCTGATACCGAGCACTCATGTGCATATACAAATGTGTGGAAGGAATTCAAAGAGTTACATTTCAAGTTGAATCAAGGATGCACAATGAGAATTGAAGAATGTGAAGTTTTTTCCTGAAGGCTCTGCAGCCTCCCGAGGATAAGTACAGACGTCTCTGTACCGCTCCGCGAGACTCTACTAAACCTGCTCATGACTCCTGAGAGCTATGTAACCTAGGCTCTAATACCAACTTGTCACGACCCTAAAACCGACCTGATCGGGATGACGACTATCATGAAACTAGGCCAGCCGACACAACTCTTGAATTAACCATTTAATCAATAACAATCATTTTTAAGCCTTTAATTAATCAGATATCTCATAATGTAAGTCTAAATGAACAGTGCGGGATAAATACACAAGCCCAACACGGGGTATCACAAGTCACAAGCATCTACTAAGGTCTAAATATAATGAAGAGTCTAAAATTATACTAAGAACAATCTAAGGAAGACAGGGAGAAGAGCAGGACTACGAACGCCGGGCAGCTACCTTGCTAACTACGATGATTCTGCAACTGAGCAACGAACAACCGCTACCGGGTTCAGAAATACCTGAATCTGCACACACGATGAAAAGAGTAATGTGAGTATGCCAACTCAGTAAGTAATAAAAGTAAATGAAAGCTGAGTAGTAAGAAAACACATATACCACGTCAAAACGCTACAACAAATGCAAGATATTTCCAACACAATACAAAAATCATTTACTTCATAAATCATGCTCATTTTCGGTAAAACCTTTTAAAACAATTTTCAATAGTTTCAAACAAGTGATAAAACAGTGAGTAAACATGATATAAACATAAACAGCCCCTCGGGCAAAAACATGTACCATGAACAGCCCCTCGGGCATAATATCAACAGAACCAGCCCCTTGGGCTACCTCACAATCACTCATAACCCCTCGGGCATAACATAACTCAAGAATAGCCCCTCGGGCAACAATATGAAATAAAAAAGCCCATCGGGCTACATCATATCACTCGTACTGAGTACCCACACTAAATTACAGTCTTCGGGAGGGGCTCCTTATAGCCCAAGCGCAATATCAAGACATCTCGTGGCCTAATCAAACAGGCTATCGGCCTCATATCAAGCCACCTTGCGGCGTAACAAATCATGCCCCCAGCCTCATATTCATGAATCAGCACAACACTGCTACGCCACATAGCCCAATCCCATAATATCCTCACAACACAAGCCCTCGGCCTCACTCAGTCAGAAATCTCTCAAGCCACTCGGGCAATAGTAAAACATGATGCTCAACCCAAAATATCATTTAAAACATATCAAAACAGAGTAAATATGGTTGCGTTATGAAAACAGTAGAATACAATATGACTGAGTACAAATATGGAGTCAAAACAGTGAGGAATAGTAGTAAAAATCCCCCAAGGGTCCAAAATAGTTGGCACAAGGCCCAAATATGACATACATCCCAAAATATGATAATGATTTCCAAAACACAATGATATCAAACATGTTTTAATCAAATAAGTGACTTAACAGTCATAAGGGACAGACTAATTCACAATCCCCAATAGTGCACGACCCCACGCTCATCATCCGACGTGTGCGTCACCTCAAAGTAGCACAACGATGTGAAATCTGAGGTTTCATACACTCAGGATAAATATTTACAATCATTACTTACCTCAATCCGGTCCAAACTCTAGCCCGCGATGCCTTTGCCTCTTGAGTCGGCCTCCGAATGCTCCAAATATAGATAAAAGCAGATTCATACTATCAAAATATGCTAAGGGAACAAAGTCCACTTGAAAATATCCAATTTACACCAAAAATCCCGAAATTAGCCAAACCCGACCCTCAGGCCCACGTCTCAGAATCCGATAAGAATCACATCAATAGAATCCCTTATCCTCTCACGAGTCTACCCATATTAAATTCATCAAAATCCGATCCTAATTTCCCATTCAAATCCCCAAAAGAATTCTCAAACTTTTCTCCCATTTTTCCCTAATTTCAACTCTAATTTCTCAAATTAAATGATGAAATTCAAGACTAAATCATGGAATTAAACCAAATATGAGTGAAGAATACTTATACCAATTGCTCCAATGAAAATCTCCGCCAATTTCACTTTCTCCTGAGCTCTCTAATGGTTTTTGTGATATTGGACTCAAACCCTCGATTTTCAAATATAATCTGTCTACCCAGATGTTTTCTTCATCGCGAACGCAACAGCACCATCGCATTCGCGAAGCACAAAGCTTCACTGACCAAAATTCCTTCTACGCGAATGCGAGGACCCTCCCGCAAATGCGATGCGCAATTGACTCACCTTTTGGCGAATGCGACCTCTAGTATGCTAACGTGTAGAACAATGCCTTGGGGTCCCAGCTATTCCACTTCCTCTACGCGAACGTGGAAAAACCCATGCGAACGCGATGACCATTAAACTTAGCCCTTCGCGAACGCAAAGGCCATATCCACTACCTCACATCCTAACCTTTCGTGTACGCGAGACATCCATCGTGAACGCGAAGGTCAAAAACCTGCAACACCAACAACAATTTTTCTACAACTTTTTCCAACTTGAAATGATCCGTTCAACCACCTAAAACTCACCCGAGGCCCTCGGGACCTCAACCAAACATCCCAACATATCCCATAACATTATTCAAACTTTTTCCAACCTTCAGAATGCTCAAGACAACATCGAAAAACCAAAATTACGTCAGATTCAAGCCTAAGAATTCCAAAAACTTCCAAATTCCGCTTTCGATCAAAAATCTATCAAACCTTGTCCGAATGACCTGAAACTTTGCAAACACGTCAAAAATGAAACAGCAGACCTATTCCAATTTCCGAAATTCCATTTTGACCCCTATATAAAAATCTCACCTATCAACCGGAAATCGCCATAATTCCAATTTCGCCAATTCGAGCCTAACTCTACTCCGGACCTCCAAAACACATTCCGATCATGTTCCTAAGTCCCAAATCACCTAATGGAGCTAAACAAATCATAAAAATTCAAATTCGAGATCATATACAAACAAGTCAAAACTTGGTCAAACCTTTCAAATTTTAAGTTTCGAACGGAGAACTGTCCTACCAAATCTATTCTGACTACCCTAGAAACCAAAATCGATGATTTGCATAAGTCATAATACATCCCATAGGGTAGTCATGTCCCAGAATTGGCGAGCAAAGTGCAAAAGCTCAAAATGATCGATCGGGTCGTTACAAAACCTCTCTTAGAAGATCTACAAGGGAGAAGCAAAAATCTATGCGCTATCCTCCTGATGAGTATGTACTTTTAACTGACATGGGAGAACCTGAGAATTATGATGAAGCCATGCAAGATACTCACAAAATCAGTGGATCGAAGACATGGAAGATGAGATGAAGTCACTCCATGAGAATGGCACATATGAGTTAGTGAAATTACCGAAAGGTAAGAGAGCTTTATCTAACAAATGGATATTCAGAATAAAGCAATATAACCATACTTGTGCGCCTAGATACAAGGCGAGGTTATTTGAAAGGTTTTGGCCAAAAGAAGGAAGTTGACTTTGATGAAATTTTCTCCTCTATTGTGAAGATGTCTTCGATTCGTGTGGTTCTAGGCTTAGCCACAAGTCTAGATTTAGAGGTGGAGCAGATGAATGTCAAGACTTCTTTTCTTCATAGTGATTTAGATGAGGAGATTTTTATGGAGCAACCTGAGGGTTTTTTATCTAAGGGAAAAGAAAATTATGTCTGCAAATTAAAAAAGAGACTATATGGATTGAAACAAGCTCCAAGGCAATGGTATTTGAAGTTTGAATCTGTCATACAAGAACAAGGGTACAAGAAAATTTCTTCAGACCACTATGTATTCTTCCAGAAGTTCTCTGATGATGATTTTATTATTTTATTGCTTTATGTGGATGACATGCTTATTGTTGGCAGAATAAATCCGAAATTGCAGTCCTTAAGAAGCAGTTGAGCAAATTGTTTGCGATGAAGGACTTGGGGCCAACAAAGAAAATATTGGGCATTCAAGTCCACCGACACAGAGATAAAAATGAGTTACTTTTTTCCCAAAAGAAATACATTGAGAAGGTACTCAAGAGGTTCAATATGACAGATGCAAAACTGGTTAGTACTCCTCTAGCTAAACACTTCAAAGTAATTATTAGTTAGAGTCCATCTACTGATGGAGAAAAAAAGGATATGTCTCGTATTACTTACTCTTCTGCCGTCGGTAGCTTGATGTATGCTATGGTTTTTCACTAGACCAGATATTGCACATGCAGTTGGTATTGTTAGTGGATTTCTTTCTAATCCTAGAAAGAAACATTGGGATGCAGTAAGATAGATATTAAGACATTTGAAAGGTACTGCAGATTTAATGCTGTGCTTTGGCAATGGCAAGCCTGAACTTGATTGTTATACAAACTTTGATTTAGGAGGCAATCTTGATAATTCAAGATCTACTTCTGTTTATTTGATCACTTTTGCAGGGAAAGTTATTTCTTGGCAATCTAGACTACAGAAGTGCATAGTTCTATATACCATAGAAGCCGAATATATTGCTGTCACAGAAGGTGCCAAAGAAGTATTATGGATGAAGGAGTTTATTAATGATCTTGGCTTTGAGCAGCCAATGTACATCTTATTTTGTGATAATCAGAGTGCTATCTATTTCACCAAGCACTCAACTTTTCATTCTAAGACCAAACATATAAATAAAAAGTACCATTAGATAATAATGGCCGTGGAAGAGATATTATTTGAGGTTGAGAAGATACACACTGATGAAAATCTTTCGGATATGCTGACAAAGGCGGTGATTGTAGATAAACATTAATTTTTGCAGAAAATTGGCAGGCATGAAGCATGTCAATAGTTCCTCTACTTGAAGACATATTTGGCCCCTTGGCTGGAGGGGAGTTTGTTGGGCACATGCCCATGTTGTCCAGCCAAAGTCCTAATGACCTAATCCTATTCTCTTTTTGTTTCCATTCCTATTCGGAATTGGATTCTATTTTTGTTCCTATTTAGAGTTGGTTTTGGCTTTAAGGGAAATTACCACTCATGATCTATAAATAAGACAACCTTGAAGAATTATTCTATGCTCATTGATACAAGTCCTTGAAAGACTTAAGAACATAAGAGTGGTTTTTGAGAGAGCTTTCATCAAGATAGAAGAGAGAAGAAAAGTATTTGTTTTGCTGCAGATTTTTATTTCGACCAGCCAACTTCAAATCACGTTTTCTGATTCGTCAACCGTTGGATCGGGTTGAAATTTTGATTGAGTATTCATAATATCTTGGTGTTTGATTTGAACTGTGGAGATCAGATTTGGAGGCTCGTAGCATCTGATTTCGAGCCGTAAACAACAACTTAATTTTTGTGGATTCTCCTCTTTCTTCAGTTGATTTATTATTGCAATTGTTGCTCCGTGTTTGGCACTTGTTGTGTAGCCAATTTGGAGAACTTTTATAACCATCTTATTGTTATAGTGGAGCATTTTGGATCTTTGTGATCCTGTAGATTTTACCTTCGATTTGAAGGGTTTTCCACGTTAAAATTTGGTGTTCTTTACTTTCTTTATTTTCGGGTTTGCCTCTTTCTCGACATAATAGTGGTATTAGAGGTTTGGTTATTTATCTGGGTTTTTATGCAATGGAGGAGAATATGAGAAAGATGGTATGTTTAAATAGGAGAAATTATAATGTTTGGAGAAGCAAAATGAAAGATTTGTTGTTCGTGAAGAAGATGCTTCTACCCATTTTTGCAGCTCATAAACCCAAGAGTGTATCTGATGAAGATTGGGATTTCAGCCACCAACAAGTATGTTGATATATACGCCAATGGGTTGAATATAATATTTGCAATCATATTGTGAACGAGACACATGCGAGATTATTGTGGGAAAAGCTAGAGGCTCTTTATGCTTCAAAAACTGGGAACAATAAGTTGTTCCTGCTAAAGCAATTGATGACCTGTAAATACAAGGAAGGCAGCCCTATCCTTGATCACATAAATGATTTTCAGAGCGTCTTTGATCAGCTGTCTGGAATGGGAGTTAATTTTGATGATGAGATACATGGACTTTTGGCTTCTTAATACTCTCCCAGACTCTTAGGAAACTCTTCGTGTTTCTTTGACAAATTCAGCTCCTGGAGGTACGGTAACCATGGAATATGTCAAGAGTGGTGTGTTGAACGAGGAAGTAAGGAGAAAATCTTAGGGTTCGTCCTCACAAGCAGATGTATTGGTTACAAAAGAGCGAGGGAGAGATAGAACAAGAGGCTCAAGGAATAGAGGTAAAAGTAGAAGTAAGTCAAGATCCCAATTCAATAATATTACATGCAACCACTGTGGCAAGAAAGGACACATCAAAAGGTTTTGCCGCAAGTTGAATCAAGACACTAGAGAAGGAAAGAAAGCTGAAAATAATGAGAATAATGTTGCTGCTATTGTTCGAGATCACCTTCTTTTTTCTTATGATGAAAACGTCATCAATTTGGTATCCCATGAGACTAGCTGGATAGTAGATTCTGGAGCTACCTCACATGTCATACCAAGAAAAGATTTTTTCTCATCTTATACTCATGTTGATTCTGGAGTGTTAAAGATGGGCAATACCAGTGAAGTTAAGGTGTTTGGTGTTGGAACAATTTGTTTGAAAACTAATAATGGTTCAACATTATTTCTTCAATATGTCAAGCATGCTCCAGATTTTCCTTTTAATTTCATCTCCGCAAGAAGATTAGAGGATGAAGATTACCATAATGCCCTCTTTAATGGCCAATGGAAGCTCACTAAGGGCTCGTTAGTAGTTCCTTTCGGAGTCAAGTCTGGTTATTTATATGTGACACAAGGATCTATTCTTAGTGACTCAATAAATCTGGTGGCAAGTGATACTTTATAAGAATTGTGGCACAGAAGATTGAGTCACATGAGCGATAGGGGGATTACATGTTTGGCTAAGAAAAGTTTACATTCTGGATTGAAACAAGCAAAGTTGAAAAGATGTATCCATTGTTTAGCTGGCAAACAGAAAAGGGTTTCCTTTTATAGCCATCCTCCCTCAAGAACACCCGATTTATTGGAGCTAGTACACTCTGATTTGTGTGGTCCCTTTAAAGTAAAGTCAAAAGGTGGTGGACTTTACTTTGTGACCTTCATTGATGATCATTCTAGTAAGCTCTTGGTGTATACTTTGAAATCTATTGATCAAGCACTTGGCGTATTTAAGGAATTACAGGCCTTAGCTGAGAGACAGAAGGGGAAGAAATTAAAATGTATTCGCACTGATAATCGTGGTGAATATTGTGGTCCATTTGATAACTTTTGCAAGGAACAAGGAATTCGTCATCAGAAAACTCCGCCCAAGATGCCTCAATTGAATGGTTTGGCATAAAGGATGAATAGAACTCTAGTTGAGAGAGTTAGATGCTTACTTTCAGAGGCTAAACTTCCAAATACATTTTGGGCGGAAGCACTTAACATGTTGCCTATCTTATCAATTTGTCTCATGCTGTTGCATTGGATGGTGATGTCCCAAACAGAGTTTGGTTTGCCAAAGATGTTTCTTATGATAACAGGAGAGTTTTTGGGTGTAAAGCTTGTGTGCATGTTCCTAAAGATGATAGATCGAAACTGGATGTCAAAATTAAGCAGTGCATCTTTATCGGTTATGGTCAAGATGATTTTGGGTATCGTTTTTGTGATCCAATTGACAATAAGCATATTTGAAGTTGTGATGCAATATTCTTTGAAGACCAGACTATTGAAGATATTGACAAAGCTGAGAAGATAGATTCTCAGAGTAATGAGAGCTTAGTTGATATTAATCCAGTTTCAACTGCTAAAGCACCTATTGCACATGAAGGAACCCAACACAATGATGGAGATGGTGATCAAGATCAAAATGATCATCATGGTGTAGATGCTATGGATGCTCCAATTGATGAAGTTGTGGTAACCAATTCCAGCTTAGGTAACTACTTCAAATGCTTCTGAAACCTGTCACGACCCTAAAACCAATCTGGTCGTGATGGCGCCTATCGTGAGAGTAGGCCAGCCGACACAACTCTCGAATTAACCATTTAATCAATAATAATCATTTTAAGCCTTTAATTAATCAGATATCTTATAATATAAGTCTAAATGAACAATGCGGAATAAATACACAAGCCCGACATAGGGGTGTCACGAGTCACGAGCATCTACTAAGGTTTGAATACAATGAAAAGTATAAAAATTATACTAAGAACAATCTAAGGAAGACAAGAGGCAGAAGAGCAGAGACGCGAACTTCAGGCAGCTACCATGCTAACTCCGATGACTCTGTTACTAAGCAACCAACACCCGCTACCGGCTTCAGAAATACCTGAATCTGCACACACGGTGGAGGGAGTACTGTGAGTACGCCAACTCAGTAAGTAATAAAAGTAAATGAAAGCTGAGCAATAAGAAAACACGTAAACCACGTCAAAACGCTACAACAAATGCAGGATATTTCCAACACTATACAGAAATCATTTACTTCGTAAATCATGCTCAGTTTCGGTAAAACCTTTTAAAACAATTATAAATAGTTTCAAACGAGTGATAAAACAGTGAGTAAACATGATAGAAATGTAAGCAGCCCCTCGGGCAAAAACATGTACCATGAACAGCCCCTCGGGCATAATATCAACAGAACCCTCCCCTCAGGCTACCTCACAATCACTCGTAATCAGCCCCTCGGGCATAACATAAATCAAGAACAGTCCCTTGGGCAACAATATGAAACAACAACAACCCCTCGGGCTACATCATATCACTCACACTAGGTACACGCGCGCACTGAGGTGTACAGACTCCTGGAGGAGCTCCTTACAGCCCAAGCGCAATATCAAGCCATCTTGTGGCATAATAAAACAGGCTCTCGGCCTCATATCAAGCCACTTTGTGGCATAAAAAATCAGGCCCTCGACCTCATAGTCATGAATTAGTACAACACTGCTGCGCCGCGCAACCCGATCCCATAATATCCTCACAACACAAGCCCTCGGCCTCACTCAGTCAGAAATCTCTCAAGCCACTCAGGCAACAGTAAAACATCATGCTCAGCCCAAAATATCATTTAAAACATATCAAAACGGAGTAAATATGGCTGAGTTATGAAAACAGTAAAATATAGCATGACTGAGTACAATATGGAGTCAATACAGTGAGGAATAGTAGTAAAAATCCCCTAAGGGTCCAAAACAGTTGGCACGAGGCCCAGATATAGCATTCAGCCCAAAACATGATAATGCTTTCCAGAACACAATGATATCAAACAAATTTTTAATCAAATACGCGACTTAACAGTCATACGGGATGAACTAAGTTACATCCCCCAACGATGAACGACTCCACGCTTGTCATCTGGCATGTGCGTTACCTTAATGTAGCACAACGATGTGAAATCCGGGGTTTCATATCCTTAGGACAAACATTTACAATCATTACTTACCTCAATCCGGTACAAACTCTAACCCGCAATGCCTTTGCCTTTCGACTCGGCCTCCAAATGCTCCAAATCTAGCTTAAAGCAGATTTATACCATCAAAATATGCTAAGGAAACAATGTCCAATCGAAAATATTCAATTTACACCAAAAATCCCGAAATTGGCCAAACCCGATCCTCTGGCCCACGTCTCGGAATCCGATAAGAATCACATCAATAAAATTATCCTCTCAAGAGTCTACCCATATTAAATTCATCAAAATCTGACCTCAATTGCCCATTCAAATCCCCAAAAGGATTCTCAAACTTTTCTTCCATTTTCCCCAATTTCCACTCTAATTTTTCAAATTAAATGATGAAATTCAAGACTAAATCATGGAATTAAACCAAATATGAGTGAAGAATACTTACCCCAATTTATTCACTGAAAATCTCCTCCAATTTCACCTTCTCCCGAGCTCTCTAATTCTATCTGCCCAGTTATTTTCTTCATCGTGAACGCGACAACACCATCGCGTTCGCGAAGCACAAAGCTTCAATGACCAAAATTCCTTCTACGCGAACACGAGGACCCTCCCGCGAACACGATGCACAACTGACTCACCTCTTCGCAAACACGAACTCTACTACGCGAACGCGTAGAACAATGCCTTGGGGTCCCAGCTATTCCACTTCCTCTATGCGAACACGGCAAAACCCACGCGAACGCGTTGACCACTGACCTTAGCCCTTCGCGAACGCAAGACCACCTTCGCGAATGCGAGACCACCTTCGCGAATGCGAAGTCCAATCCATTGCCTCACATCCTAACCCTTCGCGAACGCGGGACATCCATCACGAACGCGAAGGTCAAAAACCTACAACACCAACAATAGTTTTTCTGCAACTTTTTCCAACTTGAAATGATCAGTTAAACCACCCGGAACTCACCCGAGGCCCTCGAGAGCTCAACCATGCAAACATATCCCATAACATCAGAATGCTCAAGACAACATCAAAACACCAAAATTACATCGGATTCGAGCCTATGAATTCCAAAAATTTCCAAATTCCGCTTTCGATCAAAAAGTCTATCAAACCTCGTCCGAATGACCTGAAATTTTGCACACACTTCACAAATGACACAACAAACCTACTCTAACTTCCGAAATTCTATTCCGACCCCTATATCAAAATCTCACATATCAACCGGAAGTTGCCAAAATGTCAATTTAGCCAATTCGAGCCTAACTCTTCCCCGGACCTCCAAAACACATTCCGATCACGCTCTTATGTCCCAAATCACCTAACGGAGCTAACCAATTCAAAAAATTCAAATCTGGGATCATATACTAACAAATCAAAACTTGGTCAAACCTTTCAAATTTTAAGCTTCGAACGGAGAACTGTCCTTCCAAATCCATTCTGATTACCCTGAAAACGAAAACCAACGATTTGCATAAGTCATAATACATCCCACGGGACTAGTCATGCCCAAGAACTGGTGAGCGAAGTGCAAAAGCTCAAAATGACTGGTCGGGTCATTATATCCTCCCCCACTTAAACATATGTTATTCCTCGAACGTGCCCAGAATTATTCCGAAAACCATCAAATCGTTGTGTAACCTTACCATGCACATACTCGGGGTGATCCCACGTCACTCTATCTCATATAGGTTCGATAACACAATGAAATTGAAATCTCACAATCAACCTAGCCCATAAACCTTAGAACCATATTTCCACTTCTGAAATCATCTACAAGGTCAGAATCTCACATCCATACTCTGAATAAGCCCGAACAAGCTGTAACAAACCATACCTACAAACTCAGATGCAATTATATGATATACCACATAACTCAAACACTCGTAGCAATAACTTCAAACAGTAGTTGCACAAAACATCCGAATTTCGATAATAAGCCTCTTATCAAATAAAGCCTCATTCCAACACTTCTGTATACTGTCAACGATAAATGAAACACGTAAAAAGTCATAACCATTCCTCAGATCAACCATTCATGAAGCCACTTCTCCTTTGGCAAGTATCATAGCAAATTTCTGAGCCGAACATCGATATTATCCTTCCAACACGCTAAAACCGAATCCCTTTGTAATCATTATGGATCCCAACAATCTCATCTAATCCAACACAACTACTCTAGTGATAGGACACATCAATACAATCTAAAGCCACAATTCGTGCAATCCGCGCACCAACAAGCAACAATTCGAACATACTCAAATCATGAGAATGTCTCAAATGAGAGAGCTGTACCGCAAGCTCACCAATACCACCACACACAATGCTGAGAACTCGTCACACATCGTAGAAACAGAACACACGGATCTAACCCAAAGGGTCATACTCCATATAACTTCGCTGCAAGGCGCAACCTTATCCAAACACTGGTCCACATGAAACACCTCAAGTCACTATGCTCAATATCGACAACCACGTGCAATTTGATCTCTAGAACTAACGCAAATCATCATAACCACGGCAAAGCAATTGACATAACATTACACAAACTCGAGAGGACACAACCGATACGCCATCCGCCGAGCAATACCTAATACTCTTCTCTCTCGAATTCCACTGAGAGGCCCCAATAAAACCACACCACATGTTCCTATAACCAACAAATCTTAACGCCTTGCAACTCGAAAAGAAAACTCATGGATCTCCCCAGATCACTAATAAGCTCAATAACAAGGCCGACTCAAGTTAGAGTAGACATCCGTATTGGCCTACCAATGAACTCCTTGTCAAGGAGTTCTTGAAGATGCTCCTCCAACTCCTTTAACTCTGTCGGTGCCAAACGATACGGTGCCCGACACCAAATCGATACCGAAATCAACAACCCTATCTGGCAACATGCCCGGCAGCAGGAAACACATCCGAAAAATCCCTCACCACCAGAAGTGAATCAATGATAGAAGTCTCTGCACTAATATCCATCACGAAGGCCAAATAAGAAAGACAACCCTTCCCAGCCTCCGCTGGGTCTTCAATGATGAAACCACCATACTGGGTACATAATTCGTCGAACCTCGCCACTCAATCTGTGGCATCCCCGGCATAGGCAACGGCGCCGCCTTAGCGCAACATCCCAGAATAACACGACACAGAGACAACTAGTCCATACCCAATATCACACCACAATTTAGCATACTAAGCAATAAGGATCCGCTCGGGTCTCCAAACCTCCAATAGTTACCACACGAGATAGATATACGCGGTCCACAACCAGGACCTAACCTGTTTATGAGAATTCCCAGTCTCCAAATCCATACAACACGTGAATTACTATATCCGATCCCAACTCCACCATCCGAATATACAACACACCTCTAATACCCAATCGTCCCTCAAGAGGTACTCCTATAATTCTTTTGTGCCACTAAGCAAACTCGAATATTAGCAGTCGATCCCACAAGAGAGTGTCGCAATAGTAATGAAGTATCCTCAACTCAAACACATCGCCCTTTCTAAAATGTATACCCTCATCAAGTCACACCAATCAGTGATCTCATTTATCTAGTCATCTAAACTGTCCATGCTACCTAAGAATTTGTGACCTTCCTCCCAGAACTGAACCGTGACCTTACACATGCATATCTCAATCCTACACAACATACCGCATAAACCATACCATCCTAGGATAAACATGAGAATTTCATATCCCTTACGAGCCACAAACAGCTACGTACTCAACTAGCCAAGAACTTTCCATTGATCCCATCTAGAAGAAAATCACTATACATCTCATGCTCCTCATGCTTGTAGAAAATATATATCTCTGACCGTGGTAGAAACCATCAAGAACCCTCCGAATTCTATTGCACAAAACTAAACCATCAGAACTGAATCCTTCTAACTCAACCAAGCTACACAGTCCACTAAAACCTAAGAGCGTTACCGCTAAACACCTGCAGAAACTCATTACCTCATAATCACCCAAAGATCTAATCATATCCCTTACCATGTCGATCCGACCTCCTACCAAGCTGACCCATTTATCCAAGTTCCTTCTGATTTACTATCATACTTCTCCTTGCCATAATACTGCAATCCTCAACCCAGACTCACCACACGAGACCCAAGCATAAAACCACATTGTCTAGGGCTCATAAGCCGCTGATTACTCTCTTAAATATTCCCAAAAGCACCACATTCAAAATATCTACCCTGAAGACGCTTCCTGTGAATCCAAATCCATTACCTTTACCTTCCTGATACTGATATATATAAAATCTCATAATTGATATAAAAATTCCACAAGTCTTGACACCCTCCAATGCAATCCTCAGTTTCTAGCCAAATATACAACTTGAAAATCTCTAATTATTACATGTAAAATCTTGAACCCATTAGAACAATTCTTGATAGTCACCCACTCCACTCAAACCGCAATTAGAACGATCAATCGGACCGACGACATGTGCTCTATTAGCACTCCGACACCACAGAATGTAACCTCACCTTAATGAAACCAAGCAACTTCCTAATGTTTGCACGTACATCCTTTACCAATGACAACTCAAATCATTTCATGATTCTTATACACCCATAAAGCATAGCATAACCTTTATTGAAATTTTCCTTACTCGAGCCATCCTCGGTCTCAACCTCCATAAGCCATAACTAATTCACTAGTATGCCTCAAACTGGAACCAACATAGCACATAACCGTGCAATTAACTAATCAATAGCAAGCTTCCCCACTTAGCTCAAAGCCTAGATCAAAAAACACAATAGCTCATAATGCATATACTCTATTGCTGCCATAATACCATAGTGAGATTAAACTAAATCCTTCATGAGCTCGTGCAACACAAACCATCTATTACTTCAAATCCTCTATAACTCTCGCATTCACCCTCGTAATAGTCAAGCTCACTCTTTTAAGCGACCCAAATTCAAATTGCAACAAATATATTTCACTGGTAAGAGACATCTTCCAACAAACAACATAAGGATCACACAAACTTCAGAACACTCCGCAGGAGATAACCCACCTCCTTCGCCTCAAACTAATCATCTCTTTACGCCCTTCCACCATCATAAACATTATGCAGGCACTTAATCTCCCTGAGTCTAAATTGCATTGCAACATGAAATTTACTTCTCTCCCAAACTAGAAAACATGAAAAGATTATTCACATACCTATAACTCGGTCTATACATCAAAATTATGATGGAGATCAAGCACCGTATAGTTCTTACTACCCCCAAGCAGACCCTCCTTGTCTCGTTCAAATCATGTACATATCTTGCAGTCACATCATACTCATCACATAGCTATCCAGTCATCACTCCTACTAATAGGGACACTATCAGACATAGAAATCAAAAAGCACATACTCACACAATCAACGCCTTAGTACTCAACCTATAAGCAAAACCTGGCCTCAAGTCTTCTAGATTGGCCCAACATCAACACATATACATCACACCTTGCCCCTTGATCAGGGAATCACAAGCCGTCAATGCACAACTGATACCGAGCACTCATGTGCACATACAAATGCGTGGAAGGAATTCAAAGAGTTACATTTCAAGTTGAATCAAGGATGCACGATAAGAATTCAAGAATGTGAAGTTTTTTCCTAAAGGTTCTGCAGCCTCCCGAGGATAAGTACAGACGTCTCCGTACTGATCCGCGAGACTCTACTAAACCTGCTCATGACTCGTGACACCTATGTAACCTAGGCTCTGATAGCAACTTGTCATGATCCTAAAACCGACCTGGTCGGGATGGTGCCTATCGTGAAACTAGGTCAGCCAACACAACTCCTGAATTAACCATTTAATCAATAACAATCATTTTAAGCCTTTAATTATTCAGATATCTCATAATATAAGTCAAAATGAATAGTGCGAAATAAATACACAAGCCCGACATCGGGGTGTCACAAGTCACGAGCATCTACTAAGGTCTAAATATAATGAAGAGTCTAAAAATTATACTAAGAACAATCTAAGGAAGACAAGGAGAAGAGAAGGGCTGCGAACGTCGGGCAACTACCTTGCTAACTGTGATGACTCTGCAACTGAGCAATGAACACCCACTACCGGGTTTAGAAATACCTGAATATACACACACGGTGCAAGGAGTAATGTGAGTATGCCAACTCAGTAAGTAATAAAAGTAAATGAAAGTTGAGCAGTAAGAAAACACATAAACCACGTTAAAACGCTACAACAAATGCAGGATATTTCCAACACAGTACAGAAATCATTTACTTCATAAATCATGCTCAGTTTCGGTAAAACATTTTAAAACAATTTTTAATACTTTCAAACGAGTGATACAATAGTGAGTAAACATGATAGAAACGTAAACAGTCCCTCGGTCAAAAATATGTACCATGAATCGCCCCTCGGGCATAATATCAACAGAACCAGCCACTTGGGCTACCTCACAATCACTCATAACCCCTTAGGCATAACATAAATCAAGAATAGCCACTCGAGCAACAATATGAAACAACAAAAGCCCCTCTGGCTACATCATATCACTCACACTGGGTACCCGCACTAACAGGGGTGGTATAGACTTCGGGAGGGGCTCCTTACAACCCAAGCGCAATATCAAGCCATCTCGTGGCATAATCAAACAGGCTCTGGGCCTCATATCAAGCCACCTCGTGGCGTAACAAATCATGCCCCTAGCCTCATAATCACGAATCAGTACAACACTGCTACGCAGCGTAGCCCGATCCCATAATATCCAAACAACACAAGCCCTCGGCCTCACTCTATTAAAAATCTCTCAAGACACTCGGGAAAAAGTAAAATATGATGCTCAGCACAAAAATATCATTTAAAACATATCAAAACGGAGTAAATATGGCTGAGTTATAAAAACAGTAGAATACAACATGACTGAGTACAAATATGGAGTCAAAACAGTAAGGAATAGAAGTAAAAATCTCCTAAGGGTCCAAAACAGTTGGCACAAGGCCCAGATATGGCATACATCCCAAAACATGATAATGCTTTCCAAAACACAATGATATCAAACAAGTTTTAATCAAATACGCAACTTAACAGTCATAAGGGATGGACTCAGTCACAATCCCCAATGGTGCACGACCCCATGCTCGTCATCTAGCGTGAGCGTCAGCTCAAAGTAGCACAACAATGTGAAATCCGGGGTTTCATACCCTCACGACAAATATTTACAATCATTACTTACCTCAATCTGGTCCAAACTCTAGCCTGCGATGCCTTTTCCTCTCGACACAGCCTCCAAACGCTCCAAATCTAGCTAAAAGTAGATTCATACCATCAAAATAATCTAAGGTAACAAAACCCACTCGAAAATATCCAATTTACACCAAAAATCTCGAAATTGGCCAAACCCGACCCTCAGGCCCACGTCTCGAAATCCCATAAGAATCACATCAATAGAATCTTTATCCTCTCACGAGTCTACCCATATCAAATTCATCAAAATCCGATCCCAATTTCCCATTCAAATCCCCAAAAGAATTCTCAAACCTTTCTTCCATTTTTCCTTAATTTCCACTCTAATTTCTCAAATTAAATGATGAAATTCAAGACTAAATCATGGAATTAAACCAAATATGAGTGAAGAATACTTACCCCAATTGCTCTAATGAAAATCTCCTCAAATTTCACCTTCTCCCGAGCTCTCTAAGGGTTTTTGTTATATTGGACTTAAACCCTCGATTTTCAAATATAATCTGTCTACCCAGATATTTTCTTCATCGTGAACACAGCAGCACCATCGCGTTCGCGAAGCGCAAAGCTTCATTGACCAAAATTTCTTCTACGCAAATGCGAGGACCCTCCCGCGAATGCGATGCACAACTGACTCACCTCTTCGCAAATGCGACCTCTACTACGTGAACGTGTAGAACAATTCCTTGGGGTCCGAGCTATTCCACTTCCTCTGCGCGAACACTACAAAAACCACGAGAACGCGATGACCATTGACCTCAGCCCTTCGCGAACGCGGGACCACCTTCGCGAAATCAAAGGCCAAATCCACTGACTCACATCCTAAACCTTCCTGAATGCGGGACATCCATCACAAACGCAAAGGTCAAAAACCTGCAACACCAACAACAGTTTTTCTGCAACTTTTTCCAACTTCAAATGATCCGTTCAACCACCCAAAACTCACCCGAAGCCCTCGGGACCTCAACCAAACATGCCAACATATCCCATAACATCATTAAAACTTTTTTAAACCTTCGGAAAGCTCAAGAAAACATCAAAACATCAAAACATCAAAACACCAAAATTACATCGGATTCAAGCCTAAGAATTCCAAAAACTTCCAAATTCCGCTTTCGATCAAAAAGTCTATCAAACCTCGTCTGAATGACCTGAAATTTTGCACACACATCAGAAATGACACAACGGACCTACTTCAACTTCCGAAATTCCATTTTGACCCCTATATAAAAATCTCACCTATCAACCGGAAATCGCTAAAATTCCAATTTTGCCAATTCGAGCCTAACTCTATTCCGGACCTCCAAAACACATTTCGATCATGCTCCTAAGTTCCAAATCACCTAACGGAGCTAACCAAATCATAAAAGTTCAAATCCAAGATCATATACTAACAAGTCAAAACTTGGTCAAACCTTTCAAATTTTCAAGCTTCGAACGGAGAATTGTCCTTCCAAATCCATTCCGATTACCCTAAAAACCAAAATAGATGATTTACATAAGTCATAATACATCCCACGGGACTATTCATGCCCCATAATTGGCGAGCAAAGTGCAAAATCTCAAAACGACCGGTCGGGTCGTTACAAAACCTCTCTTAGAAGATCTACAAGGGAGAATCAAAAATCTATGTGCTATCCTCCTGATGAGTATGTACTTTTGAGTGATATGGGAGAACCTAAGAATTATGATGAAGCCATGCAAGATACTCACAAAATTATTGGATCGAAGCCATGGAAGATGAGATGAAGTCACCCCATGAGAATGACTTATATGAGTTAGTGAAATAGCCGAAAGGTAAGAGAACTTTATCTAACAACTGGATATTCAGAATAAAGCAAGATAATCATACCTCTGCACCTAGATACAAGTCTAGGTTAGTTGTTAAAGGTTTTGGACAAAAGAAGGGAGTTGACTTTGATGAAATTTTCTCCCCTGTTGTGAAGATGCCTTCTATTCATGTGGTTCTAGGCTTAGCCACAAGTCTAGATTTAGAGGTTGGGCAGATGAATGTCAAGAATGCTTTTCTTCATGGTGATTTAGATGAGGAGATTAATATGGAGCAGCCTGAAGGTTTTGTATCTAAGGGAAAAGAAAATTGTGTTTGCAAATTAAAAAAGAGCCTATGTGGATTGAAACAAGCTCCAAGGCAATGGTATTTGAAGTTTGAATCTGTCATACAAGAACAAGGGTACAAGAAAACTTCTTTAGACCATTATGTATTCTTCCAGAAGTTCTTTGACGATGATTTTATTATTTTATTGCTTTATGTGGATGACATGCTTATTACTGGCAAGAATAAATTCGAAATTGCAGTCCTTAAGAAGTAGTTGAGCAAATCGTTTGCGATGAAGAACTTGGGGCCGAAAAAGAAAATATTGGGCATTAAAGTCCACCAACAAAGAGATAGAAAGGAGTTACTTTTGTCCCAAAAGCAATACATTGAGAAGGTACTCAAGAGATTCAATATGAATGATGCAAAAGTGGTTAGTACTCCTCTAGTTAAACACTTCAAAGTAATTATTAGACAAAGTCCATCTACTGATGGAGAGAAAAAAGGATATGTCTTGTATTGCTTACTCTTCTGTCATTGGTAGGTTGATGTATGCTATGGTTTTTCACATATTTAAAGATGTGCTTTGGCAATGGCAAGCCTGAACTTGATTGTTATACAGACTCTGATTTAGGAGGCAATCTTAATAATTCAAGATCTACTTCTGGTTATTTGATCACTTTTGCATGGGGAACTATTTCTTGGCAATCTAGACTATAGAAGTGCATAGTTCTATCTACTACAGAAGACAAATATATTGCTGTCACAGAAGGTGCCAAAGAAATATTATGGATGAAGGAGTTTATTAATGATCTTGGCTTTGAGCAGCCAAGGTACATCTTATTTTGTGATAATTAGAGTGTTATCTATTTCACCAAGCACTCAACTTTTCATTCTTAGACCAAACATATAAATAGAAAGTACCATTGGATAATAATAGCCGTGGAAGAGAAATTATTTGAGGTTGAGAAGATACACACTAATGAAAATCCTTCAGATATGCTGACAAAGGCGGTGGTTGCAGATAAACATGAATTTTGCAGAAAATTGGCAGGCATGAAGCATGTCAATAGTTCCTCTACCTGAAGACATATTTGGCCCCTTGGCTGGAGAAGAGTTTATTGGGAACATGCCCATGTTGTCCAGCCAAAGGCCCAATGGCCTAATCCTATTCTCTTTTGGTTTCCATTCCTATTCAGAATTGGATTCGATTTTTGTTCGTATTTAGAGTTGGTTTTGGATTTAAGGGAAATCACCACTCATGATCTATAAATAAGACAACATTGAAGAATTATTCTATGCTCATTGATACAAGTCCTTGAAAGACTTAAGCACATAAAAGTGGTTTTTGAGAGAGCTTTCATCAAGAGAGAAGAGAGAATAGAGAAGAAAAGTATTTGGTTTGCTGCAGACTTTTATTTCGACCAGCCAACTTCAAATCACGTTTTCTGATTTGTCAACCATTGGATCGAGTTGAAATTTTTACTGAGTGTTCGTAACATCTTGGTGTTTGATTTGAACGATAGAGATAGGATTGGAGGCTCGTAGCATCTGATTTCGAGCCTCAAACAACAGCTTCATTTTTGTGGATTCTCCTCTTTCTTCAATTGATTTGTTGTTGCTATTTCTGTGTTTGGCACTTGTTGTGTGGCCAATTTGGAGAACTTTTGTAACCCTATTATTGTTATACTGGAGCTTTTTGGATCTTTGTGATGCCGTGGTTTTTATCTACGATTTGACGGGTTTTCCACGTTAAAATTTGGTGTTCTTTACTTTCTTTTATTTTCGGGTTTGCCTTTTTTCGATATAACAATCTTAACATTTTCACTTCTACCTAGCGCATCCAAATCATCCTTAGTTTTGTAACACACAAACTCTTTTTTTAAAATTTATCATTTCACGATTTATGCGTTATCTATATATCTATATATTTATATATGTATCTATATTATATTAAAAACACGTAGGCCTTTTATATCCTCTAAAAATTAATTACACACTAGACAAATAGTCATTTAATTATTTTCTAATTTTAGGACATTGAAATCACCTAAAAGTTTGGTTACTAAATATAGGAACTCTTAATATTTAGGACTTTCAAATCGATTAGGATTTTACCTTTAAGTCATTTTCCTTATTTGAATTATGTATCGTTGTAACACCCCAGAAAATTTCGAAGTACTTAAGCGTTATTAAGAAAGTTGAGGTGCGCTAATTATATTATTTTGTGTGCCCACGGGGACTATTAATATGATGGATATCAATTAGATATGATAATAAGTATATGAGGCATATTATAAGTGATTTGGGGTCTAAGGAGAGCCTAAGTCTAAGCCAAGTTGGAAAATTACATGATAGACTAAAGTTCCAAATGAGTACGCACAAGATCAAACTTTGGATGAGCATATCTATATATATACATAAGGAGTTATGTGATTCCCAACCTATCAAACGAAAGATCTTTGCGTCTAATTTCTAACGCTTTAAACCGTTTGTCATTTGGACACTCCTACAAGAAGTTATGGTCAAATTACCAAAAGCTAGTAGAATTTTATACCATCGCGCCCCCCGTGCAGCACCCCATCCGCGCACCTGTGGAAAATTCCAAAATATTTCCAAATTTCGTTTCAAGACCCCTTTTTCACTACTGCGCCGCCCCATGCTCCGTGGCTGTGCAAATCCTAATTTTTTAATAACCCGACCCTATTTTTAGGTGTTATTTTCCAACTTCATTTGGACGGATTTTGGAGCTCTTCTCCACTCTCTCAAGACTACCAACTCCTCTCTTCTTTGAGGTAGGCAACCACTATTATCTTGGTGTGAAATTTTATTATTTCTACACTAGTATTGATGAAATCTACAAATAAAGTGCTCAGATCTTCAAGAAATTTCTTCAAGAACTCAAAGGAGGATTTTGCAAGATTCTTCCAAAGGGTAATTCTACACCCTTAGACTTATATGTACGAATTTATTATGGAAATATGAGTATGAGTTAAGTATTAAAACTCTTGGTATGTGATTGGAAGCCATAAGCTCCCAATTTAAATACATAATTATCGTAGAGATTGAAAGGTGATTATTTGATGAAAGTTTGTTGGTTGGGTGTGGATGGATGGTCATACATGTGATGTTGGAAGTTATAAATTGTTTAAGAATGAAGGTGATATAAGTTGTTGGAAAATGGTGGTAGGTCGATGAACTAATTCTATCGTTATGAGATTTATGCCTACTAGGTGTTTGATAAAATGTCTAAATGACTTAAAGTATAGAAATCTTGCTCATATTGGTGCAATTGTGTTGCATTTTTGTAGATTTAAATTTGGTTAGTGTGGTGGATCATCGTAGCATTATTAAGGGGAGAATTTCAGATTTGAGCCGCCCGGAGGTGGTTTCACTCGCGAAGATCATTTAAAGTATTGGATTAGTTTCACCAAGTAAGTATCTTGCCTTACCTTGTGGGGGAAAATTACCCTTAGGCATTGAGTCTTATGTGGAATTTGTTTTATTGAAACCATGTGCATGAGGTGACGAGTACGTACCTCGTTTATATGTGCAAATTAAATCGGTTAAAATTCGTAGACACCCTTATGTATTAAATTGGAAAATTGTTGGAACTTATGAAATCCCTTATTTGTCATGCCTCATTCATTGTTTGTCGAGGTTGTTTTTATATGCTAAATTGGTGTGATTGTTACTTGAACTTTTATGTGATTTTCCTGTGTTCGTCGATTTGATGACATAATTATATTCTGGAGTTCCACATCTGCAAATAATTAATTAAGTCTAAATTGAGGTATTAATATATTTATCAGAAATTTAAATTTAGGAAAGTGTTGTCATAGTTATTTTCCCATATTTATTGTCGTTTTTGCGGTTTTATATGCGGTGTGTGTGGAGCCTTCGGCTATTTGTTGTAAAATTAATTGATTTAGTTGTGTCATTGGAATTGGTTGTGGCCTACGGGAAAATTGTGATACGAAGTTATTATGTGGTATTGTCATGATAGTTTTCTCTGTAAATTGTTGTTTAGGTTACTGTTATGCGGTGTATAAAGGTGACATTCTAATAACTAGGAATTTTGATGCATTTTATACTCCTTCTTGCTTACGCTTTGATTATAAATTCATACAAAATAGTCCCAAAAGGCTCAAAACTTGTACTTGATTGTAGGTTTGATCAATAAAGTGACAAGATATCAAAGATTGGCTCAAAAGGAGTGAAAATTGTACAAGTACCAAAGACAAGACAAACACAGGAAAAACAGGCCTAGTGCGGCCGCACTACACTTTGTGCGGTCCGCACTACACTTTGTGCGGTCCGCACTACACTTTGTGCGGTCCGCACTAGGGAGATTCAAAGAGTTGGTACTTCAGGCATCTAGGCAGTCTGGCTGCAGATGGTTTTGTGTGGTCCGCACTGAAGGCAATGCGGCCACACTACCATTCTGTGCGGTCCGCAAAGTCAAGGTTCAGAGAAGGTGAAGTTAGAGCTTTCAAGCCTGTGCGGTCCGCAGTCCAGTTTGTGCGGACCACACTAGAAGCCTCCACGGCCGCAGTCCATTCTGTGTGGTCCGCGGAGCCTGAGTTTAGAGAGCCAAGTTTCAAGTTCAAGAGCCTAGTGTCGCCGCACGCCATTTTGTGCGGTCTGCACTAACCCCACAGGGGAATTTTTGTCCAATTTTCTAGATTAGTACAAAATAGATCCTTTTTTCATGTTCATGGTATCAGACATTTTAGAATAGTTGTTGCGCTCGTGGAAATGTATCTTGTAGCCATTTTGGGCATTTTCACTTACTTTTTATCATTGAATCTTTGTATTTATCTTAGCAATTAATTAATATGTGTTACTCTTCATCTATTTCTCTATTTTTCTCTTCATGTATGAGTAGCTAGACCCATTAGCTAGGGTTGTGACTCAACCCTAGTGTGGGTAATTGATGGGTGTTGCAATTTAGGGCTAGATTGACTATGGGTGTTTGCTATTTGGGTCAATTTCATGGTTTAATTACTAAATTTGTGGTTGTAAACACTAGTTTGTGCTAAGTTGACTTGAGCTATTCTTGAGAAAGAGAGCATAAGTCTTCGAAATTGAACCAACAAGGAATTGGGATGGACTCAAGAGAATTGATAGTCCCAACTAAAGGGTTAAACCTTGAGAGAGTAATACCTGACTTGAACCCTAGTTGCTTGAGCAAATATGCATACCCAATTGGTATTGAGAAAGTGAATTGGGCAAAATCATTCTTTCTACTGAGAGGTGTGAGAATGGTTAATATCGAGCAACGGTTATAACATATTCCTCAATCATGTCAATCGTGTCTTTGATGCAATTACCTGTCAATTGGTCACCTAGGTGAAAGTCACTACCCTAGTGCCTTTTAGAATATTTGAACAACTTGTAGCATTTTACTCTTAGCTTAATCTAGTTGCAATTATAATTTGTAGTTTGATAATAGAAGAATTATAAAAGAAAACCCAAAAATAAATAGAAGTGCAATTTGGAACGTTACGCAATCCTAGGCTAAATAAACACTCAATTCCAATTCTAGCTCTCTGTGGATATCGATCCCAACCCAAAATCGGGTAAAAGCTATTGCGACCCTCTCTCGCTACTTATTAGTGGTGAATAGTTGGCTGCGATCACTTTTTGGCGCCGTTGCCGGGGAGCTAACGGTTTTGGCTATCTATTTAGTTAGTTTTGTGTATTGTTCTTCTTTCCTTCTTTGTTATTTACTTGTTTTTGTTACTACTCAGGTAACAATATGGCATTGAACAACGCCAATAAACCTCTTGGAAACGTGATTGCGAGGGAGGAGGTAGATGATGTTAAACAAGATGAGGTGCCTCTTGTACCTCAAGGACAATGTAGAGGCCGCAATGCCAATGTTAATCCAAATGACAATATTCCAGATCCTCCTCTGCCACCTCCAAGAGTGGCTCCCAGAGTAGTTCCAAATTAGGGTTATGCAAGTGCTATTGTCCCACCCAGAATTCGGGCGGGAAACTTTCAGATAACCAATGTGATATTGACCTTACTTGAGCAGCGTGAGTACTTTATGGGCACTGCGGATCAAAATGCCTACAAACATATCAAGGGGTTCGTAGATATATGCTGGGGGAGCAAACAGACAAATGTGTTCGAGGATGCTTTTAGGTTGAGACTTTTCCCATTCTCACTTCGGGGGAAGGCATTAGATTGGCTCGAGAGACTCCCCAACCATTCCATCATAACTTGGGATGAGTTGGCGGATAAATTCATTTCTAAATTCTTTTCACCCGGGCATATGGCGGCACTATGAGATGAGATATTGGCTTTCAAGCAAGAGCCCACGAAACCTTTCCAAGTGATTTGAGAGCAGTATAGAACGATGGTGAAGGAATGCCCCAATAATGATATGACCGACGCTATGATCCAACAAACTTTCTAACGGGGCATCAATACAACAAATCAATGGATAATGAACCAACTTGTCGGGGGCAACTTTATGAAGCTATCATATGATAATGCATGTGATGTACTTGATGAGATGGATGACACTTCTTTTGCATGGCAAAGTAGAGCCAATGTACCTCTAGGCGACCCTACGGTTATTCATTTGCACAAGGAATTACATGACCATATGCAAGCTATAGCAGAGTTGACAACTACTATGAATCAATTGTCTAAGGCACAGTTACAACAAGTCCAAAATCCTCGCCAAGTAAATTCCATGGAGGGTGTTAATATGCTTGTCAACAAGAGAAGGCAAAGAAGGCAACAAAACCAAGGGAATTCTGAGCAATTTGATGATGCATGTGATGATTTTCAAAATGATGGTTATGATGACCAAAGTGAAGAGGTTCAATATGTAAACAACTATCAAGGCCAATGGGGCAACTCTTCCAACCAACAACAGTGGCGACCCCAAGGCAATTAGGGTAACCAACAACAAAAAAGTGGTAATTGGGGGAACAACAACCAAAACAATAACTGGGTCAATCAGAACAACAATCAAGGCAGCCAAGGGAATTGGAATGGTAACAACAATAATTGGGGTGACAATAATAATCAAGGAGGATGGAACAATGGAAACCAAGGAAACCGGGGGCAAGGCTTTCAAAGGCCCCCAATGTACCAACAACCAAACAATCCACCACCATTTCCATCTTAAGGTCCTAGTTCTTCCCGGAATGATATGGGTAGAATTGAAATGATGTTCGAGTAAATGATGAAGAGGAATGCGGATTCTGATGCACAGTTAGTTTCTCACAACACCTTTATCCGAAACTTGGAGGTGCAATTAGGCCAAATCTCTCAATCATTGAATATTCGCCCGAAGGGTGCTCTACCAAGTGATATGGTAGTGAACCCAAAGGTGGGAACAATCATGTTATGGCGGTTACAACAAAAAGTGAGAGATGCGGTAATGTGAATGCCTCTAAGCAAAAGCAAGTCGTGGATCATGACGTTGAGTTGCAAGATGACGAAGTCCCTTTTGTAGTTGAAGATGTGGTTGATGAAAATGTGAACAATGAAGTGAGGATTGATATTCAAGAAGTCGAGGTGGAAACTCAAAATGATGTGAACTCTTCTAGGGAACACATAATTGACATGCCGGAGCCGGTTGTTCCCAAAGCCAAGGCTCTTTTGCCAAGGCCACCTCCACCTTATCCTTAAAGGCTCATGAAGCAGAAGAATGATAATTAGTTTAAAAAGTTCATTGATGTGATGAAGAGCTTATCTATTAATGTACCGTTGGTGGAGGCACTTGAAAAAATGTCGGGTTATGCAAAATTCATGAAAGACTTGGTTACAAAGAAGTGTTCTATGGATTGTGAAACTACAAAGATGACTCACCAAGTTAGTTCTATAGTGCATTCAATGGCCCCGAAGCTTGAAGATCCCAGTGCTTTCACCATTCCTTGCACCATTGGAGTGCGGATTTTGCCAAGGCTCTATGTGACTTGGGATCTAGTATCAATTTGATACCCTACTCGATTTTCAAAACTTTGGGTATCGGGCAACCTAGGACAACCTCAATGAGACTTCAAATGGTGGATTGATCGATGAAGTGACCTTTGGGCATTATTGATGACGTGCTTGTCCGAGTGGACAAATTCATATTGTCGGCCGACTTTGTGATTTTGGATTGTGAGGTGGACTATGAGGTTCCTATTATCTTGGGAAGGCCTTTCCTTGCAATGGGGAAGGCATTGGTTGATGTTGAAGCGGGTGAGCTCACTTTCCGAGTGAGAGATGAAAAGGTCGTCTTTCATGTGTGCAAATCTATGAAACAGCCCAACAGTACCGAGGTGTGCTCTTTTGTTGACCTCGTCACAGTAGTGATAATTGATGACACCAACGCAATGATCAATGTGGAGGACCCTTTGGAAGCCATATTATCAAATCTTGGTGTCAATGAGGATGCAAGCCGAGTGGAGTGTGTGAATGCTTTACATGGAATGGGCTCTTATTCTTATGAGCCTAGAAAATTGTCTTTGGATCTTGAAAACCGGAAAACTCCACCAACAAAACCATCAATTGAGGAGCCACCAGTGTTGGAGTTGAAACCACTTCCTCCACACCTCAGGTATGAATTATTAGGCTCAAATTCTATTTTACTAGTTTTTCTTTCTTCTTGCTTAACTAACATTCACATTGAGGCCACTTTGGCGGTGCTTCAAAAGCGGAAAAGGGCAATTGGATGGACTTTGGCTGACATTCGGGGAATAAGCCCCGCATTCTGTATGCACAAAATTATCTTGGAGGATGATGCAAAGCCTTCTTTGGAGCATCAAAGAAGATTGAACGAGGGAATGCAAGAAGTGGTGAAGAAAGAAGTGATCAAGTGGTTGGATGCCAGTGTTGTGTACCCCATTTCCGAAAGCTCATGGACTTCTCCGGTGCAATATGTCCCTAAAAAGGGTGGTATGATTGTGGTAAAAAATGACAATAATGAACTTATTCCCACTCAGACAGTTACGGGATGGAGGGTATGTATGGACTACCGGAAGCTAAACATGGTGACCCGAAAGGATCATTTCCCATTGCCATTCCTTGACCAAATGCTTGATCGTCTTGCGGGGCGTGATTTTTATTGATTTTTGGATGGATACTTGGGGTATAATCAAATCTTGATTGCTCTGGAAGATCAGGAAAAGACCACATTCACTTGTCTGTATGACACATTTGCTTTCTCTAGGTTGTCGTTCAGGTTGTGTAATGCTTCGGCGACCTTCCAACAATGCATGATGGCTATTTTCACTGACATGGTGGAAGATATCTTGGAGGTCTTCATGGATGATTTCAGTGTGGTTGGTGATTCCTTTGAAGAGTGTTTGAGAAATTTGGATAGAGTATTAGCCTGATGTGAAGACACAAATCTTATGCTTAATTGGGGAAAATGCCACTTCATGTTGGAGGAAGGCATAGTGTTGGGCCACAAGATTTCAAAACGTGGAATTGAAGTTGACAAAGCCAAGATAGAGGTGATTTCAAGGCTTCCTCCCCCCATTTCCGTCAAGGGTGTAAGGTGTTTTCTGGGGCACGTGGGGTTCTGCTAGAGGTTTATAAAATATTTTTCAAGGGTGGTAAACCCCTTGTGCCAGCTACTAGAAAAGGATACAAAGTTTGTGTTCGATGAGGGATGTATGCAAGCATTTAAGCTTCTCAAGCTTAAGTTGACCACTACCCCAATCATTATCACACAAAATTGGAGCTTGCCTTTCGAGCTCATGTGTGACGCAAGTGACGTTGCGGTTGGGGTTGTCTTGGGTAAAAAGGTTAACAAGATGTTTCATCCGGTGTACTACGCAAGCAAGACCATGAATGAGGCTCAAAGGAACTACACGGTTACCGAAAAAGAGTTGTTGGCCATCGTGTTTGCAATGGAAAAGTTTCGACCGTATCTTATGGGGGTCAAGGTCATAGTGAACACCGATCATGCCGCCCTTAGGTACTTGATGAAAAAGAAAGACTTCAAGGCAAGATTGATGAGATGGGTTTTACTACTTCAAGAGTTTGATCTAGAAATTGTGGACCGGAAAGGTAGTGAGAACCAAGTGGCGGACCACTTGTCCCATTTAGAGGAGGAAGAGAGGCCTTGTGATGGCCTTGAGATCAATGATTCATTTCCCGGCGAACAACTCCTTGTGGTGTCAATGAATGGTATGCCATGGTTTGCCAATGTTGCCAATTACCTTCTGACCGGAGTAATCCCGTGTGAGCTCTCTTCTAACCAAAGGAAGAAGCTCAAGCGGGATAGTTTGGATTTCTATTGGGATGAGCCATACTTGTTCAAGATTTTCACGGATGATGTGATTCGTAGATATGTCCCAGAGGAAGAACAATTGAGTATCTTAGAGACTTGTCATTCTTCACCCTATGGTGGCCATCACGGTGGGGTGAGGACCGCCTCGAAAGTTCTTAGTTGTGGATTCTATTGGCCAACCTTGTTCAAAGATGCGGATGATTTTGTGAAGAGGTTTGACGAATGCCAAAGAGCGGGTGGAATTTCAAAAAGGGATGAGATGCCTTTCAATACCATTCTTGAAGTGGATATCTTTGATGTTTGGGGCATCGATTTCAAGGGGCCATTTGTTAGCTCTTGTGGGAATACTTACATTCTCATGGCGGTTGACTATGTCTCAAAATGGGTTGAAGCCGTGGCTTTGCCTAACAATGAAGCCCGGAGTGTTGTTGCATTTCTTAAGAAGAGAATTTTCACAAGGTTTGGCGCTCCCCGTGCGATTATTAGTGATAGTGGATTTCATTTTTGTAATAAAGCTTTTGACACGTTGCTTTCTAAGTATGATGTCAATCACAAAGTTTCTACCCCCTATCACCCTCAAGCAAGTGGTCAAGTGGAAGTATCCAATCGGGAAATCAAAAGCATATTGTCAAAGACGGTCAATGCAAATAGGACCGATTGGTCGAATAAGTTGGATAATGCTCTATGGGCTTATCGGACGGCTTACAAAACGTCGATTGGTATGTCTCTGTATCGGTTGGTGTTTGGGAAAGCTTTCCATCTTCCAGTTGAGTTTGAGCACAAGTCCATGTGGGCTTTGAGGAAGTTGAATCTTGAATGGGATGTTGCAGCCAATCTTCGTGTAGAGCAGCTCAATGAACTTGATGAATTTAGATTCCATGCCTACTCCAGTTCATCCTTATATAAAGACAAGATGAAATACCTTCATGATAAATATGCTCGTGGAAAGGAGTTCAAAGTAGGTAATTTGGTTCTCTTGTTCAACTCCCTGTTACGTCTATTTCTGGGAAAGCTCAAATCCAAATGGAGTGGACCGTTTGAAGTTGTGTTTGTGACCCCTTTTGGTGCTCTTGATTTGAAATATAAAAATGGTGAAGTCTTCAGAGTTAATGGGAACCGGGTCAAGCGTTATCTTGGGAAAATTGCTGACAGCCATGTGGTGGCGCTCCTTCATTTCAAATGATGTGATGGTAACATGTGTTGTGTCACGACGTTAAATCAGGAGCTTATTGGGAGGCAACCCATGTGTTTTTCTTCTTGTTTTCTTTGATTTTCTTTAAAGTAGAGGATTGATTGTTGGGCTAACTGGTTGTGAGATGTTACAGGGTTGGGTTGATACTGCAAGACATAGTGGAATAAATGCACAGGTCTCTGAAGTTTCCAGTGCGGCCGCAGTACATTTGGTGCGGACCGCACTGGTGTAGGTAAAATGAAGCCTCTCTGAAGTTTGCCACCGCGGCCACACTACATTTTGTGCGGTCCGTGGTGGACCTCTATGACTGCAGTCCATTTTATGCGGACCGTAGAGTGTTGCCTTCTCAAACTTGAACAAAGCAGGGCAGTACGGACCGCGGTCCATTTTGTGCGGTCCGCACTGGTTGGTGAGAATGGGCCTCAGGGTTCTTCTATAAATAGACCCTGAGGGACCCTTTTAACTCTTTTCAGAAAATTTGAACCTTAGAGCTTATAAACACTATTCATTCGTATCTCTGCTCGTAATTAACTGCTTAGGATCATCATTCCTCAATTCATCTCATAACTGGTAACTTTGAAATCATTTTTTTCCTTGTTAATTTTGTAATTTCGTTTAATTTTTGTTTTTCTTAGCTTCTTTTCTTCTTCCTTCCGTATTTATTTCGATTGCCTAGGCTGGAGTAGTGAAATTTTGAATTCATGAGGACCTTGTTAGTTTAATGCATTGGGAAATGATTTAGCGACACTAATTAGGTGGAAAATTGGACTTTAAGGCAAAATTTCATGAACCCTAATTTAGTTCCGTTTTTGGGCACTCAATGCGGACCGCGGTCGTTTTTGTGCGGTCCGCGGTGCCCTTGTGCGGTCCGCAGTATCATTTTGTGCGGACCGCACTGAAGAACTTCTGGGAAGCTAAACATTGGGCAGCATGGCCGCACTACATTTTGTGCGGTCCGCACTGGCCCCTGTGCGGCCGCACTACTATTTTGTGCGGTCTGCACTATCACAATACAGAGGGTGGGTATTCTAAACCCCATCCTTGTGCGGACCGCAGTCAATTTTGTGCGCTCCGCACTGACCCCTATGCGACCGCACTCCATTTTGTGCTTTCCGCACTAGGCTGTTTTCTGCAACTGTCTGTAATTCTTCATGCCTGATCTGCAACTCATTTTGTAACACTGCTTTCAACTGCTGCAATGATATTAATGAGTTCATTTGATTGTGTTTGCAGGCTATGGTTAAACAACGAGGAAAAGGCTCGAAACAACCCGGCAGAGGTGAATCCTCCCGGGGTAGAAAATAGAAAATAGTCAAACTCACTCCCCAAGCTAGGCAAAACATCAAGAACATGAGGAAGGCCATAACAGCGGCTGACAGAGTCATTAACATGTCGAGGAGTGAGTACGATCCCTTTCAGGAGATCTCTTTGGACTCAATCCCAGAATACATCCCGTATCTAGAGAGGGCCAGACTTAGAGACACTCTTTCCTCTTCCCCCGCTGCCCAAGCATCAGTGAACATTTCTTTTAGGTCATCTGAGGGATCAGGTGAAGGTAGTGGGCAATACTCCACCTCTCCCACAACTTCATTATCCGGGGAGGGTGCAAGAGGAGGTGAGGAGGATATTTAGGGAGATGAGGGAGTAGCTGAAGGTGGTGAGCCTTAAGTGGGAGGCATTGCTAAAACTAGGAAGCCTGAAGCTTAGGAGGATAGGTTTGTAAGTGAAGTGGCATACCATAAGTTTAGGGAGTGGTGGCCGGTGAGAAAATTGATTCCGGAGAGGAGCTTTATAGATAGAGAACTACTACCCTACAACCCCGACGTGCAGAGACAGTTTAGGACTAGAGTGGGCTCAGAGCACTTCCTAAATGCTTGTGTGGACGCCAACAAACACTTGGTTAAGGAGTTTTATTGCAATGTAGCCCACATCAAAAAGGGCTCCAAAATTACCAAGGTTCGGAACCTCAAGGTGTTATTTGATGGAAAGTCGATTAATGAATATTTGGGCTTCAATGAGGAGGATGAGACTCTGTATATGGAGAATATGGATATGGGTGAGGAGGTCCATCCATGGCTAGCGCAGTAATTGGCAATCCTAGGTACCGTCCCCGATTGGTTGACTGCTAGGGTCAAAATATTGAGAAGGACCTTGAACTTTGAAGCGAGGGGATGGGAGACTTTTGTTTGCAGCCGGTTGGACCCTACCACTCATGAAAACACCCTTCCTCTCCACCAGACTGTATTGGTTGCTTCGATTATGGCGGGGTACCTCATAGATGTGGGGAATGTGATGTCCCAGATTATCACTATTGTGGGCGCAGAGCATGACCAGAACTATCCTTTGCCTAGTTTCCTCACAATGTACTTCCAGGACCTGAATGTGGACAAAAGTCCCTATGACTTCAAGGTCAAGGCGACAACCCCATTTTCCTGGTATAGCTGAAGGGGGATGACAACCCCAAGAGCAAGAACTACAAAGTACTAGCTACTGCTCCAACTGGCCAATCTAAGGAGCCGGTTGAGGTAGTGGCTTCTGCTAAACATACCTCCACATCTCCAGATATCCCTCTCGGTCCATCCATATCCTCAGCCATTCCTCCTGGCCCATCCATATCAGCAGGCCCGAAGATCCCATCTACCCGGGCCCATCCAATTACTGCCCACCGTATAAGCCAGGCACTTTTGAGTATCAACAACTGGATGCAGACTGCCTCATCCAAGTTGTCCATTTTGACTACCACTGTAGCGGCTCATTTGGTTCCCCCAGCTCCACAGGTGATAGAGGATATGCTCAAGGAGATACTTGACAACTAGAAGAAGATCCTCGATACTCAGGCTACGCTCCCAAAGGTAGTCGATTCACATGGCAAGGCTCTCAAGGAGCTTGCTAAGGAGCATAAGAAGCTACGGAAGACACGGGCCTCCAAGGAGTTCGTGAAGGTGCTGCGGGCAGATGTTGATAGACTGAAGGCAGATCAACTGCCTTTAGACTTGTTGCTTAATCCCCAGTGCCAGCAGCTCACCCACAGCCAGAGCAGACACAGAGGCCTCCGAAGAGGAGGAGGAGGATTCCTAGAGCTGATGATGTTATCATCCAGTTGGCGGACCCACCGAAGACTTCCTCCAGTCAGCCACAGCATGACCAGTTCCAGAGCCTGTCGAGGTCCAGGCCCAGGTACCAGTAGTACAGGAGAAGACCACCGGGAACCAGTCTGAGGTTACCGAGCACGCAGAGGACCCAGGGACCACCCATGATCTTATGCAGACAGACAAGGATTAGGGAGTCTTCTATATCCTTTTTCTCTATCTTTTTGGTGCTTATTTAGACTAGTTGGCACTGGGGACAATGTCAGCTTTCATTTGAGGGGATAGGCCCTACTATTCATTTGATGGATGACTGTATATATATTGATACATTTTTATGTTTTCTTGATTTTTCATCTTTGGTTTGTATATAATTTGATATTTAGTTAACTTTATTGCACTTTTATTTTACTTGGGACTATATATAAAGTTATATCACATTGTATATATTCATCTAATCCGTTGTATATTCAAATCCCCTCTTGTATATATTCATTCTATTTTCCGCAAAATTTTTCATTTTTAGCTTCTTATTTATGTTCGTAGCCTTTTGTTTTGTTTTGGACGTTTTCAATAAGCCTTTGGTTTTATTAATGCCACGATTCTTTCCAAAGGTGGAGTGTTGTGTGAACCGGGTGGCTCTTCCCACTGATGGATGGCGTGACAACCTTCTTAAGGGTTTGAGTCCGTGGGCCTAGCACATTTGCCATTGATCTCATGATCAAAAACAAGTTGTTGTGTTTAGGATGGTGAAAGTCGTGACCTTGAGACTCTTGTGTTGACCAATAATTATCAAGTGATTTTTCGGGACCATTGTGTACTCAAATCGTATCTAAGGTAGTTGTGGGCCCCCGACTCTATGTCTTTATCAATCCCTTAACTTGTCTGGTGAGTAATTGAATTGCGAGTTCAAGTCCCAAGCCAGTGGTCTAGAACTTGCCCTGAATGTTTGTTCAGGCAATATCCTAAGTAAATTTTGACTTGAGATGTGATTATAGGATCTACTTGATCCAAATGATAGTTTGAACAATTCCATAGCCTACCAATGATATGATCCCTAGTTAACCCTGTTGAGCCTTAGACCTTTTTCTATCAAGAACCATGATACAAGCCTATACCCGTTCTAAAAGATACCCTCTTTTGGCACCCGATCTTTCCTTTAGTACATGGCAAAAGTATAAGTTTGGGAGGAGAGACGAGGATGGCAACAAAGTGGTAAAAAGGCACGAAAATGAAAAAAATAGGCAATGAAAAATAAAGAAAAGCAAAAAAGATAAAAAGAATTTTCAAAGTGAAAAAGAATAAAAAGTGAATCAAGAAAAAGCAAAGAATGAAAGGTGTGGAATGTTGAGAAAGGAGAAAAAAGTTTGAAATGCATAAGATAGAGTGACAGTATGTCTCTTTAACCCCTTAGAAAGAAGTGAAATGACTCAAAGAGTCAAGAGAATGTGTGCCAAATGAATCAAAAGAAGTGCTTAAGGGAAGATGGAACCTACTCAGACCAAAACATGTCCTACCCTGAACCAAAAGCCTTCACAATATCTCCACAAAAGCCTATATGATCTTGATTTGAATGAAGCTTACATTAGTGGATACTCACATAAGGGGCAAGCATATGGTACTTAGAGCTGGACTTGTGACTTTGACTTGAGAGAGATGAGTGAAATTCTGTTAGCCTCGTTTTACGTGCCAATATTCTAAAGGTGAGGTTTGCTTAGGGAGAGTTGAGGATGTGTGAGTTTGGGATCCACAATGACCAAAGTAATTGAGAGAGTTCTTTGATGTGTTGAGTTAACTCTTGAATCTCTTGTGTCGCACTTGATCCATGGTTTTTCAAAGGTTAAATGTTGTTAATGACTCATTTGTATTAAGGGCAATTGTTAGTCCCAATTAATGCTAGTGAGGTTGCTTTAGGACAGCTGAAATTTTTTTAGATTTTTCCTTAAGGGGTTAGTCTTATTTTGTTTACTTGAGGACAAGCAAAAGCTTAAGTTTGGGGGAGTTGATAACTAGGAAGTTGGACGCATTTTATACACCTTCTTGCTTACGCTTTGATTATAAATTCATACAAAATAGTACCAAAAGGCTCCTAGTTGTGATTGATTGCAGGTTTGATCAATAAAGTGACAATATGTCAAAGATCAGCTCAAAAAGAGTGAAACTTGCACAAGTACCAAAGACAAGACAAACTCAGGAAAAACAGGCCTAGTGCGGCCGCACTACACTTTGTGCGGCCCGCACTAGGGAGATTCAGAGAGTTGGTACTTCAGGCATCAAGGTAGTGCAGACGCAGAAGGTTTTGTGTTGTCCACACTGAAGGCAATGCGGCCGCACTACAATTCTGTGCGGTCCGTAGAGTCAAGGTTCAGAGAGGGCGAATTTGGAGCTTTCAAGCCTGTACGGTCCACGGTCCAGTTTGTGCGGACTGCACTAGAAGCCTCCACGGCCACAGTCCATTCTGTGCAGTCCGTAGAGCCTGAGTTCAAAGAGCCAAGTTTTCAGGTTCAAGAGCCTAGTGCGGCCGCACACCATTTTGTGCGGTTCGCGCTAACCCCACAGAGACATTTTTGTCCAGTTTTTCCAACTTAGTATAAATAGATCCTTTTCCATTCTCAAGGTATCAGACATTTTAGAATAGTTGTTGCGCTCGTGGGAACGTATCTTGTAGCCATTTTGGGCATTTTTACTTACTTTTTATCATTGAATCTTTGTATTTATCTTAGCAATTAATTAATATGCATTCATCTTCATCTATTTATCTGTTTTTCTCTTCAAGTATGAGTAGCTAGACCCATTAGCTAGGGTTGTGGCTCAACCCTAGTGTGGGTAATTGATGGGTGTTGCAATTTAGGGCTAGATTGACTATGGGTGTTTGCTATTTGGGTCAATTTCATGGTTTAATTACTGAATTAGTGGTTGTAAACACTAGTTTGTGCTAAGTTCACTTGGGCTCTTCTTGAGAAAGAGAGCCTGAGTCTCCGAAATTGATCCAACAAGGAATTGGGATGGACTCAAGAGAATTGATAGTCCCAATTAAAGGGTTAAACCTCAAGAGAGTAATACCCAACTTGAACCCTAGTTGCTTGAGCAAATATGCATACCCAATTGGTCTTGAGAAAGTCAATTGGGCAAAATCAATCTTTCTACCGAGAGGTGTGAGAGTGGGTAATATCGAGCAACGGTTATAACATATTTCTCAATCATGTCAATCGTGTCTTAGACACAATTACCCATCAATTGGCCACCTAGGTGAAAGTCACTACCCTAGTTCCTTTTAGAATATTTGAACAACTTGTAGCATTTTACTCTTAGCTTAATCTAGATGCAATTATAATTTGTAGATTGATAATAGTAGAATTATAAAAGAAAACCCAAAAATGAATAGAAGTGCAATTTGGAACGCTACACAATCCTAGGCTAAATAGACACTCAATTCCAATTCTAGCTCTCTATGGATAGAGATCCCGGCCCAAAATTGGGTAAAAGCTATTGCGACCCTCTCTCGCTACTTATTAGAGGTGCAGAGTTGGTTGTGATCACATTCCACTGTTGATATTATATGGGTATAAAGGTGGCTTTTCACTATAGTTATGTATATTGGGATATTGTCTGGGCGAAGCAATAAGGGTAGCTATTAAACGGAGCGATAAGGGAGGCTAATATAGGAGCGATAAGGTGACTATAATAGGAGCGATAACGGTGGCTGTTATTGGAGTGATAAGGGTGGCTATAGGAGAGATAAGGGTGGCTATTGCCAGGGATGATATGTAATGAGGTGGGGATATTGTATTGGTGATTTTTATGAGATGGTGTGATTTACTTGTGATTTCCTTTATATCTTCTGCAACTTGTTTTTGTTAATTCTGCAAATTTGATAATAGTTAGATATATGTTGAAATTATGAGCATGTGGGTATTGTCGGGCGGATTATGATATGGGCACGAGGTGCCAGGGAGAAATATTATGATTTTGTTATTGGCATGTGAGATGTCTGTGTAGTTATGATATGAAATATGGGCACGAGGTGCCGTGATAATATAATAAAATTGATATTGGCATGTTAATTGTACGTGCATTTGTGATATGAAATGTGTACACGAAGTGCCTTGAGTAAATAATGATGATATTGGCACATGCGTTTTCCGTGCCGTTGTGATAGAGATATTGGCACGAGGTGCCGTGGAAATATCAAAGTAGACTGAGACCCGTATTCTTGATTATGAAACGAGGTGTCACAGGGTGACTTTTATTTGAAAGAATTATATTCAAAATATTATTTGAAAGAGTTATATTGGAAAGATATTTATTTGATAGAAGTATAATCGAAATATATTCATTGGAAAGGATTATATTCTAAAGATTATTATTTGAAAAGCTTATAGGTGAAGGATTTATATTTGAAGAAGTTGATTAATTGGTTGCACTTGTATACATTAGTTGTTGAGCAATATTTATGGTGTTCTTGTTTGTCTGTTGTTTATATCACTAGTTAATTATTGCCGCTATCATTGTTATTTGTTTCCTATTATTTTTCATGCTATATTGCATAGGTTATTAGACTAGTGAGTGTCTTGACTCTACCTCGTCACTACTCCACCGAGATTAGTTTTGATACTTACTGGGTACCGACTGTGGTGTACTCATACTACACTTTTGCACATTTTTTTGCAGAGCTAGCTACTGGAGATATTAGACTCGAACAGAGTTAATGTGTTGATAGAAAGGATTCAAGGTGGAGCTATTTGGTCGCTGCAGTCCTCTGAAGCCTTTCCATTTTATTGTACTGTTAATTATTATTCAAACTATATTGAGTATTCGATCCTTGATATCATTTCATATATTCAGTTAGAGTTCTGATTCAGTATTACCAGTTTGGGAGGTTGTTTGAATATTTTCGTTGTTAGTTTTGACACTTGTATTAGATTAAAAAATGGCTTGAATTGTTATTATAGTTGGCTTACTTAGTCTTAGAGACTAAGTGCCATCACGACGCATGTGGTGGGATTTTGGGTCGTGACAAGTTTGTATCAGATCTCTAGGTTTATAGGTTCTATGAGTTACGAACGAGTTTAGTAGAGTCTGATGGATCGTACGGAGACATCTGCGCTTATCTTCGAGAGGCTACGGATATATTAAGATAGTTTCACTTCATTCATTCTTGTCATGCAAAATTTATTGATTTCGGAGTTTGAGCATTTATATCTCTATTCTCTCACAGATAGCGAGGACACGCGCTACCGGGTCAACTAGATAGACACCCAAGCCCCCTGCTAGAGCCGCGAGAGGTTAGGGCCGAGGTAGAGGTCAGGGAAGGCACGTGCCGCAGCTAGAGCACCTGTCAGAGGAGAAGTTGTGGAGCCGTCAGTGGCTCCAGTCAGGGGACAGGCACCTGAGGCGCCTGTTGTTACCCCTAGACTTTAGGAGATATTACCGCAGTTCCTAATCATGTTTGGTACATTGGATTAGGCGGGATTGATATCTGTTACACCAGCTACTTCGCAAATTGGGGGAGGAGCTCAGATTCCTACGATTCGTAATTCATAGCAACGGGTTCACATTGGTCAGGTTCCCGGTGTGGTGGCGGCATAGCCTATTATTCTGGTTCGACCTGAGGTTAGGCTAGGGGTATCAGAAGAGGAATAGAAGAGACTTGAGAGGTTTAAGAGGTATAGTCCACCTACTTTCAATGACACAGCTACAGAGGATGCCCAGAGATTTCTAAAAAAGTGTCACTGTATTCTCCGCACCATGGATATTGTGACGGTGAGCGGAATTGTATTTACTACATTTCAGATGTCAGGAGCAGCATATCAATGGTGGCAAGCTTATGAATAGGGCAAACCAGCCGATGCAATACCACCAACATGGGCTCAATTTTTAGAGATGTTTTTGAAAGGGTTTGCTCCCTAAACACTCCGAGATGCATGGTGCACAAAATTTGAACGGTTGCACCAGGGTACCATGACGGTGTCAGAATATGCTATCAGGTTCAATGAGTTAGCCGAACATGCACCTATCTTAGTACCTACAGTAGAGAGCGGATTCGCAGATTCATTGAGGGACTCGATTATGATCTTAAAATATGCATGGCTCGAGAGTTGCAAATTGATACTCCATTTCAACAAGTAGTGGAGATTGCGAAGAGGATTGAGGGTGTTCTAGGTGAGGAAAGGGAGTCTAAGGAGGCCAAATGATCTCGAAGCTCTGGAGGGTTCAGTGGAGTTTACTCTTCAGCTATGGCCCATTATGGCGGAGGCTCGAGCAGTTGGCCAGCTCGGTCCGCACATCATATTACTAGGGGTGCTCCAGTAAGTTCTTATAGTGCACCACTGACCCAAGATTCCTACAAAGATTATTCCAGTTATTTGGCACAGGCTTAGTATGAGCAGCTGCAACAATAGAGGGGTTGCTATGAATGTGGTGATACTAGACACATCATGAAAGATTGTCCCAGACTTGGGAGAGGCATATTTCATCAGGTCACTCAGGTTACAGGCCCCATTTCAGTTACTACTCCACCTACATATCCAGATAGGGGTGGAGGACAGACGGGTGGAGGGCGCCCTAGAGGGAGAGGCACGACCCATTGATATACTTTCCATGGTATGGTTGAGGCCGCTACAGCATATGGTGTCATTACTGGTATGACCTTGATTCGTTATAAAGGAATATTTTCTTAACTCAACTTGGTTTTGTATATCGAGCCGAGTCCTCCAATTATGCTCTACTTATGTGTGAGTTTTGTAATTTTTCTGATCCACTTGTATGTTTAGCCCTGTTGG
The DNA here is from genome assembly GCF_000393655.2 of Nicotiana sylvestris. Taxonomy (NCBI): domain Eukaryota; kingdom Viridiplantae; phylum Streptophyta; class Magnoliopsida; order Solanales; family Solanaceae; genus Nicotiana; species Nicotiana sylvestris. Next base: position 148,350,180 of record NC_091068.1, read on the forward strand.
GAGATTAGATGATGTTAGCCCGTGTCTATCATTTTTATTTTGTACACTACTGAGGGCTATAAGTCCGAAAGTGACTTTCTATTACTCACTATAGTGGAGTTTTGATGTCGAAATAATTGATTTCAATTTTATGAATTATATGCCCTATTGGTATGGGGGGTTATTATGTGTGTGAAAAATTATTTACGGAATTATAAACAAAAAGGAGAAAAAGGAAAGAAAGGAAATGGAAAATTTCAGTTGGCACAATGTGCAAAATACTTGTGATTCGGAGTTGAGGACGAGATCCTCGCATTTTTATATGATGTGAACTACTTAAACTAGACTACGAGCCACAGTGAAAGTTATATAAGGACTAGGTATTTGTGGTGAAAATTTTAGGAGTTTAAATTCTCCCTTTGTGAAATTAAATTGTACTATAGTATTAATAGGGAGTAAGACCTGTTAAGCTTATTTGATAATTCTTTTAGGTGTTTCTATGCATATTTATCCATATTCGTGTTATAACTATTGAGTTTTAGCTCACGAGGTGAGTACCCAGATGGCGTTAAATGTGACTCATTTATTCGAGTAAATAATTATGAGGTATTCATGCCTCGTGTCTCGTTGTTAGTAAGGTGGAGGTTTGAAATGAAATTTTTGTTAACATGAGGTTAATTGGAGATGTTGTAATTGATTATGAACAACTAGTAAGACTAGAGATGTGGTTATGGGCATACATATAATGTGTTTCATGTCCAGATATCAATATGTTAATGCAGTGCTTGTAATATTGAGATTGGTATGATTGATATACACATTGCGGTGCTTTGTTGGGTTGTGAATGTGTTGTTAGGAGTTGTTTTGGCATTACTCTGGCAGGGGGATAGGCCCAATTACAAGGGAAACTCTGCCAAAATTTCTGAAAAATTTGGGAGTTAGTAAATTTAGGAGAGTGTGTAACGACCCGGCCGGTCATTTCGAGAGTAATAGCCACAATACCCTATTTACTACCTTCTCCATATCTATTTTTTGCTATTGTGACTTGCCGGGAGGTTTCGTTTTGGTTTTTGGATTGTTTTGGGACACTAAGTCCCTAAATGGGAGCTTATGTCTTAAATTTTGGACCGTAGTCGGAGCAGTATGAAGACGGCTACGAAATGGAATTCCGTGGATTCTGTTAGCTCTGTTGGGTGATTTTGGGCTTAGGTGCATGTATGGATTGTGTTTTGGAGGTCCGTAGCTCAATTAGGCTTGAAATGGCAAAAGTCAAATTTTTTGAGTTTTGGATCAGTAGTGGAATTTTTGATATCACGGTCGGATTCCGATTCCGAAAGTTGGAGTAGGTCCGTAATGTTGATTTTGACTTGTCTTCAAAATTTGGGGTCAATCGGATGTGGTTTGGTTTGTTTCGGCATCGGTTGTCCAATTTGGAAGTTTCAAGTTCTTTAAGTTTGAAGCTTAGGATGATTCGTGATTTTAGCGTTGTTTGATGTGATTTGAGGGCTCAACTTAGTTCTTATGGTGTTTTATGATTGGTTGGTATGTTTGTTTGAGGTCTCGGGGGCTCGGGTGAGTTTCAAGGTATGTTTTGAGTGAGTTTAGACTTTTCGACACTCTAATGTTGTTCTGGGGTCTTTGGAAGTGCGGACCGCACATTTTGGGAGTGCTAAGGCAAAAGGGAAGTGCGGACCTCAGGTTAATTGTGCGTACCACACAATTTTGTGTGTGGCCGCACTTCAAGCCGCAGAGGAGTGTGCGGGCCGCACACAAGCACTCAGGAACTCTCAGATTCGCTGGTCCGACTTCAAAAGCTTATATCTTTTGATCTACGATGAATTTTGAGATGATTCAAAAACGAAAGTTATAGTCCTTCAAGTCTAGCTTATATTATTTGGACATCTGTAGAGAAAGTTATGACCAAAATACTAAATCCTAGCAGTGTAGTATTTTTGTGCGACCGCAGGAGCTGGGATGTGCGGCCGCACTTGGAATTGTGCAGACCACACATGGTGAGTTTAGAGAATGTACTATATAATTGAGGCTTAGGTTATTATTTCACTTTTGGACCTTGTGGTCTCGGTTTGAGACGATTTTTGTGCGTTTTTCAATCAATTCATCGGGGTAAGTGATTCTAACTCAGATTAGGTTAATATACATGAATATATCACTGATTTTATCATTTATTAATACCTTGAGATGAAAATTTGAGAAAATTGTAGAAACTTCATAAACCACAAATTTAGGATTTGAAGGTCGAGTTGTGATCAGAATTGGCTAATTTTGGTATGGTTGGACTAGTGAGTGAATGGGTGTTCATATTTTGTGACTTTTACCCAATTCCGAGACGAGGGCCCAGGCTCTTAGGGTGATTTTCGAATTTCTTTTTAAGTCTTGATCTCATTAATTAGATTAGTCTATTATATTTATACTAATGATATGTAGTTGCTTTTGGCTAGATTTGGTCCATTCGGAGTCGGATATTCGTAGAAAAGGCATTGTTATTGAGTGATTGAGCTTGGTTCGAGGTGACGAGTATGTACACAGGCAAATTGATGTAAAAACCCAATTTTCATTGAATAATAACCTGTTCTTCTACTTATTTGAGTAATATCAACACTTATAGTATTGTGTTAGCTTAGAAAAGCATGTCTACTTGCCTTAATTGCTTATCTGAACTCTGTGCAACATGTTTAGTGAAATTTCTTATTTTCATTGACTTGTGCTTAGTCTAAACTATAGGTCCTCTTGCTGCAACTGTTATTTCTGTTGTTTGAGTTGTATATTTACTTTGGGACTTTGGAATGGTATTCCGGTAGACCCCCATGTTCTGCATATTTATTTTGGGACTACGGAATGGTATTCCGGTAGATCACCCTATTCTGCATATTTACTTTGGGACTACGGAATGGTATTCCGGTAGATTCCCCTGTTCTGCATATTTACTTTGGGATATGGAACGATATTCTAGTAAATCCCCATGTTCTGCATATTTACTTTGGGTCTACGGAAAGATATTCCGATAGATCCCCCTTTTTTGCATATTTACTTTGGGACTACGAAACGGTATTCCGGTAGATCCCCCCTGCACATTTATGTTTGGGACTATGGGAAAATATCCTGGGAGATCTCCTATTGTTATCTCTGTGTACTGAGCTGTTGACTTTATGTGATTTCATTCTTGTTAAATATTAGTACTTATTTTTACTGCAATATTTCATTATGTCTAGTTTATTATATATATACAAGTAGGGCCCTGACCTGATCTCGTCACTACTCGACCGAGGTTAGGCTTGACACTTACTAGGTACCGTTGTGGTGTACTCATGCCCTTCCCTGCACATGTTTTTCATGTGCAAAACTAGGTACCATTTATCAGCCGCATTATCAGTGAGGCGAGGCAGCTGCAGAGACTTTGAAGTATATCTGTCGCGTCTGCAGACCTCGGAGTCCTTATCTACTTTTCCCCATGTCAAACACTTCTTGTATTTCCTTTTGTTAGACTCTGGAGTTTAGAGACATTGTTTTCTTTCTGTAGCTTATGACTTACGATATTTCGGGTTTTGGGAGAGTTTATGTATATTTTGAGAGTGATCGTGGTATATGCTGAGTGAAATCTTAATTTCTTATTTAAATCTACCAGTAAATTGCTAGCTTTTATGTTTTCATTTCATTTCCGCAAAAATGTTACGCTTACCTAGTCATAGAGACTAGGTGCCGTCCCGATAGCTCACAGAGGGAAAACTTGGGTCGTGACAAGTTGGTACCAGAGCTCTAGGTTCATAGGAGTCGTGAGTCACAAGCCAGTTTATTAGAGTCTCGTAGATCGGTACGGAGATGTCTGTACTTATTTTTGGAAGGCTATGAAACTGTTAGGAAAGTTACACTTATTTCATTCCTATCGTGCAAGCTTATTGATCTCGAAGTTTGAACTTTTATCATTCCATTCTCTCGCAGATGGTGAGGAAATGAACTATAGTTATCGTTGATGCTGCTCCTAGAGCAGGTGTCGGTAGAGGTAGAGACAGAGGCAGAGGCCGACGAGTAGTGTGTATCATAGTTAGAGCACCTATCAGAGCAGTAGTTAAGGGGCCGCCAGTAGCTCCAGTTGGGGGCAGGTACCGGAGGCGCCTGCTGTTACATTCGGACCTTAGGAGACCTTAGCACAATTCCTGAGCATATTTGGTACATTTGTTCAAGCGGGGTTGATTCAGGTTGTACCAGCTATTTCACATACCGGGGGAGGGACCTAGACTCCCGCCGATGTCACGACCCAAGTTTGCCCTCCGTAAACTGTCATCACGGCACCTAGTCTCTACGACTAGGTAAGCCTAACAATTTGCGAAAAAAGAAACGAAAGATAAAACTGGCCAAAAACTGCGGATAAAACATAATAAAAATGTTTAAGATGCCGCTCGGCATATACAAATACACACTCATAAACTGAGTCACCTCCCAAAACCCGGAATCTCATGAAATCACAAGCTATGGATACTACATATTGTTCTAACTCCAGAATGTTTAATCGAAGGAAAATACAGAAGGCTATAGCTAAAAGAGAGAATAGAGAGGGACTCCTCGGTTTGCGGACGCAGCAGATATACCTTGAAGTCTCTGAAGATTGTCTCGCCTCACTGATAGTGTGGCTGAGACGAAGAACCTGGATCTACACACGAAAAATATGTGTAGGAAAGGGCATGAGTACACCATAGCGGTACCCATTAAGTGCCAAGTCTAACCTCGGTCAAGTAGTAACGAGGAAGGTCAGGGATCTACTGATTATATATGTATATAAAACAAGGTAAAATAGTAATAAGTACGACAGTATAATTAAAAACCCTAACAGTTGATAATGAGTAAATCACAGACAGAATATACTCAGTACACAGAGATAGCAACAGGGGATCTCCCAGGATATCGTCCTGTAGTCCCAAACGTAAATGTGCAGAAGATCTCCCGGTATATCATCTCGTAGTTTGAATCATAAATATGCAGGGGAAACTCCAGGAATACCAATTCGTAGTCCCAAAGTAAATATCCAATATGGGGAATCTAATGGGTGTTGTCCCGTAGTCCAAACATAATGTGCTGGGGGGTCTACCTGAATACAGATCCATAGTCCCAAAGTAAACATGCAGGGGGATCTCCCGGGATATCGTCCCGTAGTCCGAAAGTAAATACACAACAGTCTCAGAAGAATTTACAGCTCTATTTGGGAATTAAACAGGAAAGTCTACTCTAACATGCTGCACAGAGTACAAGTAGGCAATTAAAGCAGATAAGTCAATCAAATCACATAAGCATGTTTTTCCTAAACTAAGCAAGAGGCTTCAAGTACAAGTATTGCTCAATTACAAGAAAACATAGGTATTAACTTAATGAAAACGGGATTTTTCAACAATTAGCACGTGTACGTACTCGTCACCTCATGTACACAACACTCATATAACAACAATACAAATCCTAAGGGGAGTTCCCCTACACAAGGTTAGGCAAGCCACTTACCTCGAACCAACTCAATCAGCTCGAAATCATGTTCTTACCACGAGTACCTGACTCCAAATGGCCCAAATCTATTCAAATTAATTGCATAAAGTAAATATAACTTCAAGTAACTAATTTAACTAATTAATTCGAAGCTAACACACGAAATTAAGAAAATCACCCTCAAACTTTTACCCCCAATTTCCTTAATTAAAAGAGGAAAACAAATATAGATTATAGTTCTAGGATCAAAGTCAAGATAGAAATCGTTACCCAATGTTTCTCATTCAAAAACCCTCGACAAATTTCCCTCAACCGAGCTCCAAATTGTTTTTCTAAGTTATGAGTTCAAACCTTTGTTTTTCCCTTTTACTGCCCAGCGATTTTGGCACCTGCGAGGGTCTTACCGCACCTACAGTCCCACTTTTGTGGCCTTTTATCTGCATCTGCAACTTTTCATTAAATGGCCATAAGTCGCACCTACGACCCTATACTCGCAGATGCGGTCAACTTCTGCGGTTCTTGGGCCACATCTGCGACCAACTTAACTTAGGTCTCAAACCGCACCTACGGTCATCGTACCGCTTCTGTGGCGCTGTACCTATGGTCCTGCACATGCAAGTGCGGTTATGATAGGTTTAGCAACTTAGATATTTGCCTAAGTCCAAATTCCAATCCATTAGACATTCGAAACTCACCCGAGGCCCTCGGGATCTCAACCAAACATTCCAACCAATCCTAAAATATCATACAAACTTATTCCAACCCTTGAATCACATCAAACAACGCTAAAACCTTAAATCACCCTCCAATCCAAGCCTTAGGAACTAGAAATCTCAAGAATCGTACACCCGATGATAAATCCAACCAAACCAAGTCCGATTGACCCCAAAATTTGCATACAAGTCACATTCAACCTACGGAGCTATTCAAACTCTTGGAATCGGATTTCAACCCCGATATCAAAATTTCACTATCGAACCAGAAACTTCAAAAATTTAACCTTCGGTATTTCAAGCCTAAATAAGCTATGGACCTCAAAAACATAATTCGAACACAGCCCTGAGCCTGGAATCACCCAACAGAGCTAACGGAACCGACAAAATTTTATTCTGAGGTCGTCTTCACACTGCTCCGACTATGGTCTAAATTCTAAAACTTAAACTCTCATTGAGGGACTAAGTGTCCCAAAACACTCCAAAACACAAAAGGAATCCTCCCAGCAACTCACAATAGTAGCAACAAACATGGGGAAAACAATTAATAAGGGATCGGGGCATTAATTCTTAAAATGATCGGCCGGGTCATTACAGTCGTTCACACTCTAGAGCAGTGAGTTCATATTGGTCAGGTTCCAGGTGTCATGGTGACACAGCATGTGGTCCCATTTCAGCAGGTGTAGGGATCGCTTGCCGGGTAGAGGACAAGTGGATCCAAGAGAGAGAGTACATAGAGGTGAGGAGACCTCGTAGACTAGAGAGATCTACTGGTCCTTATTTTGGAGGTAGGGTACGGCATGGTAGAGGTATTGTGGGTCAGTAAGTTTAGTTTGAATTTCAGGCTTCGCATAGTGTTTTATGTGTTCATGGGTCTCAGGATACCCGTACCGCACAATTCCCATAGCCACGTCAGCAGCGAGGTCGTTTTGAGTGTGGAGACACTCGCCATGTGGTAAGGATTTTCCTAGACTTATGAGGGATGCACCTCCACAAACTTCTTACGCATCGCGTGCCCCACCGCATCATCAGGCCATGATTCTAGCACCAGTTGCTACTCCACATACTCAGCCAGCTCGAGGTGGATGTCGGGGAGGCTAGGTCAGATACTATGCCCTTCCTAATCATATAGAGGCAATTGCTTCCAATTTTGTTATTACAGGTGTTGTTCTGGTTTGTCATAGAGATGCATTGGTTCTATTCGATCCAGGCTCCACGTGTTCCTATGTGTCATCTTGTTTTGCCCCGCATTTGGGCATGTCTAGGGATTCGTTAAGTTCACATATTTATGTGTTTACTCCTATGGTAGATTCTCTTGTTGTGGACCGCGTGTATTAATCGTGTTTTATTACTCTTAGTGGTTTTGAGACAAGAGCCAATTTGTTATTGCTCAGCATGGTAGATTTTGATGTTATCTTAGGAATGGATTGGTCGTTACCCCATTATGCTATTCTTAATTGTCACGCCAAGGCCGTGATGCTAGCTATGCCAAGTGTATCACGATTAGAGTGGAGGGGTACCTTATATTACACTCCTAACACAGTTATGTCAATTCTTAAAGCTCAACGAATGGTTGAGAAGGGTTGTGACACGTATCTAGCCTATGTGAGAGATATCGGTATTGATACCCCTACAGTGAGTCAGTTCCGGTAATGAGGTATTTCTCTGATGTATTTTTAGCTGATCCTCTGGGCATGCTGCCCGACAAAGATATTGATTTTGGCATTGATTTATTGTCGGGCACTTAGCCCATCTCTATTCCTCCTTATTGTATGGCCCCTCATGAGTTGAAGGAGTCGAAAGAAATGTTGCAGGAATTGCTTGATAAGGGCTTCATTAGGCCCAGTGTGTCACCTTGGGGTGCTCATGTCTTGTTTGTGAAGAAAAACGATGGTTCTATGTGTATGTTCATTGATTATTGCCAGTTGAACAAAGTTACAGTGAAGAACATATATTTATTGCCTCATATTGATGACTTATTTGATCAGTTAAACGGCGCTAGAGTGTTCTCCAAGATTGACTTGCGCTCAGGTTATCATCGATTGAAGATTCGGGGGCCAAATATACCGAAGATTTCTTTTAGGGCTCGGTATGGTCATTACGATTTCCTTGTGATATCATTTGAGCTGACCAACACCCCAGCAACATTTATGTATTTGATGCACAACGTATTTTAGCCTTATCTTGATACTTTCATCATTGTCTTCATTGAAGACATCCGGGTGTACTCACGAAGTCGGGAGGATCATGAGCAACACTTGAGAACAATAGTTCAAACCTTGAGAGGGAAGAAATTTTATGCAAAGTTCACAAAATGTGAGTTCTGGTTGTATCGAGTAGCGTTTTTGGGTCACGTAGTGTCGAGTGAAGGGATCAATGTGGATCCAAAGAAGGTAGAGGCAGTGCATAGTTGGCCCTGACCGTCCTCTACTATAGAGATCCAGAACATTCTTGGTTTAGTGGGTTATTACCGTTGATCGGCTGAGGGATTTGCATCTATTGTAGCACCTATGACCGCGATGACCCAGAAGGGTGCTCCATTCAGGTGGACAGGGGAGTGTGAGGAGAGCTTTCAGAAGCTCAAGACATCTTTGACTACATCCCCAGTATTGGTATTGCCTACAGGTTCGGGGTCTTACACCATCTATTGTGATGCTTCACGGATTGGTCTTGGTGCGGTGTTGATGTAGGACGGTAGGGTGATTTCTTATACATCCAGAAGTTGAAGGTGAATGAGAAGAATTATCCCATCCATCATCTTGAGTTAGCAGCTATCATTCATGACTTGAAGATTTGGTGCCATTATTTGTACGATGTTCCTTGTGAGATCTAGACCGATCACTGGAGTTTGCAGCACCTGTTCAAGCAAAAGGACCTTAATTTGCATCAGCAAATGTGGTTGGAGCTACTTAAATATTATGACATCACTATTTTGTATCACCCGGAGAAGGCCAATGTAGTAGCCGATGCTTTGAGTGGCCGGGCGGAGAGTTTGGGGAGTTTGGCATAACTTCCAGCAGCAGAGAGGCCCTTAGCATTGGATATTCAGGCCTTAGCCATCAAGTTCGTTAGATTGGACATTTCTAAGCGAAGTTGTGTATTGGCTTGCGTGGTCTCTCGGTCTTATCTTTATGATCATATCAGGGAGCATCAGTATGATGACCCCCATCTTCTAGTCCTTCAAGATAGGGTTAGGTGAGGTGATGCTAGAGATGTGACTATTGGTGATGATGGCGTGATGAGGATGCATGGCCGGATATGTGTGCTCAATATGGATGGGCTTTGGAAGTTGATTCTTGAGGAGGCCCACAGCTCGCAGTATTTCATTCATCCGTGTGTAGCGAAGATGTACCAGGATTTGAGATAGCACTATTGGTGGAGGAGGATGAAGAAGGATATAGTTGGGTTTGTGGCTCGGTGTCTCAACTGTCTGCAGGTCAAGTATGAGCATCAGAGACCGGGTGGCTTGCTTCAAAAGTTAGATATCCCAGAGTGGAAGTGGGAGCAAATCACCATAGATTTCATAGTTAGGCTCCCACAGACTTTGAGAAAGTTTGATGCTATTTGGGTAATTGTGGATCAGCTGACCAAGTCAGCTTATTTCATCCCAGTGATAACTACTTGCTCTTCAGAGAGGTTGGTTAAGATTTATACCCGAGAGATTGTCCGCCTTTATGGTGTCCTAGTTTCCATCATTTCAGACAGTAGTACACAGCTTACATCACGGTTCTAGAGAGCCGTACAGTAGGAGTTAGGCACTATGGTAGAGTTGAGCATAATATTTCACCCCCAGACAGACGGGCAGTCCGAGCGCATGATTCAGATTCTATAAGATATGCTTTGTGCTTGTGTGATGGAGTTTGGAGGTTCATGTGACTAGTTCTTGCCACTTGTGGAGTTTTCCTACAACAACAGTTATTAGTCCAGCATTCAGATGGCACTGTATAAGGCTCTCTATGGTAGGCAGTGTCGGTCCCCAGTGAGTTGGTTCGAGCCGAGCGAGGCTCGATTGTTGGGTACAAACTTGGTCCAGCATGCCTTGGATAAGTTGAACGTGATTCAGGATAGACTTTGCATAGCTCAATCCAGACAGAAGAGTTATGTGGACCGGAAGGTTTGCAAGTTGGCGTTTATGGTTGGAGAGCGTGTCTTGCTTCGGATATCGCCTATGAAGGGCGTCATGAGGTTCAGGAAAAAGGGCAAGCTTAGCTCGAGGTACATTGGTCCTTTTGAGGTATTGCTGCATGTTGGGGAGGTTGATTATGATATTACTCTACTCCATGCCTAGCAGGAGTTCATCCGGTATTCCACGTTTTTATGCTACGAAAGTGTCACGGTGATCCGGCTCATGTATTGGATTTCAGTTCAGTCCAGTTGGACAAGGATCTATCTTATGTTGAGGAGCCAATGGCTATCTTAGACAGGCAGGTCAAAAAGCTAAGGTCAAAGAGATTGCTTCAGTAAATGTTCAGTGTAGGGGCCAGCCTGTCGAGGAGGCAACTTGGGAGACCGAGTAGGATATACACAGTCGTTATCCTCATCTTTTCACCACTTCAGGTATGTCTTTATGCTCGTTCGAGGATAAATGATTGTTTTAAGAGGGGGAGGATGTAATGACCCATCTGGTTGTTTTGAGAGTAATAGCCCTGATCCCCTACTTACTACCTTCCCTATATCTATTTTCTGCTATGGTGACTTGCCGGGAGGTTTTTTGGAGTGTTTTCGGATAGTTAGTCCCTAAATGGGAGCTTAAGTCCTAGAATTTGGACCGTACCCGAAATAGTATGAAGACGTCTCCGTCGATTCTGTTAGCTCCGTTGGGTGATTTTGGGATTAGGGGCATGTCCGGGTTGTATTTTGGAGGTTCGTAGCTCAATTAGGCTTGAAATGGCGAAAGCCAAATTTTTGGAGTTTTGGACCAGAAGTGGGATCTTTTATATCGGGGTCCGATTCCGATTTTGAAAGTTGGAGTAGGTCCGTAATGTTGATTTTGACTTGTGTTCGACATTTGGGGTAAATGGATATGGTTTGGTTGGTTTCGGCATCTATTGTCAAATTTGGAAGTTTCAAGTTCTTTAAGTTTGAATAGGAGGATGATTCGTGATTTTAGTGTTGTTTGATGTGATTTGAGGGCTTGACTAGTTTGTATGTGTTTTAGGATTGGTTGGTATGTTTAGTTGAGATCTCGGGGGCCTCGGGTGAGTTTCGAGGTGAGTTTTGAGCGAGTTCGGGCTTTTCGACACTCTAATGTGTTTCTGGGGGTCTTTGGAAGTGCGGACCGCACATTTTGGGAATGATAAGGCAAAAGGGAAGGCTTTTAGGGTGATTTTCAAATTTCTTATTTAAGTCTTGATCACATTAATTAGATTTGTCTATTATATTTATATTTATGATATGTAATTGCTTTTAGCTAGATTTGGGTCATTCAGAATAGGATACTCGTAGAAAAGGCATTGTTATCGAGTGATTGAGCTTGGTTCGAGATAAGTGGCTTGCTTAACCTTGTGGGGGCAATTCTCCTTAGGATTGGTACTATTTTAGTTATGTGAGTGTCGTGTACATGAGGTGACGAGTACGTACACAGGCACATTATTGTAAAAACCCGATTTTCACTAAATAATAACCTGTTCTTCTTCTTATTTGAGTAATATCAGCACTTATAGCATCATGTTAGCTTAGAATAGCATGTCTACTTGCCTTAATTGCTTATCTGAACTCTATGCAGCATGTTCAGTGAAATTTCTTATTTTCCTTGACTTGTGCTTAGTCTAAACTGTAGGTCCTCTTGTTGTAACTATTATTTCCATTATTTGAGCTGCATATTTACTTTGGGACTACGGAACGGTATTCCGGTAGATCCTTATTCTGCATATTTACTTTGGGACTACGGAATGGTATTCCGGTAGATCCCCATGTTCTGCATATTTACTTTGGGAGTACAGAAAGGTATTCCGGTAGATCCCCATGTTCTGCATATTTACTTTGGGACTACGGAACGGTATTCCGGTAGATCCCCATGTTCTTCATATTTACTTTGGGACTACAGAATAGTATTCCGGTAGATCCCTCTGTTTTGCATATTTACTTTGGAACTACAAAACGGTATTCTGGTAGATCCCTCCGCACATTTACGTTTGGGACTACTGGACAGTATCCTCGGAGATCTCCTGTTGTTATCTCTGTGTACTGAGTTGTTGACTTTCCATGATTTCATTCTTGTTAAATTTCAGTACTTATTTTTACTACAATATTTCATTTTGTCCTAGTTTATTATATATATATATATATATATATATATATACACCAGTAGGTCCCTGACTTGATCTCGTCACTACTCGACCAAGATTAGGCTTGGAACTTACTGGTACCATTGTGGTGAACTGATGCCTTTCCCTGCACATGTCTTTCGTGTGCAGATCCAGGTACCGCTTATCAGCCGTATTATCAGTGAGGCGAGGAAGATGTAGAGAATTCAAGGTATATCTGTCGCGTCCGTAGACCTTAGAGTCCCTATCTACTCTTCCCCATGTCAAACACTTCTTGTATTTCCTTTTGTTAGACTCTGGAGTATAGAGACATTTTTTTCTTTCTAGAGTTTGTGACTTACGATATTCCGAGTTTTGGGAGAGTTTATGTACATTCGAGAGTGATCGCGAGCGGTATCTTAATTTCTTATTTAAATCTACCTGTAAATTGCTAGATTTTATGTTTTCGTTTCATTTCTGCAAAAATGTTAGGCTTACCTAGTCGTAGAGACTAGGTGTCGTTACGATGGTCCACGGAAGGAGAACTTGGGTCATGACAGATTGAGATGTGTGAAAGAAGAGATAAGTTATGTTATGTGTTTGGGAACAGACTTTACTTATCATTCGAGGACTAATGATCCTGAGTGGGGGAGAATGTAACACCCCGGAAAATTTTGAAGTACTTAAGCCATATTAAGAAAGTTGATGTATGCTAATTATATTATTATGTGTGCACATGAGGACTATTAATATGATGGATATCAATTAGATATGATAATAAGTGTACGAGGCATATTATAAGTGATTTGGGGTCTAAGGAGAGGCGTAAGTCTAAGCCAAGTTAGAAAATTACATGATAGACTAAAGTTCCAAATGAGTACGAACAAGACCAAAATTTGGATGAGCATATCTACATATAGATAAGGAGTTATGTGATGCCCAACCTATCAAATGAAAGATCTTAGAGTCTAATTTCTAATGCTTCAAACTGTTCATCATTTCGACCACTTCTACAGGAAGTTATGACCAAATTACTAAAAATTGGCAGAATTTTATACCACCGGCTCGCTCCATGCAACGCCCCATGCACCGCGCCTGTAGAAAATTCCAGAATGTTTCCAAATTTCGTTTCAAGACACATTTTTCACTACCGCGCCGCCCCATGCGTCGCGGCTGTGCAAATCCTATTTTTTTTATAACCTGATCCTATATTCAGTGTTTATTTTTCCCACTTCATTTGGACGGATTTTGGAGCTCTTCTCTACTCTCTCAAGACCATCAACTCCTCTCTTCTTCAAGGTAAGCAATCATCATTATCTTGGTGTGAAATTCCATTATTTTTACACTAGTATTGATGAAATCTACACATAAAATACTTAGTTCTTCAAGATATTTCTTCAAGAACTCAAAGGAGGGTTTTGCAAGATTTCTTCCAAAGGGTAATCCTACACCCTTATACTTACATGTATGGATTTATTATGGGAATATGAGTATGGATTAAGTATTGGAACTCTTGGTATGGTGATTAGAAGCCATAAGTTCCCAATTTAAATACATAATTATTGTAGAGATTGAAAGATGATTATTTGATGAAATTTTATTGGTTAGGTGTGGATGGATGGTCATACATGTGATGTTGGAAGTTATAAATTGTTTAAGAATGAAGGTGAGATAAGTTGTTGAAAAATGGTGGTAGTTGGATGAACTAATTCTATGGTTATGAGATTTATGCCTACTAGGTGTTTGATAAAATGTCTAAATGACTTAAAGTACAGAAATCTTGCTCATATTGGTGCAATTGTGTTGCATTGTTGTAGATTGAAATTTGGTTAGTGTGGTGGATCATCGTAGTATTATTAAGGGGAGAATTTTATATTTGAGCCATCCGGAGGTGGTTTCACTCGCGAATATCATTTAAAGTATCGGATTAGCTTCGCCAAATAAGTATCTTGCCTAACCTTGTGTGGGGAAAATTACCCCTTAGGCATTGAGTCTTATGTGGAATTTGTGTGATTAAAAACCACGTACATGAGGTAACGAGTATGTACTTGATTTATATGTGCAAATTATATCGGTTAAAATTCGTAGATACCCTTATGTATTAAATTGGAAAATTGTTGGAACTTATGAAATCCCTTATTTGTCATGCCTCCTTCTTTGTTTGTCGAGGTTGTTTTTATATGCTAAATTGGTATGATTGTTACTTGAACTTTTATGTGATTTTCCTGTGTTCGTTGATTTGATCTTTCCTGGACATAATTATATTATGGAGTTTTCCATCTGCAAATAATTAATTAAGTAAGTCTAAATTGAGGTATTAATATATTTATCGAAAATTAAGATTTAGGAAAGTGTTGTCTTATGCTGAGTTATTTTTCCATCTTTATTGTCGTTTTTAGGTTTTATATGTGGTGTGTGGAGCCTTGGGCTATTTGTTGTAAAATTAATTGATTTAGTTGTATATTTGAAATTGGTTGTGGCTTATGGACAAATTGTGATGCGAAGTGATTATGTGGTATTGTTGTGATAGTTTTCTATGTAAATTGTTGTTTGGGTTATTGTTATGCGGCGTATAAGGGTGACATTCCACTGTTGATATTATGTGGGTATAAGGGTGGCATTTCACTATGGTAATGTGTGTTGGGATATTGTCTGGGCAGAGCGATAAGGCTGGCTATTAAACGGAACAATAAGAGAGGCTAATATAGGAGCGATAAGGGTGGCTATAGGAGAGATTATTGTGGCTATTGTCAGGAATGATATGTAATAAGGTGGGGATATTGTATTGGTGATGTTTGTGAAATGTTGTGATTTACTTGCGATTTCCTTTATATCTTGTGCAACTTATTTTTGTTAATTCAGCAAATTTGATAACAGTCAGATATATGTTGAAATTATGAGCATGTGGGTATTGCCGGAGCGGATTATGATATGGGCACGAGGTGCTGAGGAGAAATATTATTGATTTTGTTATTGGCACGTGAGATGTCCGTACAGTTATGATATAAAATATGGGCACGAGGTATCGTGGTAATATAATAAATTGATATTGGCACGTGAATTGTCCGTGCAGTTGTGATATGAAATGTGTGCACGAAGTGCCTTGAGTAAATAATGATGATATTGGCACGTGAGTTGTCCATGCTGTTGTGATAGAGATATTGTCATGAGGTGTCATGGAAATATGTGTCACGACCCGGATTTCCCACCATCGGGTGTCGTGATGGTGCCTACTATCGGAGCTAGGAAAGCCAAATATATAAAACATTTTCTTACTTTCTTCCAAACAATATAATAAACAAGACAAAATTTAAACGGAAGACTTTAAATCTAAAGCAACTGAGAACCAAAAGTGCGGAAGTTTGAACCAAAATGCTACCCAGAGTCTGGTGTCACTAGCTCACAGACTACTACAAAATACTACAATCAATGTCTGAAAGGAAAATACATCATGTTTGTCTGATACAAGATAAACAAACGAAAAACATGGAAAGAGACTTCAGCTTGCGAATGCCAGTTAGGCTACCTCGAAAGTCCCTGGACTGAAGATAGCTCCCAGAAGTCCTACTGCTGCGGTCCGTAAGCTGCTCCCTGATCTGTGCACAAAAATGCACAGAGTGTAGCATCAGCACAACCGACCCCATGTGCTGGTAAGTGCCTGGCCTAATCCCGGCGAGTAGTGACGAGGCTAGATAGTACCTACCACAATTAACCTATACAAATATATATATATATATAACAAGTGCAAGAAAACAATAACAAGATAATACAAAATAAAACTGGGAGGGGACATGCTATCGGGGAGTAACAGATAAAAATGAAATATCTGAAATAAAAAGAAGAAACTCTGGTTTCCATGATATATAAATATATATATATATAGTGGACGGCGTGCCACACGATCCCATAATATCATATATAAGTGGACGGCGTGCCACACGATCCCTTTTAACAATATATTGGTGGACGACGTGCCACATGATCCCTATTTCCATATACCACGTGGTAGGCGTACCACCCGCTCCCATTTCATCTTTATCACAGTGCACAATATGTCACCGGCAACGGAGGCCAATAACCAAGTGGACAGCGTGCCACACGATCCCAATTCATATCATATATAAGTGGACGGCGTGCCACACGATCCCATAATATCATATATAAGTGGACGGTGTGCCACACGATCCCATAATATCATATATAAGTGGACGACGTGCCACACAATCCCATAATATCATATATAAGTGGACGGCGTGCCACACGATCCCATAATATAGTTCATAATATCTGACTTCATATAGTAGACCCCTTTAGGGGAGAATAACAACTCAATACCTTTAACCCGGCAAGGGTACAGCTAACAACCCAAAATATCCCGACAAGGGACAATATATATATCAGTCTACACATCTCGGCAAGGGAGTATTCACAACACATTCTCCTTTTAAATCATTCTTCCTCAATCGTTCACATTATATGAAACTTATCAAATAAACAAGGAGCTTGTGTCACATTATTCGAATTAAAAGCAATCAAGACTCACGGTCATGCTAGACTCCGGTGCATAGATAACCGTCACCATGCCTATACACCGTACTCCACATTAGCAAGTAGCAAATATCATCCTAATCCTATTCCCTCAAGCCAAAGTTAGAACAAACACTTACCTCGAATGCTCCAAACTCAACTCACGCTTCTAGTATAGCTTTACCTCTTGATTCCACCACCAATCCGCTCGAATCTAGTCATAAGTTACTTAATCACATTAATAATTACTAAATGAATCATCCCCAATGCATGAAAATAGATTTTTCAAGGTTTTTCCCAAAAAGGTCAAAAATACCCCCGGACCCACGTGGTCGAAACTCGAGGTTCGGACCAAAACCCGGTTACCCATTCCCCCATGAATCCAAATATATGATTTGTTTTTAAATCGGACCCCAAATTGAGGTCCAACTTCTCAATTTGTAGAAAACCTAGGTTCTACCCAAAACACCCAATTTTCCCCATGAAAATCTTTGATTTGAAGTTGAAATTATGTTAAAAGATGTTAAGGAATAAAGAAATTAAGTTAGAAATCACTTACCAATCGTTTTGGAGAAAAAAAGTTGTTTGGAAAATCGCCTCTTAGGTTTTGGGTTTTTGAAAAGTGAAAAATGACTGAGATTTTCCGAACTTGTATACCTTTCTGAGGACCTAGCGCGGACCGCACAAAAATGTGTTGCGGCCACGCCGAGTGGGAGAAAATTGGGGCTTTTCTGAACCCTTCTAGCGCGGACCGCACTATTTTGGTGCGCGGCCGCGCTGGTTAACCTGAAACCCTAGCCCTCAGACTCAGCCACGCGGACCGCACAGAAAGGCATCGCGGCCGCGCGGCTCCAGCGCGGACCGCGCGGAAATGACCGCGGCCGCGCTGGTGTCTGCAACACCTGAACCTGCATTTTCTTAAGTCCAAGACCTCCCGGGCCCCATTCAAAACTCACCCGAGCCCTCGGGGCTCCAAACCAAACATGCACACAACCTTAAAAACATCTTACGGACTTACTCATGCGATCAAATCGCCAAAATAACATCATATACATAGGATCAAGCCTCAAACACATGATTTTCTTTCTTCAACTTTCATAACTTAAATTCTCCATTTTTAGTTCGAAACACGTCATATGACGTCCGTTTTTAGTCAAACTTTACAGATAGTGCTTACCACATATTTAAGACTTGTACCGGGTGTCGGAACCAAAATACGAGCCCGATACCTATATTTTCTAACTCCTTTTCATTTCAAATTTTCATATCAAATTTCAGAAAAACAATTTCTTTTAAAAATTCATTTCTCGGGCTTGGGACCTCAGAATTTAATTCCGGGCACATGCCCAAGTCCCATATTTTTCTACGGACCCTCCGGGACTGTCGAATCACAGGTCCGGGTCCATTTACCCAAAATGTTGACCGAAGTCAATTATGCATATTAATATCAAAATTCATCAAATTTTTTCACATAATTCACATATTCTAACATAAAATCTTTCCGGCGACGCGCCCGAACTGTGCATGCCAATCGAGGTGACTAAAAACAATGTTTTCAAGGCCTCGAAAGCGTAGAACAAGGAAGAACTACGGTGATGACCCTTCGAGTCGTAACATTCTCCACCTCTAAAACAACTGTTCGTCCTCGAACGGACAAAAGAAAGAAGTACCTGAGTCGGGAAATACATGAGGATAACGACTCCGCATATCAGACTCGGACTCCCAAGTCGATGCCTCAGGAGGCTGACCTCTCCACTGAACACGCACCGAAGGAAAACTCTTCGACCTCAACTGTCGAACCTGCCGGTCTAGAATAGCCACCGGCTCCTCCTCATATGACAGATCCTTTTCCAATTGGACAGTGCTGAAATCTAACACGTGCGATGGATCTCCGCAATACTTCCGGAGCATAGATACATGAAACATGAGATGCACAACTGACAAGCTAGGTGGCAAGGCAAGTCTATAAGCCACCTCTCCCACACGATCAAGAATCTCAAACGGGCCGATGAACCTAGGGCTGAGCTTTCCCTTCTTCCCAAATCTCATCACGCCCTTCATAGGCAATACACGGAGCAATACCCGCTCCCTAACCATGAAAGCAACATCTCTGACCTTGCGGTCTGCATAACTCTTTTGCCTGGACTGAGCTGTACGAAGTCTATCCTGAATAATCCTGACCTTGTCCAAGGCCTCCTGAACCAGATCCGTACCCAATAATCGAGCCTCTCCCGGCTCAAACCATCCAACTGGAGACCGACATAGCCTACCATACAATGCCTCATACGGAGCCATCTGAATGCTGGACTGGTAGCTGTTGTTGTAGGCGAACTCTGCTAAAGGCAAAAACTGGTCCCACGAGCCTCCAAAATCAATGACACAGGCTCGGAGCATGTCCTCAAGAATCTGAATAGTCCTCTCGGACTGACCGTCCGTCTGGGGATGAAATGCTGTACTCAACTCAACCTGGGTGCCCAACTCTCGCTGAACCGCTCTCTAGAAATGCGAGGTAAACTGCGTACCCCGATCCGAAATGATAGATAGCGGCACCCCATGAAGGCGAACAATCTCCCTGATATAAATCTCGGCTAACCTTTTGGACAAATAGGTGGCTGCAACAAGAACAAAATGCGATGACTTGGTCAGCCTATCAACCATGACCCAAACTGCATCAAACATTTTCCGAGTCATCGGAAGTCCAGTAACGAAATCCATCGTAATCCTCTCCCACTTCCACTTGGGAAGTGCAATCCTCAGAAATAGACCACCAGGTCTTTGATACTCGTACTTAACCTGCTGACAATTCAAACACCGAGCCACATGCACAACGATGTCTTTCTTCATCTTACGCCACCAATAGTGCTGCCTCAGATCCTGATACATCTTCGCGGTGCCCGGGTGAATAGAATACCGAGAACTGTGGGCCTCCGCTAAGATCAACTCTCGAATCCCATCAACATTGGGCACACAAACTCGCCCCTGCAATCTCAATACCCCATCATCATCTAAGGTTACTTTCTTGGCACCTCCACGCTGCACCGTGTCTCTCAAGACACACAAATGGGGATCCTCAAACTGTCGCTCGCGGATACGCTCTAATAGTGAGGAACGAGCAACCGTGCAAGCTAACACTCTGCTAGGCTCAGAAATATCCAACCTCACAAGACGATTGGCCAAGGCCTGAACATCCAAAGCAAGCGATCTCTGGCTGACTGGAATATAAGCAAGACTACCCATGCTGGCGGACTTCCTGCTCAATGCATCGGCCACCACATTGGCCTTCCCCGGGTGGTATAAGATAGTAACATCATAATCCTTTAGCAACTCTAACCACCTCCTCTACCTCAAATTCAACTCTTTCTGCTTGAACAGATACTGAAGACTCTTGTGATCAGTGTAAACCTCACACATCACGCCATATAAGTAATCCCTCCAGATCTTCAAGGTATGAACAATGGTTGCCAACTCGAGATCATGAACCGGATAATTCTTCTCGTGGATCTTCAACTGCCTCGAAGCATAAGCAATGACTTTGCCTTCCTGCATCAACACTGCACCAAGCCCAATACGAGATGATTCACAATAGATCGTATATGGCCCTGAACCTGTGGGCAAAACCAATACCGTTGTCGTAGTCAGAGCCGTCTTGAGCTTCTGAAAGCTCGCCTGACACTCGTCCGACAACCTGAACTGGGCACCTTTCTGGGTTAATCTGGTCATAGGGGATGCAATGGATGATGAAAACCCCTCCACGAACTGACGATAGTAACCTGCTAACCCCAGGAAACTCCGAATCTCCGCAGCTGAAGCTGGTCGAGGCTAGTTCTTGACTGCCTCTATCTTCTTAGGGTCTACCTGAATACCTGCTGCTGATACGACATGACCCAGGAATGCGACTGAACTCAACCAAAACTCGCACTTTGAGAACTTAGCATACAACTGACTACCCTTCAGGGTCTGAAGAACCACTCTGAGGTGCTGCTCATGCTCCTCTTGACTGCAGGAGTATATCAGAATATCGTCAATGAAAACAATCATGAACCAATCCAGATAGAGCCTGAACACTCGGTTCATCAATTCCATAAATGTTGTTGGGGCATTGGTCAACCCAAATGACATGACCAAAAACTCATAATGCCCATACCGAGTATGAAATGCTGTCTTAGGGACATCAGACGCCCTAATCCTCAGCTGATGATAACCATATCTCAAATCTATCTTCGAGAACACCCTCGCACCCTGAAGCTAGTCGAATAAATCATCAATCCTCGGCAGTGGATACTTATTCTTAATTGTAACCTTGTTCAATTGCCGGTAATCGATGCACATTCTCATCGAACCATCCTTTTTCTTCACAAATAACACCGGCGCACCCTAAGGAGAAACACTGGATCTAATGAAACCTTTCTCAAGCAAATCCTGCAGCTGTTCCTTTAACTCTTTCAACTCCGGCGGGGCCATACGATATGGCGGGATAGAAATGGGCTGAGTGCCCGGAGCCAAATCAATACAAAAGTGGATATCCCTGTCGGGCGGCATACCCGGCAAGTCTGAAGGGAAAACCTCAGGAAACTCCCGAACAACAGGCACAGAATCAATAGAAGGGGCCTCCGCGCTAGAATCGCGAACATACGCCAAGTAGGCCAAACATCCCTTCTCGACCATACGCCGAGCTTTCACATACGAGATAACACTGCGGGTACAATGACCAGAAGTCCCTCTCCACTCTAAACGTGGTAAATCCGGTAAGGCTAAGGTCACGGTCTTGGCATGGCAATCCAAGATAGCATGGTACGGGGATAACCAATCCATCCCCAATATAACATCGAAGTCGACCATGTCCAAAAGCAACAAATCAACACGGGTCTCAAGACCCCCAAACACTACGATACAAGAACGATGAACTTGGTCGACCACAATAGAATCACCCACCGGTGTTGACACATAAACAGGAATACTCAACGAGTCACTAGGCATAACCAAATAGGGTGCAAAATAGGACGACACATATGAATACGTAGATCCGGGATCAAATAGCACAGAAGCATCCCTATCACAGACCAGAATAGTACATGTAATCGCAGCATCTGATGACTCAGCCTCTGGCCTGGCTGGCAAAGCATAACAACGGGGCTGGGGCCCACCTCCCTAAATCATATCCCTAGGACGATCTGCTGCTGGCTGACCCCTACCTCTAGCGGTCTGAGCTCCACCTCTAAGACCTCTACCTCCACCTCTATGTCCTCTACCCCCGCCTCTAGCTGGCTAGGCAGGCTGTGGGGAAACCGGTGCCTGGATCATCGGGCGAGGACCCTGCTGCTACGAGCTGCTAGAAGCTCGAGAGCAATATCTGGCAATGTGACTCACATCGCCGCAAGTATAACAAGCCCTCGGCTGCTGAGAATAACGAAGTGGTGGTACACTGATAGGTGCTGATGGTGAACTAAAGAGTTGCTGGTCAAAATACTGCGGCTGAGAACCACGACCACCTGGTGTACCATGAGAAGCCTGGAGAGCTGACTGAAAGGGCCTCGAAGGATGGCCTCTACCATAAGAATCCCTACCTCCAGATGAGGTACCACTAAATCTACCAGAATGACGGGGCCTTTTATCAGACCTAGGACCACCTCCCTGACCAAGTTCCATCTCTATCCGGCGGGCACCATCTGCCGCCTCCTGAAATGAAATCTCACTACCGGCACTCATGGCCATCTGAACACAGATCGGCTGCGCCAACCCATCAATAAACCTCCACACCCTCTCTCTTTCAGTGGGGAGTATCACAATGGAATGACGAGAAAGATCAATGAACCGGGTCTCATACTGGGTGACCGTCATAGGACCTTGCTGGAGACGCTCAAACTACCTGCGAAGAGCATCTCGCTGAGTAACTGGAAGAAACTTCCCCAGAAATAACTTTGAAAACTGATCTCAGGTCAATGATGGAGACCCTGCTGGCCTGGCTAAACAGAAATCCCTCCACCAAGTCTTGGCGGATCCTGCCAGGCGAAAAGTGGCGAAGTCGACCCCATTGGTCGCTACAATGCCCATAGTCCGTAGAACCTCATGACAGCTGAATATGAAATCTTGAGCATTCTCTGAGGGGGTGCCACTATATGTGGTTGTGAAGAGCTTGGTGAAACAATCAAGCCTCCACAAAGCATCCGCGGACATAGCCGCACCATCGCTGGACTGAGCCGCAATACCTGGCTAGGCTGCCACAGTTGGCTGAACTGCCACGGCTGGCTGAACTGCGGGAACCTGAGCCTGAGGAGCTACCGGCTCTAGAGTACGAGTATCGGGAGTCTGAACTCCTCCCCCAGCCTAAGATGTGGCTGGAGCTACAGGAAGCAAACCCGCTCTAGAAATGCCCTCCATAAAGCCTACCAGTCGGACCAAAGCGTCCTGAAGCACTGGAGTGGCTATGAAACCCTCTGGGACCTGAGCTGGGCCCACTGGAGCTGCTGGAGCTGGAACCTCCTCGTCATAGTTAGTACGAGGCTCCACCTCTGGAACTGCTACTCGGGGCTGAGCTCTGCCTCAACCTCGGCCTCTGGCACGGCCTCGCCCTCTACCCCTGATAGGAGCTGGGGGCTCGGGCTGCTGCGCGGTAAAAGATGAAGCATGTATTCTCACCATCTGCAAAAGAACAGAGTAGGAGGACGATCAATACTTGAGAATCAGAATCGCACGACACGAATGAACAAAGTGAAGTTTTCCTAACTCAGTAGCCTCTACGGGATAAATACAGACGTCTCTATACCGATCCCTCAGACTCTACCGAGTTGTCCGTGAGTTGTGAGACCTAAGTAACCTAGTGCTCTGATACCAACTTGTCACGACCCGGATTTCCCACCATCGGATGTCGTGATGGCGCCTACTATCGGAGCTAGGCAATCCAAATATATAAAACATTTTTCTTGCTTTCTTCCAAACAATATAATAAACGAGACAAAATTTAAACGGAAGACTTTAAATCTAAAGCAACTAAGAACCAAAAGTGCGGAAGTTTGAACCAAAATGCTACCCAGAGTCTGGTGTCACTAGCTCACGGACTACTACCAAATACCACAATCAATGTCTGACAGGAAAATACATCATGTTTGTCTGATACAAGATAAACAAACGAAAAACATGGAAAGGGACTTCGGCCTGCGAACGCCAGTTAGGCTACCTCGAGAGTCCCTGGACTGAAGATAGCTCCTAGAAGTCCTACTACTGTGGTCCGTAAGCTGCTCCCTGATCTGTGCACAAAAATGCACAGAGTGTAGCATCAGCACAACCGACCCCATGTGCTGGTAAGTGCCTGACCTAACCCCGGCGAAGTAGTGACGAGGCTAGACAGTACCTACCACAATTAACCTATACAGATATATATATATATATAACAAGTGCAAGAAAACAATAACAAGATAATACAAAATAAAACTGGGAGGGGACATGCTATCGGGGAGTAATAGATAAAAATGAAATATCGGAAATAAACATAAGAAACTCCGGTTTCCATGATATATATATAGTGGACGGCGTGCCACATGATCCCATAATATCATATATAAGTGGACGGCGTGCCACACGATCCCTTTTAACAATATAATGGTGGACAGCGTGCCACACGATCCCTATTTCCATATACCACGTGGTAGGCGTACCACCCGTTCCCATTTCATCTTTATCAAAGTGCACAATATGTCACCAGCAACGAAGGCCAATAACCAAGTGGACAGCGTGCCACACGATCCCAATTCTTATCATATATAAGTGGACGGCATTCCACACGATCCCATAATATCATATATAAGTGGACGGTGTGCCACACGATCCCATAATATCATATATAAATGGACGGCGTGCCACACGATCCCATAATATCATATATAAATGGACGGCATGCCACGCGATCCTATAGTATCATATATATGTGGACGGCGTGCCACACGATCCCATAATATCATATATAAGTGGATGGCGTGCCACACGATCCCATAATATCATATATATGTGGACGGCGTGCCACACGATCCCATAATATAGTTCATAATATCTGACTTCATATAGTAGACCCCTTCAGGGGAGAATAACAACTGAATACCTTTAACCCGACAAGGTTACAGCTAACAGCCCAAAATATCCCGACAAGGGAGAATATATATATCAGGCTACACATCCCGGTAAGGGAGTATTCACAAC
The DNA here is from genome assembly GCF_000393655.2 of Nicotiana sylvestris. Lineage (NCBI taxonomy): Eukaryota > Viridiplantae > Streptophyta > Magnoliopsida > Solanales > Solanaceae > Nicotiana > Nicotiana sylvestris. The sequence goes on from NC_091068.1 coordinate 148,375,321, forward strand.
ACATTCTCCTTTTAAATCATTCTTCCTCAACCGTTCACATTATATGAAACTTATCAAATAAACAAGGAGCTTGTGTCACATTATTCGAATTAAACGCAATCAAGACTCACGGTCATGATAGACTCTGGTGCATAGATAACCGTCACCATGCCTATACACCATACTCCACATTAGCAAGTAGCAAATATCATCCTAATCCTATTGCCTCAAGCCAAAGTTAGAACAAACACTTACCTCGAATGCTCCAAACTCAACTCACGCTTCTAGTATAGTTTTACCTCTTGATTCCACCACTAATCCACTCGAATCTAGTCATAAGTTACTTAATCACATTAATAATTACTAAATGAATCACTCCCCATGCATGAAAAATAAATTTTACAAGGTTTTTCCCAAAATGGTCAAAAACACCCCCGGACCACGTGGTCGAAACTCGAGGTTTGGACCAAAACCCTGTTACCCATTCCCCCACGAGTCCAAATATATGATTTGATTTGAAATCGGACCTCAAATTGAGGTCCAACTCCTCAATTTGTAGAAAACCTAGGTTCTACCCAAACACCCAATTTCACCCCTGAAAATTTTTGATTTGAAGTTGAAATTATGTTAAAAGATGTTAAGGAATAAAGAAATTAAGTTTGAAATCACTTACCAATCGTTTTGGAGAAGAAAAGTTGTTTGGAAAATCGCCTCTTAGGTTTTGTGTTTTTGAAAAGTGAAAAATGACTGAGATTTTCCGAACTTATATACCTTTCTGAGGACCTGGCGCGGACCGCACAAAAATGTGTTGCGGCCGCGCCGAGTGGGAGAAAATTGGGGCTTTTCTAAACACTTCTAGCGCGGACCGCACTGTTTTGGTGTGCGGCCGCGCTGGTTAACCTGAAACCCTAGCTCTCAGACTCAGCCACGCGGACCGCACAGAAAGGCATCGCGGCCGCGCGGACCGCGCGGAAAGGACCGCGGCCGCGCTAGTGTCTGCAACACCTGAACCTGCATTTTCTTAAGTCCAAGACCTCCCGGGCCCCATTCAAAACTCACCCGAGCCCTCGGGGCTCCAAACAAAACATGCACACAACCTTAAAAATGTCTTACTGACTTACTCGTGCGATCAAATCGCCAAAATAACATCATATACATAGGATCAAGCCTTAAACACATGATTTTCTTTCTTCAACTTTCATAACTCAAATTCTCCATTTTTAGTCCGAAACACGTCATATGACGTCCGTTTTTAGCCAAACTTTACAGAGAGTGCTTATCACATATTTAAGACTTGTACCGGGCTTCGGAACCAAAATACGAGCCCGATACCTATATTTTCTAACTCCTTTTCATTTCAAATTATTATATCAAATTTCAGAAAAACAATTTCTTTCAAAAATTCATTTCTCGGGCTTGAGACCTCAGAATTTGATTCCGGGCACACGCCCAAGTCCCATATTTTTCTTCAGACCCTCCAGAACTGTCAAATCACAGGTCCGGGTCCGTTTACCCAAAATGTTGACCGAAGTCAATATTATGCATATTAATATCGAAATTCATCAAATTTTTTCACATAATTCACATATTCTAACATAAAAACTTTCCGGCTACGCGCCTGAACTGCGCACGGCAATCGAGACGACTAAAAGTGAGGTTTTCAAGGCCTCGAAAGCGCAGAACAAGGAAGAACTACGGTGATGACCCTTCGGGTCGTCACAATATAAAAGTAAACTGAGACCCGTATTCTTGATTATGAAACGAGGTGTCACAAGGTGACTTTTATTAGAAAGAATTATATTCAAAATATTATTAGAAAGAGTTATATTCGAAAGATATTTATTTGACGAAAGTATATTCAAAATATATTTATTGGAAAGGATTATATTCTAAAGATTATTATATGAAAATTTTATAGGTGAAGGATTTATATTTGAAGGACTTGATTAATTGGTTGTACTTGTATACATTAGTTGTTGAGCAATATTTATGGTGTTCTTGTTCCCTACTGTTTATATCACTAGTTGATTATTGTTTCAATCATTGCTATTTGTTTCCTAGTATTTTGCATGCTTTATCGCACATGTTATTAGACTAGTCATGATTATCTTGACTGTACCTCGTCACTACTCCACCGATGTTAGTCTTGATACTTACTGGTACCGACTATGGTGTACTCATACTACACTTCTGCACATTTTTGTGCAGAGCCAGGTACTGAAGATATTGGACTCGAATAGAGTTAATGTGTTGATAGCAAGGATTCAAGGTAGAGCTTCTTGGTCGCCGCAGTCCCCTGGAATCTTTCCATTTTATTATACTGTTAATTATTATTCAAATAGTATTGCGTATTCGATCCTTGAGATCATTTCATATATTCAGTTAGAGTTCGTGACTCAGTATTCACTACTAGAAATCCGGAAAAAAGCGACCAAAGTTGGTCGCTTACAGGTCAAAAAGCGACCAAAAAGCGTCCAAACTGGCTTGGTCGCTATTTTGCTGGTCACTTTACCTTAGAGACCAAAGTTGGTTGCTATTTTGCTGGTCACTTTACCTTAAAGACCAAAGTTGGTTGCTAATTAGCGACCAACTTTGGTCTCTAAGGTAAAAGGACCAAATATTCTGGGTTTTAAATATAGAGACCAACTTTGGTCGCTTTAGTATTTTAATAATATAAATTTAGCGACCAAAGTTGGTCTCTATATTTAAATTACGTTTTTATTTATTTATTATTAATAAAAATATAGTGACCAACTTTGGTCTGTAAACCAAATATTATATTTTAAAATCTGGAAAATAGCAACCAAAGTTGGTCGCTTTTTTATTTTTTTTATTTTTTTTAAACATAAGCGACCAAAATTGGTCGCTAATTGAAAGAATTTAATTATTTTTTAAACATATTTTTCAGACATTATTTTTTTTAATAGAATAGCGACCAAAGTTGGTCACTTTTTAAGAAATCTGGGTTAATTAGCGACCAACATTGGTCGCTGTTGCCTAGAAAATATATTTTTTAATAAAAAAAGCGACCAAAGTTGGTCACTTTTCTGGGTATAATTTTGGCAGAAACTGTCTGTTTTGGCAGCTACACCACCTTCCAGCATACCAAATTCCCTATTACAAGCAACAACAACATCAATACCAGCAACAACAACAACACAACAACAACAACAACATCAAAACCAACAAAGTATAAAGTTCAATACAACTAACACATTAAGCTAACAAAACTAAGTTAACGTTTATTACAAACCCATTCGAAAACTGGTTCTATTGTCTAGTTCAAAGTATATAAAGTACTCAAGGAGTGTTCTTTCAGCATCCTCGTTAGAAAGTTGGATTGCCTCACATGACTCATTAGGTGGCTGACTGCGTATGAATTCCTCCATATCAGCTGTGAAGCGAATCTATAAGAACAATCACATTGAATTAGTATTTCAAAATTTATACAAAAGTATATCAAAATACTTAATGAAAAGTAAAAAACTTACATGTATAGTCGAGGCTCGGCCCTCGACCCACCTTTCTGGATCAGTCTCTTTCTTCTTCTTTACAATACGAGTCTCATTGAATAGCTCATCTTGCTTCATTGGCATCAATTCATATCCTAAAATTTTAATTTACAAAATAAAATTCCAATACACAAACTAAAAGTCCAATTCTTATCCTAAAGGTTTAATTCATATCCTAAAAGTTCAATTCATACACAAAAATTTCAATTCATATCCTAAATGTTCAATTTATATCCTAAAGTATCAACTCATATCCACAAAAGTTCAATTCATACACAAAAATTGCAATTCATATCCTAAAGGTCCAATTCATATCCTAAAGGTTCAACTCATATTGACAAAAGTTCAATTCATACACAAAAATTTCAATTCATATCCTAAAGGTTCAATTCATATCCTAAAGGTTCAACTCATATCCACAAAAGTACAATTCATAACCTAAAATTTCAATTTATAAACTAAAATTCCAATACATAAACTAAAAGTACAATTCATAAATTAAAAGTCCAATTCATATCCTAAAAGTTCAATTCATATCCTAAAGGTTCAATTCATATCCTAAAGGTTCAACTCAAATTCACAAAAGTTCAATTCATACACAAAAATTTCAATTCATATCCACAAAAGTTCAATTCATATCCTAAAATTTCAATTTATAAACTAAAATTCCAATACATAAACTAAAAGTCCAATTCATATCCTAAAGGTTCAATTCATATCCTAAAGTATCAACTCATATCCACAAAAGTTCAATTCATACACAAAAACTGCAATTCATATCCTAAAGGTTCAATTCATATCCTAAAAGTTCAACTCATATCACAAAAGTTCAATTCATACACAAAAATTTCAATTCATATCCTAAAGGTTCAACTCATATCCTAAAGGTTCAACTCATATCCACAAAAGTACAATTCATAACCTAAAATTTCAATTTATAAACTAAACTTCCAATACATAAACTAAAAGTCCAATTTATAAACTAAAAGTCCAATTCATATCCTAAAAGTTCAATTCATATCCTAAAGGTTCAATTCATATCCTAAAGGTTCAACTCAAATTCACAAAAGTTCAATTCATACACAAAAATTTCAATTCATATCCACAAAAGTTCAATTCATATCCTAAAATTTTAATTTATAAACTAAAATTCCAATACATAAACTAAAAGTCCAATTCATATCCTAAAGGTTCAATTCATATCCTAAAGTATCAACTCATATCCACAAAAGTTCAATTCATACACAAAAACTGCAATTCATATCCTAAAGGTTCAATTCATATCCTAAAAGTTCAACTCATATTCACAAAAGTTCAATTCATACACAAAAATTTCAATTCATATCCTAAAGGTTCAACTCATATCCTAAAGGTTCAACTCATATCCACAAAAGTACAATTCATAACCTAAAATTTCAATTTATAAACTAAAATTCCAATACATAAACTAAAAGTCCAATTCATAAACTAAAAGTCCAATTCATATCCTAAAAGTTCAATTCATATCCTAAAGGTTCAACTCATATCCAGAAAAGTTCAATTCATACACAAAAATTTCAACTCATATCCACTAAAGTTTAATTCATATCCTAAAATTTCAGTTTATGAACTAAAATTGTAATACATAAACTAAAAGTCCAATTCATAAACTAAAAGCCCAATTCATATCCAAAAGGTTCAATTAATATCCTAAAGGTTCAACTCATATCCACAAAAGTTCAATTCATATCTTAAAATTTCAATTTATAAACTAAAATTCCAATATAAAATCTAAAAGTCCAATTCATATCCTAAAGATTCAATTCATATCCTAAACGTTCAACTCATATCCACAAAAGTTCAATTGATACTCAAAACTTTCAATTCATATCCTAAAGGTTCAACTCATATCCACAAAAGTTCAATTCATACACAAAAATTTCAATTCATATCCTAAAGGTTCAATTCATATCCACAAAAGTTCAATTCATATCCTAAAATTTTAATTAATAAACTAAAATTTCAATACATAAACGAAAAGTCCAATTTATATCCTAAAGGTTCAACTCATATCCACCAAAATTCAATTCAGACGCAAAAAATTTCAATTCATATCCACAAAAGTTCAATTCATATTCTAAAATTTCAATTTATAAACTACAATTCTAATATATAAACTAAAAGTCCAATTCATAAACTAAAAGTCCAATTCATATCCTAAAGGTTCAACTCATATCTACAAAAGTTTAATTCATATCCTAGTATTTCAATTTGTAAACTAAAATTCCAATACATAAACTAAAAGTCCAATTCATATAGTAAAGGTTCAATTCATATTCTAAACGTTCAATTCATATCCACAAAAGTTCAATTCATACATAAAAATTTCAAGTCATATCCTAAAGGTTCATTTCATATCCTAAATGTTCAACTCATATCCACAAAAGTTCAATTTATATACAAAAATTTCAATTCATATCCCAAAGGTTCAATTCATATCCTAAAGGTTCAACTCATATCCACAAAAGTTCAATTCATATCCTAAAATTTTAAATTATAAACTAAAATTCCAATACATAAACTAAAAGTCCAATTCATATCCTAAAGGTTCAACTCATATCTCAAAAGTTCAATTCATTCACAAAAATTTCAATTCATATCCTAAATGTTCAATTCATATCCTAAAAGTTCAATTCATGAACAAAATTTCAATTTATAAACTAAAATTTCAATACATAAACTAAACCCTAGATTCTAACTAAACTATCAAGACAATACAAAGTATAATTCAAATCTAACTAAACTTAATTCAACATTAATTAAACTAATTAGTTAATAAAATTAATTAACTGTCATGCCCCAACTTCGGGAGGCGTGACTGACGCTCAATCGAGTGAACCCAACTGAGCAAGCCTTATCAACCTCTATATACCCAACTTGTAGGAATAAGGAAGCCACACTTACTTTTATTTAAACTAGGAAAGATAGTACATTTAACATCTCAGTTCATTTTATATCACAACATTTAAAACGGGGTTAAACTTCCAAGGTTCCATACAAGTTATAGTGTAGAAGAAAGCAAGAGTACAAGGTTACATCATGGTCCATTGACCTATACAATACCCATACATAACCCACACAAACGTCTACGGAGCCTCTAAGGATACAAAAGACGTGATAACAATGCCGGCAACAGGGCCCCAGCTATACCTCAAAGTCCAAAATAAGAAGATGTACAATATAACCCCTTGAAGGAGAAAGGGGCTCACCAAGACTTTGAGAAGAAGGTACTCTGCTATGCGCGATCGGCACTATCCGCAATGGAGCCACCTACATTCATAAAAAAATATAGCGCCCCGGCAAAAGGGACGTTAGTGCCATCGAATAGCACTAGCATGTATAACTAAACACCATTTTACTAGAAAGAACTATCAAGCAAGTACAAGTAAATCACATGAGTAGATCAAATATGAAATTCATTCAATCCTTCATATAATTTCCAAAACTTAGTTTGGGGCATTTCTTTCATATCTTCATCACTGTTCTCAATACCACCACTATCTTGAGCGGAGTCCGATCACGACCCGACCGGCTAGGTTGCCTCATTGGAGGCATATATCTCAATCACTAATTCATTTCCCTTATCCGGAATTCAATATCAGCACATTACCACCATGTGTGCGGCATGGTGTCCGATCACGACCCAATCGGCTAGGCCGCCTTATCTAGGCATTGTTCCCTTCTCATTAGTCATCACACCTGAATCTTTATTTCATATATATATATATATATATCATATCGTTTTCCATTTTCAGTATTCATCTTCCAGGTTGTGATCATAGGCATATACAAAAGTAATTCAAGTTACAGTACAGGTAAGTGGGCACATACCTAGCATGAATAATTCTCAGTTTCTATCTTGGCTTATTGCCTAAGCATTTCAACACATAATTGTATTCTTCATACTTCTATAATTATCAAGAATGGTACATTACTCACATTGAGGCACATCCTTCACGTATATGTGTAGTTAATTGCAAATCAATTAATGCGCAATAACAATCAATACATTAACCAATTCAAATCTTACCACACTTTCGTAAACGCCGACGGAGCTCAATTTCTAATAAAAAGGGAGTTTTATCCATACATACCTCAAAGAGCTTTTCCTTAAGTTACTACAACATTCCGTAAATTCTAGCAATGTCCATCTACTTCGAGACATAACAAAATTGAACACAAATTAGGAAGGTATTCAAGGTTTCAGCTCATTTGAGCATTTTATCAAATACTAGTTGAGCATCTTGATTTCAAATCCCATTTACAAGGTTTCCTTCATTCCCCAACCCAATCTTTACATATTTATGTTCAAAAATTTTCCCACAAACGTAATTCATACATGCATGTATACATAATACTATTACACCCAAGAATCATACCCAATATCCCATCTCACAATCTCTACAACACCAACACAACCTAGGTTAGGCACCTATGCTTCCAATCGCCATCCCATGAGTTCTAATATATATATC